>NW_004797350.1:558995-595528 GCF_000002075.1 Aplysia californica
CTCTCTCTCTCACACACACACTCGAGAGCACTGGAACGTTTGTTTACGCTCATGATATATTTTTATCATGGGCTGTCATGCACTAACACAAGGTCGCGCCCATGTCTCGCACGTACGCGAGTTGGGGCAATTGAAACATCTTGGTAAACGTATACATTTGTGTCATATATATCCTAATGCGTTGTTACATAATTGAGAGTTCGTTGTTTTCCCTTACTCTGGCCAGTTCTGAGCGAGAACTCAGTGTAAGGGAAAACAACGAATGGTCGATCGGTCAAGGATCACTGCTTTGATTTCCTTCATCTCATGAGATGTCACGCTTGAAGCAGGGCAAAATATTAAATGTGTCATTGTCGTCACTGACTAAATTCGGCTTACTTAAACCGACAGTGGACGCTCCGTCTAAATGAAGCTAGAGTGCCGTGAACATAACTTCAATAGCACCTGCCAACTGCATTCAGGGCGCCGTAAACGTAGCCCGCCAACTACATTCAGGGCGTCGTGAACCTAGCCACTGCGTAAGATGTCTGGTGTTGGCCTCTCATTCAAAGGTCTCGGGTTCGATTCCGTGTGGCGACCAAAAGATTTTCTTATCTAAAATTGTCTCCTTTCACCTCCTTTTCTGCTCTCTAGCAATGTTCTTTCGTCTGCTTTTATCTCCTCTTTCTGCCCCCACCCCCTCACCTTTCCTTTGCCCCTCCTCTGGGCTCTTTCTGCAGCTTTTCTATAATGCTTGTCCTTGGCTCCTTCTTACAGCTGTCTTTGAGCCACATCCCTGATCTTCTGGTAGGAAAGATGTACACCTAGCCTTCTCGGACAAGGGCGAAAAATTTTGGAGGGCCCATGTGCAAGTTGTGCAGGTTATTAAAGATCCCTTGGTGGTCTAAAATTGGTTAGAGTAGGCTTCGGCCACCACCCGGACAAAATTCAGAAATTTCCTACCACCTGAAAAAGTTTTATGTGTCCCACCCGCTCATATGACCTTATGCAGTTGCGAGCGCTGTAAAACACTTTTACCAAAAAAAAAAAGAATCTAGTTTACAGTAATTTACAGAACTTATTTAACTTTGTATATATGACAGGTAAGTCTGTTTGTCACTGTCTAGGCCGTTAAGACTAGATCTAAGTTCTAAGTTGGTACTCGACTTGGGGTAGAATCTAGATTTAGATTCTAACAGATTTTTAAGTTGTTTTTAGTAATCACTATGATCACTTTTTCCCCACTCCAATATTTAAGATTTTATCAAATTAGCCGTAGCTTTATTTAACTTCTGATTAGTGTCTATTTTTTTTCCACTGCACCCAATGAGATGTTCAATCATGTTCACCCCCAAGGTAGTTTTGTATTTCAATAAAAATTATTAATTCATTTCAGTGAGTCTGAGTTTGGGGATTCTTTTTCATTTAAGTGGGCCAGACATTTGGTGAGAGTGTGAGCATCACTTACAAACTGTGGTCAATTTTTTTTAAAAACCAATCCCAGGTTGTTATCCTTTTGTAGGCCTACCATATAAAATAATAATATACTTTGGAGCCGTTCATAAAATTCAGTGAGTCAGTGTAGATGTAGGGTTCTGTTGTGTGCTACTTTTATAATTATCACAAATATGTTTCATATTCTAAATTGGAAATATCCTTGTTCTTTAAATATATAAATATAATTATCTAGTTTAAAAACATTGAGACAGATGTTGTTTTGCATGTCATACTATTTTGTTTGTTTCAGGTTGATGCAATAGATGTTGCCAAAACAGACCTGGTTGCAGCATATGCAATTAATTCTTTATTTTGGAGTAAGTTTCTTGCACTTTTTATTGACATGGAAGAGGCTAGCCGTACTTAAATACGGCCAGACTGGCAGGCTAGCCTTACAAATGACGGCTAGATGGCTGGGCTAGCCGTACTTAATAATGATTTGCAATAGACTGCCTAATGTATTTGTATTTGAGACGAAATCAAAAGGTGCCTTACTGACAGTGCGTGCATGTATTTTAGTCCTGAATAATTATTAATGAGACCTATGTACTCAACAGGCTTCTAATAGGGTCTAAAATAAATAGGGCTAGACTTCTAGGCTTGCCATACTGAAGGAGGGAGGACGGCTAGGCTGGCAGGCTAGCCGTACTTAATAATGATGGCTGAATTCATTTTAGTTTGCAATACCTAAAGTTTGTATTTCAGACTAAACCAAAGATGCCTTACTGACATGCATGTATTTTAAACCTGAATGATTACTAGATCTAATGAGACCTGTGTACTCAACAGGTTTGGGTTAATAGGGCCTAACCTAGATCTAAGTACAGCTAGACGGCTAGGCTAGCTGTACTTAAGTACGGCTAGCCACTTCGTATTGATAAACTGTTTTCTCATAACAGACACTGTTGCCAACTGTCCCAAATTTTCAGGGACTGTCCCAGATTCGGAAATTGGCCAAATCACATACTGCACCAAAACCAATCCCATATGATGCAATTTTGCTCTTTGTTATATACTTACAATTATTATAAATATGTGTCCCGAGAGCGATTTGAAAATTTGCCAAGCCTGTTAAACCCCTTGCTCGTTTAGAATTGTGGATGTTAATTTTGTTATTGAATGTTTCAAGTTTTGCTTTGCCCCTACCTCACTACTAACAGTATAGATGTTTCAGATTTTATCTATGGATGTACTTTAGGTTATTTTATGTTTTAGAAAGGGCCTACTTGTGTAATGAGGAAACTCTAGAGAAGAGATAAAAATAAATTCAGCTGTTTTCTCAATTTTTACAGCCATTTCGTCACTGATATTAATCTACAACATTTGTATCATTGGAAGAAGTATTTTGTTTCTTTTTAAAAATTCCTTCAAGTGCAAGATCTGCTTCAGCTTAAAGCCTTGAAATAGTGTGTATTATTAGTCACACAGTTTAGTTCACTTACACTACAGTGTAACATGGATAACTTGAATTCAGATCATGACCGGACTTGGCAGTTCAAGGGATATCTTACAAATAAAAAGAAGAAGAAAAACGGGACCGCAAGCACCGTTTGGCGGATCTTTGATTTCGAGCCTTCTGTTATTGACCTATCCGTATTACACTGTACATTTTTTTCCTGTCTAACCTGGGTTTTTTTGGTGTTTTTTTCCTTCTCCAGTGTATTTAAATGTCTGTGGAATAAATCCTAAGGAGCATGCAGTGAAACAAGAACTGGTACGTAACCTGCCAAATAATGTTGCTGTATTATTTCCTAGAGATTGCCTTCCTTTAGTAGATAATCTGTTGTGTTTTGCTCTAGTGTTAGTAATGTGATTATGCAGTCTTGCATTAGAGTGTTTTATTTATGATAAGAATGATTTTATTTTTATTTCTTCCATGTTGTAGAGGTTTGTTGTGCTAGATATTTATTTTGCAAGTGCTGCAACTTATTTGATCATAAGTTTAGGAGTCTGGACAATATATATATATATATGCTTTTTAAAATATTTTTTTTGTCTCTGCAAGTTAGCCGTTAGCCATTACTACAGTGGAATTCAGATTCAATAAAGTCTCAGGCCTGACTCTCAATTTAGTTGAATCCGAGTGTTCGTTACTAAACACAGTTAGTTTCGTTTCAAATTTTTTTTCTTTGGTGCCATACCGAAGAAATCTTGGAAAATACACTGAACTCTACCATGCACACACTGCAAAGGGGCCGATTCGTTCAAATGCATGCCTTTGTCATCTATCATATATATTATATAATGCATTGTTTGCCACTCAAATTATGTTGCTGTGCAGGGCCTGCCATACGGCAACGTTTGATTCCACCGTCCAGTGCGCAATTCATTACGTAGATCTACGTCAAGTCTACTTCTTCGTTGTAATATTGATCAGTGAGGGGGGGGGGGGGGGGAGATATCTGTAATGCATTTGTATCTCTACTGATGTTCCACGCCCAGACCACTTGTGCCTCCTCCTCCTCCCTCCCCCCCTCCTCCCCCAGACACAAGCATACACTGTCAGACATTACACTATGATGGCCGCTTGTCCGACCTCGACAAATGCTAAGACATTATGCGTATTAACAATGTGTGTTTTGGTAAATGTTTTAAGGCGCGCACAAATGCATTTATATAAGGTCATATGAACACATGACACACATTGAAATTAAGCATTTTCTGTGCCGTTGGGATTATATTTGAATTTTGGCCGGATGGCGGCCGAAGCCCTATCTTATTGATTTTAGGATCACCAAGGGATCTTTTACGTGTGCAACTAGCAGAGATTTTTCGCTGTTACCTGAGAAGACTAGATGTTTGATATTTCTACCTTGGTAGAACATGATTAGAGAGCAGAAAAGTGGGTGAAAGGATAGCGTTTTAGAAAAGAAAATTCTCCTTTGCTGTCAGGTTGCGAATGAGAGGCGAGCACTGTACCTCTAGACCGTGAGAACCCCCTGTGTTAATATGAAAGAAAGCCACTGATTGGTTGCATAAGAGGACAAACAATCAATAACATAAGCGAATAATGGTTCCTGATGCTGGTGTCATGGATGGTTTCCAGGAACAGATGTGGTTCGTTGCAGGAGAAAAATGAGCGAAGTCACATCAGCGGGGGCTGTTGACCCTGGAAGTGACTTCTTTGAGTTTGAGCTTGCTCATTTGTGTGCTGATTCTGGGTTGTTCTTTTAAAAATATTTTTATGAATTTAAATGACTTGGAATCCAACTCCTTTAGTTGAATCAGAGTTCCGCTGTATCATGTGCCTTAGAACAATTTGTGAGGGTGCAAAACGGTACCCCTGAAGAAAAGTTATTCTTTTTCTAATCTTCCTCAAACTTTAATTTGTTCTGATAACAATGAGTTTTATAAATATATTATCCACATTATGCAGCAAATACTATGTTTTTATTTGTATTTAAACTGTATTTTGTCCTTGATATCTCACCCTCAAAAGATTTTTTTTTCTGTTTCATCAGACAAGAATTCAAAGTTATATGGCCAGAGTGAAAGAAGTTGAAGAGAAAAAGAAGGAAAAGGCAAAAGCACCCAAGCTTGACAAAAAGGCCAGCCGGCGGTTTATCATGAGTGCATTGTGGCTCTCAGCTCAAAAGAATGAAGGTAAGACTTTGACAGAGTAAGCTGATAGTGCTATGAAAATAGTTGCTGAAGTGAGTGCAATTGTGCTGACTTCAGGCACATAGTTCATTTTAGAGCAGCATTTCTCATATAAGTCAAGATGTTCCATTCAAGTACAGTGATAGTTTTGGAAGTTTTTTATAATGCTTTTTCTATTAAGCCAAAGCTCAAGAACTTCTGTTTCCAACTCAGTTGGGAGTGCAAAGCGACTTGATTTTGGTGTCTGATTGCCTTTCTCTTGCTTAATTTGATGTCTACTTCAGACTCAAAATGTCCCCCCCCCCCCCCCCCCCTCCCCGGTGCCACTGGCTGAAGTGTCCTTAGGCCATTCCCAAAGGGGGGACATTTCTCGTTCTTATGCACAGTAGAATTGTAAATGGTCTGATTTATCAATGTCATGCTCATAACTGTGCCTGAACTACAACAGGGAACTGCTACTTTTTCTTTCCTAATCCTTACTTTCGTCATTTTCCTCTACTTTTGTATGTTTGTCACACTCTTGTGACCTGCTATTTCCAGGGTGCTTTGAAAGTTGAAACAGACTTTTGTGCTGTTGAAGCTACAGAGGTGAGCAGAGTAAGCCTGATTCCCTGTAAAGACTTCTCTGTTGACATCCACCCCTTGGCGCTTTTATGACCTTATGCAGTTGCGAGCGCCGTAAAACTTCTACTAAATTTTTTTTTATTAATGTTGTTTTCAAGACTCTGCATGTTAAGCATTGGTGAAGAAAATTTTGAGAAAATAGATATTGAGTTCACAAAATATGGCGTTATCCGTTAAAGTAGTGACACTTAAGACATTTCATATTTTGGATGAATTCCCTGTAAAGAGGATGTAGACTACTTTAGTCTTATTGGAATTCGTATTTTATAATTTTTCCTAGTGGTGGAGTGTGGACTGAATTTCCGTGTGGCAACTTTTAAATACTATAAAAAGTTAATGTAAATGAGCCTTGTTTTCCAAATTTTAGAATGAACACCCATATTATTATATTTATTAACGTACAAGAATTTTGATTGAATTAATTTATTTTCAATTGTTTGTTTTTTTAAGGGGGGGGGGGGGGGTGCTTTGTAGGTGTGTTTTGGATCAGTCCTAGCCAGTTAGTGTGGATTGTATAAATTTATTGACCCTCTGGTAATTGTTAACCCTGGTTTCCCAAGCTGTGTATTACTTTTTTTAATAAGATGAATGGGACTCTCTTTTGTTCATGTCCACTTCAATTTTTGTATGTAATCAGGACACTGGTTGCCAGTCACAAAGTTTCCAGTTTACAGATGTTGATCCAAAGACTGTGATTATTTATTATGAATAAATTTTAATGTGCATGAAAGCTGAGGAGGAAATTAAATTTTTTATGTTTAATCCCCCATTATTCAATATTTTTTCAGAGACAGGAGCTTCTACGTCTGCATCACAAGAAGAAGGCCAGGAGACACAAGCTGAACAGCAGAATGTGAAAAGTCAAGGCAAGAAACGAAGACGGGATGAGAGATGAAATCCCAGTTAGGGTAAACTTAACTGGGAGAGGGAAAGACATTGCTCGATTAATTATGACTCAAGCCGTTGCCGTATATTTGCATGGATTCCAGGAGTCTTACAAGAAAATTAACCATTTCTTCACATAATTTTTGTTTTCACTGAAACTGTTACTAAATTTGTTTCACTGAAACTTACTTTTATTTTGGCTACTAGAAACAAGATTCTTGATTTGATTAGACCTCTGTGCAGCATAGTACACATTGGTAGAGGCCTTGTGTATACATATGCAGTCAAAGTCCTTATAAATTGCACATGCTTGTCGCAGCTGTGTTTCTAAGATCAACAATATTCCAATCCATAAGACAGTGAGGGTTGGATTTTCATCATTACTTTGTCTGGGGCTTGTCCTAGTCCTTCTGACTCTGTTGCTGTCACATACTTCATGCACTCTTTCTGTTTTTTTCCTCCATGTAGAGATCCATCTATGAACCTGTTCCCGCAATAAATTTTGCATTGCACATATTTTTTTAGAGTCTGAATAAGTTGTAAGTTAGAGAAGTAAGTATAGGCATAGACTGAAATTCCTCACTCACACAAGACCTGGTCTATGTATTTGGATGGATGGATGGATGGATAGAGTAGAGGGATACCTGGATGATGTGTGTATTATGTGTTCATGTACATAGCCTGTGTATATTTTGTCCATGCCCTTTTAACTTTTATCACTTTAGCAGTAGGAAAGCTTGGATTTGTATTTTGTGTGTTAATTCCAGTTGAGAGTTTTTGAATTGATCAACAATCATAACTTAAATAAAAGCAAGTGAAATACATGTATCAAATTATGGTCTGTACTTGAAAATTAAGAGAAAAAAACACCTTCTACTGATCAGATTGCATTTAAGTCAGAAATTTGATACAGTAGTCTCCGCCTAAACGCACGCCATACAAAAGCATGCTCCGCTCAAAGCACGCTTTCGTAATGAACCTGTTCCCGCAATAAATTTTGCATTGCACATATTTTTTTAGAGTCTGAATAAGTTGTAAGTTAGAGAAGTAAGTATAGGCATAGACTGAAATTCCTCACTCACACAAGACCTGGTCTATGTATTTGGATGGATGGATGGATGGATAGAGTAGAGGGATACCTGGATGATGTGTGTATTATGTGTTCATGTACATAGCCTGTGTATATTTTGTCCATGCCCTTTTAACTTTTATCACTTTAGCAGTAGGAAAGCTTGGATTTGTATTTTGTGTGTTAATTCCAGTTGAGAGTTTTTGAATTGATCAACAATCATAACTTAAATAAAAGCAAGTGAAATACATGTATCAAATTATGGTCTGAACTTGAAAATTAAGAGAAAAAAACACCTTCTACTGATCAGATTGCATTTAAGTCAGAAATTTGATACAGTAGTCTCCGCCTAAACGCACGCCATACAAAAGCATGCTCCGCTCAAAGCACGCTTTCGTAATATGACAGTTTTTTTCACTATATTATTTAGGCGTACAAACGCACGGTCACTCGTTCAAAGCGCACGCTCTGATCCGGGAAACACACCTTTAGGTAAAGCTTGACAAAGGGAAATTTTCACTACAATCTGCACAGCTTGCACGAGACAAGCCTAGAAAAACCGTCCCTTTGGTGAGACTGCCCCTCATGCCGAACAAAGAGAGTGATGGATAGCGTTTTCACACCCAACTTTCCACAGACACTTAGGCCTAGGTCTGGGACTGGTCGGTGAAATGTTGGGGGACTGAAAGTGAAATGTTTTTTTATTGGTCACTGGAAATGCATCTTTGAGAGAAGATTTCTGACTGGTGTTTGGGTGACTGCATGTAATGTTTCGTTAGACCTAGGCCTATGATGGGCTACACTTGTGAATGCTGTAAAACACTAGATTAATGCTTCTAAAAGATAAAAGATTAGTCAAGTAAGCCTAACAGCTTCGCTCGAAGAACTTATAACGTAATTGTTCAACGAATCACAAGAGAAATGTTTCTCTGAATGTAGAGATCTATGTCGTTCATGAATTTACGGTCGGGGGTGGTCGCTTGGAAAGCCATGTGGCTGGGCCATCGTCTCTTTGACTGTCACCGAAAATTTCCTCCTAAGCTATCTGTTTCCAACATTTTATGGTGCATATCATTACATTGAATCTGTCTTTCTCTTCTGCTCCCCCAACCCATGCAACGCCTTTGTATTCTTAACCACAGTTGGGGAATCCTTCACAAAACAGTCACGTGTCATCACATTATCGGCCCAAAGTGACCCCCACCCCAAAGGGAGGTCACTAGAATATCAAGAAATTGAGATGAATGAGTCCCTTCCTCCCTTTTTGCACAGGTTCATGTAAATGCACGCTCCGTAATAAACACACACTAGGCAGCCCTCCCGAGCACCGTGCGTTTAGGCGGAGACTACTGTAATAGTTGCATTGCTTTTGGGCTGACTTTTTGAGAATGGCTTGTAGAAAGTTCAGATCCTAAACAAGGTAAAGTAAATAAAAATTAAATTCTGCTTTTATTGATAGTCTGTCTTAATTGAAGAATAGTGATTTTTAGCCTTGCTTTTATTCCTAAAAAGGTAGACTGAGTGATGCAGTGGAAGTTATGTGTTTACTTTGCATGATAAATTTACTTGTTGCGTGATAGTTAATAGTTATATCATGAAATACATTGAATAAAGGCAGAGGAGTTTGCTTAAATTGAAAACAGTGGTAAACCGAGATAAAATGGTATTCCTCGGTTTGCTGTTTGAGAAATCTCTCTAAATTGAAAACAAGGCTAAACCAAGGAAAATCTAGTGATGCTGCAGGTTTTGGTTTTAGCAGACTCCTCTATATTCAAGAGTGAACAAGATGACGTTGGTTTGAGGAAAAGAAGATTGTGCAGTGTACAGTATGGGAAAGATGTGAGAGCTTGTAATCGTGCTATTCTATTTGTAATTTGTGTTGAAAAACTAATGGCAGCCTCTTTTTGCCTCTTTTGAAGGTTGAATAATAAAATTCATGTTATTTAAAAAAACAAAAAAACATGGTCTATGCTGTTCTATAGTTAAATGTTGCAACTTTCCTTTTGTAAAAAAAATAATATACTCTTGACCATATGCTGGTAACAAAGACAGGTGTCCTGATGAACTATGCAGTGAACCCCACTTATAACAGTCTCGGTTATGACAGGGTTTTGGCTATAGCAAGCTTACTTGTAATTAATCCCTGAGCCTGATTTCGTATAATGTTTATGGAAGAAAAGTTTGTTTATATTTCATGTGTCACAATGCGGTGGAATCATGCGCTCGTCAATTTTGGGACATATGGAGTTATTGGTATTGTTGTAAAGCCTGTCCTTTTGCCTTGCTTGTGATGAAAAAAATATTAATTTATCTCGGATACAAGTCAAGATATTGGCGTTTGAAGGGGGTGTGGATCACCTGGTTACAGATGTAAAATTAACGAGAAAATGGGTGCTAAAGTTGAGTTATTTACTTAGTTTGAGAGTCTGTGGAAACTGAAAATTTACATCTCTTATGCCTTTAATCAACTTTTTCAGTGAAATCTGCTCCCAAAAAAATTGATAAAAATTCCCAAACCTGTAGGAAAATGCCAATTTCTTGACTTTCATTATTTTGAAGAGCGCCTGATTTCACCACTTTGCCTCACATATAGCAGACCTTTGGAATAAGCATGCTTAACTAACTATAAGAGTGGTCCAACCATTGACAGACTTCTGCGACACATGGACAAGAAAGCAGAAAAATGTAAATGAAACTAAACAACATTCAGTCCCGTCCATCAATAACAGCCTCTGTTATTACAGGGACTTGGATATAACAGTGATAAATCAAGTAGCCTACCCGTTGTTTTTCCTCTATAAGTGTAAGTAAAATGAACCTGGCTATAACAGGGTTCAGTTTGCGCAGACTCGGATATATCTGTGCAGGGTTCCCGAGGCCTCCTTGAATTCAAGGAGTCCTTGAAAACTGCTTGAATTTGCATTCAAGGAAAAATCTCCTTGAAAACTCCTTGAATTTTGCCAGATCGGAGAGGAGCACGTGTACAGGGTGACTGCCAAGCCCCCGGGGTCCCCTGGAATTACCCAGGAATTTGAAAAAAATCGCCGAGATCCGGAATGCAACGGGAATTTGAAGAAATCTGTAAATTGCCCCGTGAAAGACCCGCGGAAATACATAAAAGTTCTCGAATATATTTGAAAACCAAATCCGATAACGTCCTTGAGTTCATTTTTGCCGGTCGCGATTGTGATATAATACTTATTTGGCCTTTCCCGGCCTGAGAGTACGTTACACGCGCACATGCGGTAATGGCGGCAACAAGTGGAAGTATGTGCGATACCGGAGCTGGATCGGGAAAATCAAGATCTACTTTCGCTTTCGTTACCACCCAGAAATTTGCCGGTAGGGCCTATAGTAGTCTGATAACGCCACATTTGTAACATGCAGGCTCTGCATTACATACGCTGTGTCGCCATGAAAATAAATCGTTTGTCCTGTGCTGTCACGTGTGAAAAAAACAAAAGAAAAAGAAAGTTATACAAGCTTCTTGTCGGGCTCGCCATCGTGACAGTAAAAGTAGAAGGAAATTCTGTTGGCATCTGTGCTGTGGTGTAGCATAGGTGCAGTGCTGTCATGTGCAGAAGACCACAGTTTCATTCGCATATGGAGAGAATTTTTATCAAGAATCACTGCCTTCTTGTTGGAACGTTGTATCCCTCTCTACCCGGATTGACTCTGGCAGGCAGGGTCAAAATCAGCTTCCTACATACATGACCTAAATAGTAAATGGTGATGAGAGCGTAAAAACCCAACCATTCAAAAAGAGAAAGGTAAATCCTCTGTCACTGTGTTTTGACTGCACACTAATTATGGTATTACTCCTGTCTGGTTTGTCTCTATTTGGAAATGGTGGCATGTGACAAGTTTTGGAATTATTTTTGTTTATGTGGGGGGAGGGGAGTCTATTACCGTACCAATGTTCTGAAAACTAGCTTGGGTAAAAAAAGGGCCCAGAGGTATCCAATATTCCATCTTAGCGATCTTTTTGTCTGCCTGGGCTTCCCATGTTAGTGTTAGGCCATAAATCAGTGACAGGTGACCGGCAGTTTCATGCGTCGGGTCAGGGATTCTATCTTGTCCTTATCAGTCCGAATGCGTTTCTTCCCCTAATTTCATGAGCCGTACAAAGATGCTCACTCTACCCCCTGAATCTGTTTCTTCATCAATTTCACTCATCTACATGTTCTTGATATCCTGTGAAAGTTTCACCAGTTTTCATTTATTCGCTTGGGAATAATAAGTTTTAAATGGTGAATGTACAAATGTGGATGGAAGTGCCATTGTGAATTTAACCAGTTCAAATTTAAATACAAATTGTTCCAAAATGAGGCGATTGTTTTCGCTTCTGTTTGTGTTCTGTGATGATAGTCATCAAATCATATTTTCTAATGATGTGAATTTTGTTTCTGCATCACTTTGCACTAAATTGCAATAAGATAGTGAATTGTGTTCCTAGGTAAAAGTTGTTCAACTGCAATGGAGCACACTTTCAAGAGCCATAGGCAGTCTCTAAATAAACTTTGTCATGTGTGTGGGCATTTAAGTTTAACTGTCAAACAAACAAAAAATGTTAAAGAAAGCCCAGATTGTTTAAAACCATAGCAGGAGATATTCTCTTATTTTATGGGACTGACGTGAGGGACGAAGATGAACAGTCGTTTTCCGCTAACATTTGTGTCATGTAGCCTATTTCACTGCAATTTCAACAAACGAAAAGCGACAAAGTGTTACGTCAATTCACGCCGAAAAAAACGCTGTTGAAACTAGTAGTTAGGGATATATTATGGTCTGTCATTAAGAATTACATAAATGTGAATTCCTGCTCCATTTGTCGTCATTGCTTGCATTGAAGAAAAGCTGCAACTCCGGAGTCGAGCTGCTCACATGATGACACATCACACACATTTTATAGTCCCGCTATAATTTAAATGATGACAAACCAAATCTTATTGCCAGCCCTACAACCAGTAGCCATCACATTCCCATCCAGCCACAAGCATTATGAAGAAACAAGTCTTGACCTAACACCACATCAGATCTCATCACCTCATCAACACTTATGAAAAGTTCAAGGTCACAAACACTCACATGTTAACAGATTCGTCAACATCTCCGATGTTCAAACATGATATGATGAACTTACATTCACTCACTCATTAAACAAGCCAGAGGATCAACTTCTAACAAAAGAAGAAGAGAGACTAAGCACACATCTCATCAAAAGAAAATTAAATTCTGATCCAAAGAAGAAAGTTGTGAAAACATAAGGAGAGCCATTAGTCTTACAGAGTAAAAATGCTCCCCGGAAACAGACATAAAAGTCAAGACACCAGAGTACACATAGTCGACACATCCAAACAATCAGATGACATACAAAAGGCCACTGAATTGAAGAGGATACCTTCTGTTCGGAGACATGAGATTTTTTAGAGGGGCTGGGATTAAATAGACAACCCGGTGCAGTATAATGACAGGAGGATACACATTCCATTGGAAAACAGTCGTGAATGAGGGGAACTGCTTTAGTTATGATGCTCAGGACAAGTCCACTACTGTTGCAGACACAATTTTGAGCGAGTCAATTTTCAAACACATATAATATTATTCCTGTTTTATGTAGGCCTACCAGTTTTGTAAATATTTATCAACAAATTAAAAAATTATTAGTCACTGAAATATAATATGTGTTTGTTGTTTCGACTAACTAAAGATAGACTGACATATATTCAAGGGCATTTAACTCCAAAACATGAGCAGCTATGGTATAGCTCCTTCGTACCAATAAAAAGATTAGTTGCTTTCTCTAAAGAACAAACAGTCCTGTACATAGGATATTATTTGTTTGTGTAAGCTGATAAAAATGTGTTGAAAAAATTCATTTTAATGGCTGTCCACACAGGGGTGTGAAGTGGGGTTGATGTCCTCTGTCTGACCCGGCCAACCGTGACCTGGTCACTCCACGCCAAGCGAACTAAAAGAGCTGCGTTTGTACATTGTGTATGATGCTTGCTTCTCATGTCAAAAGCACTGATAACTGGTTCATAAGCCTTTTACAAACTCTTTTTTTCTTTCGAGGGTGAGATGGAGGACCCATTTTTCCAAGTGATATCAGCACCAAAAAAATCAAAGGTCTTTTTCTCAAAACTGCTGTGAATAAAAATAGCCGTTTTATCAGCTCATGGCAAAAAAAGTGTAGGGGCCTACTACTAGACCTATGCATTGAGTAAAATAAAAATTAAAACCAAGACAAGTTATGACAAGATGGATTTTATTTTTTAATGATTGGTCTACGTGCTGTAAAAGACATATGATGAGGAACAACATTATGTACATTGCGAAGCATTAAAACATTTTAAAAAAAGAGGTAGCCATGGTAGACATAGAGACAGAATCCATGTATACAGTCAAACCCCGTTCTACCGTCAGCCGCGTTTACCACCAGGTTTTGCCAATGTACAAGGAACGCCTCTATATAAGCAAAATATTTACAAGTACGCTTTTACTTTTACACCCCCATCTGCCAACTGTCTGAGTAGTACCGTCCTTTTAGACTAATGTAAATTTGCCATATTATACCGCCATTGAATTGGCTGCCAGAGGTGTACACACTACCTACATAAGGTGCACAGCAACCACTGAGTGGGTACTTGATAATGTCTTTCCCAACACGTCTCTCTGCGAGTTCGGCCTATTTCTAGCGTATGTCACTAATTTTCTCCTGACTTTGATTCGAGTCTTTCACAAAAATTAGATGCTATTACTTTTAGTAGGTTTAGGTTTTGGTTAAACATTTTTTTAAAAAGTTGGAATTAAATTCTAACGACAAATTTGCCTGGAGAAGTATTAAAGGGACTATGTCACCTTGGCCTGTCAGCTGCTGGTGTGCACCTGTACCGCTTTTATATTGTGAGGACTCCTACTGAAGTCTACATGAGAGGTCTGAGGCAGCGTGAAGACTGACAAGTAAGCTATCAGGTTACCAAAAAAAATCGGAGGTCTACAGGGTCCTTGACAAATAGCTTCTGTCTGATCCATTAAAAAATGTCAATATGAATTTATGTAAAGTTTAGCTGAAGCTGTATACAGTATACGTAATCGCTTGCAACTCGTTTTTCCCCTGCTCATGGCTACCTTGACACACAAGACGTAAGACAGATCTATCTAGATGAGGAATGACTGGCCACAGTTTGTCTTTAGTCTCTACCAGTCTACCACTTGTAAAGATGGCAATTGGTACCATATATGGTTATACCGCCAGCCCCGTTGTGCCGCCAATTCCATGCTTGTCCGAAGGTAGATGGTATAACAGGGTTTGACTGTACATGATAGATAATACATAATGCATGTGTATGTGAACAGACAGCGTACACTCAATATCATAACTAGAACTCACCAAGCCTTTATCGTTTTATTCAAGTCTGCTGTAATGTAATGCACTGATAAAATGTAATAGCAACAAAAATGTAAACTTTTGTACTACATGTATGTAGGCTACAAATAATTGACAGCTTCTTGCTTCTATTGAAAAAAAAATACCATCCATCTTGAAGAATAGAAGTCGAGATACATGTATTTGTGATTGAAGGAGGTGGGTGTCAACAGTAAACTTAGCAAGAAAATGGCCGCCACAGTATGGTGACTTACAAAGCTTGAGTGTAAACTGTACACATACTTGAAAGCTGTTCATTTACAATTTTTGTGCCTTTAACTTTAAGTAACCTTTTTCAGTAAAAATTAAAAATCTACACAGAAATGTGTTTCTAAATACTAAACAGACTTAAAAACCAAAAAAAGGGATATTCCACCCAAAAAAACTGCCAAAAGGCCAGAAAAAAATGCTGTTTTTTAGTATATTTTTATTTCATTCTTTTTTATGAGCACCTCATTCGCAATCATATTGTTGTAAGCTATACTCTGAAAACTCTGCCTCTTGGGTACCTATACTATACGTTTATAACCATTATTTAGCAATGTAATGGTAGTATGGAAATAAAATGAAAATGGACTTATTGTAACTAAAGTAGTAAAAGCTAAATAATAATTGGTGCGAAAGGCAAAGCACACTACTTGATGTTGCCAAAGTATGTGCTACATCACATAATGCTTGCATAATCTAAACTAAGACATAACATCAAATTCATCAAACATGAGGACACTCTTTACAGTAATAAAAAAGTTACAAAAAAATGGCACAAAGAAAAACATATATGTGAAGTTGGCCGACACGATTGTTTTTTAATGCAAAATGTACAAATTTTCAAAAACCTCATTACTATGAATGACCGGTGAAATGGTAGGGTAAAAAAACAGGTACATGCATATGGTGCATTATTTTGTCCAATAGGATGGATGGATGTGGAAGATAACCCATGGGAGCAGGGTGCCTGCAAACTTCAAAACCACAAGCTACAATCAGAAAGTTGAACAGCTTCTTATTCAAGGGGAAAATTTGATTTCTGTGCAATAAATAACTATCACAGCATATATAAAATAAAGAAATATAGATTTTCATGTTTTGACCCTTGTATGTCATCCTTTACTCTTTCCGGACGTAGCTTTTTTGGGTTAAGACGTAATTAATTTTTGGCTCGATCTGGCTACACATGAGATGTACAAAATAACATTATATATAAAGCATAAAACCATCACTCAAAAGGTAACGGTAACATGTGAAATGTCAAATTGTAGAAAATTGAATGAGGGTCGGAGTAGGTGATGGTGCTGAGAAACACTCACCAAACATGTGAAAGCAATTAAATAAGCAAATATATATATGGAAGAGCATAATCCACATACTTCTGAAAGCACAAATTTTTTTTTTTTTCAAGCAATACTCCAATTTTCATTTGAGTAATGATATTTCTACCGAGTCTGGTTATATAGTTTCATTGGTGCAAGATTGCAAGAATGAATTCACTCATTTGTTATTACTAGACTGACATTTTGACAAAGAGAAATTTGAAGTTTTTGTTTTCTAAATCCTTTCCAAGTTTTCTAGAAACAGTAATAAGTACTTATGAATAACGGATCATGCTAAAATGAAACAAAACAGAGACACCCCATCGTTGCCGATACGATATGTCCAGAAGAGGTATGGACTCATGCAAATATTGAGTGATACCTCCGGAAAGAGTTATGTTTAAGTACAAATGTACATAAAACAGATACATAAGAAATTAAAACAGAGGAGTTTTAATTTTGACCTTGTATTGCTAGCTTATTTTGAGGCTTTTCTTTCCCACTGAAAAGCAGATGTGAGCCTTTTGTAAACTTCGGGGGTGAATAATGAAAAAAATTCACAAAATAAAAAAAAAAATACTCAAGAGAGAACTGAAACTTTAGAAAATTGTCTTCAGGCCACTCCGTAGCTAATATGTATGATGGCAACTGCACTTTACCAGTCCCTTGGCGCAGAACGTTTGACTCCTTCACGCGCCCCAGGGACCTTGGCAACAAATAAGGTAAACATATCATCCAGCTCATGGCAGGTGGCATCAAAATTTGCCTTCTTTATTATGTCTACCATAACATTTCGTCCTGCACAGGGACCCAAAGCGGCACTGTTTGGCTCTTGAAAGCTCTCTGGTAAACACATAAATACACTCAAGGCATAAAACCCAGCAACTGACATATTTCCAACGGACTCTTTATGGGTTCCACGAGACGAACCAACAGGTTCCACAAAAGTATACACACCACCTGGCTCTTTCAAAGTTTTCCTTATTGAGGCAACAGCCCCTTGAGGATTTGGTAGATCGTGTATAACATCAACAGTCATCACCCAGTCATATTTGTTCACCAAATCTTCACTGAGGTGGCAGATATTGTGCTCTTCAAAGGCCAAGTTTGAAATGTGACCCCATTTGGCTTTCAGCTTCTCCGTCAGGTCACTGTTTACTTCCGATGCTGTAAATCTACTGTTGGGGTACTTGGTAGCCAGTTCTGAAATCACATTTCCACACCCACAGCCAAATTCAATAACATCAATGCCAGCCTCTGCAGATAGAAGAAAAGAATGACTCAGTCAATTTGATCTGACGATATTTGTATACTATATATGAGTACTGTTTTCCATTTTTTCATCACCATGAACTTTCTTATATATATATATATTATAACTCAGTTTATATTTTATTTCACTTGCTTAAAATAAATGCCAAAAGAGAGTAGACATCAATACTCCATGCAACAAATATATAGTTTGATTTTGTAGATAAGATATATTATTAAGTAGGTGTTTTACGGCATTTGCAACACAGTAAGGTCATATATTAGTGCCGAAGATTAGAGGTGTTACAAGAGAATAACAAAAAAGAAGGGAGGGGAGATAAGGATGATAGATGTTTGATAGGAAAGAAGGAGCAAACCATACCAGAGCACCCGCCAGCCAGCCACATAGATATGATGGATATGCTCGGGTTACATAAACTTTTCTTATGACTATACAACCAAGCGATGTTGTTTCCCAGCAGAACTGGTGAGCAGTATACTAAGACTAAGAGTTTAATTTAATGTCAAGGACCAGTATAATGTGCACTCGCTGTTCACTACAAAGGTTTTGCACTAACAACAAGAATTTGAATAGAAGAGAAGAAATAACTACCATCATACACTTTGCAGGGCACTTTTTCTTCAACACTAAATGCCTTGTGCAGCAACTCCTAAATTCGAACGGCTACACAATTTATTCTCTGATTTCCAAAGTACTGATCAGAACCAATGCAAATCATCAGAAATGCAGCTATTTGATATTTGGAATTTGAAAATACCCTTGGCAAGGAAGCAACTGGCTTTTAAATCAAAATTACAGATGTCTAAAAATTTATCAGGATCAAATTTTTACTGAAGAATGCAGAAGATACGTACCCAGCTTTCTTACTAATTCAGGGACATGCCTTAGGAACGTGCTTATGGTAGAACTGTATGAGAGCATGTTGAATTCACCGATAACTTGATGTGCCTCCTCCCCATAATGATGACCTGTGGTATGGCCAAATGAGTATTAAAAAAATGTAGTGAAACTTATTTTTCATTGCATTTTAACAATTGTATAACATAATATGACGAAGAGCATGTAAATATCATATGCCTAAAAAACACTTTTAGCTTTCAAGTATGAGAAATGGGGACATAGGTTTAAGAAAATAGTGTATCGGATGAAGAAAAGGTCAAGGCGATACATGTACTTGACTTTTCATCCCTTTGACAGGCAACAAAGTCACATCTGCCTCTTCAAACAAACTATTAAGTATATTACACTATAAAGTTTGCCCTCACATCATACTACTGAGGATTATTTAAAGCTGCGTGTCAAACTTACTTCTAAAAGCGTCAAAATACATTGAAATATCTCAAAAACATCACAACTTTGATAAGACATCATCTGTACACAATTTGTTTTTTTTTTGGTCAAATGGTCATAACTTCAACTTCAGTCAAGGTACTGTGTTCTTGGGAAGTCCATTATAAATTTCTTTGCTGAGTATGATGCACAAATCCAATGAAATAGAATTTTGGAACATGTATTGTTTGTATTTGTATGGAGTGTAGACAAAATGGGTAAAGTAAGTAGCTAAAATCACTAGAATTACAAATAGATAGGCAAGGGACGTTGCATTAGAAAACTGTCTACTGCCTATAGCAAGTCTATAATAATAGTCGATGTTAAATGAAAAATAAATGCGTAAAAAGCTACACATATGATACAATGTAGGCCTACAACTTTTCAATTTCAAGCATGGTTGTGAGAAAGGAGCACTGCTTGACCCTATCCATACGCCTGGGGTCATATTGTACCCAAGGGGTATTTTTCATATTTTAGAATACTTCTACAATAGGCGAAGATCTCTTTGAAACTTTCTGTATTTCTCAAAAAACCATTTTGACAGACTGCTATGCAAAGCGTATGGATTGGATAACGAGTAAATTTCCTCTTTGGAAAGTAGGGGCGAGTTCCCTACGTCATATGGAAGCGATAGTAAAACACGACATAGGCCTACGGATAGGGTTACAAAGATGAAAATGAGAATTAAAAAATGAAATATTGCTTTTTCCATTCACAATTCAGTGTCATAATAGGACAAAATCATGACCAGTCATTTTAACTGAGGCTCCATCCACCAGTACTCTTTTAGGTGCTACAATCCAAACAAACAACAATTAATTAATTCAAACTTGAATATAATTATATAATCAACAATAAAAAATATTAGCCTAATTTAATACATTAACCAGCATTAGAGTGATTAATATAAACACTTTTAAAGAAGTATGGCAGTGACTACCATATAATCCTTAAAAATTTCTACAACCAACCATATGGACCATCCAGTGCAAAGCAGGCTCTCACTTTGCTGTACACAGATGCTAAACTCATGGTAAAGGAAATGCAGGGCATGATTCCGCTATCTTCCAAAACCCTTTTCTCATCATCATTAAGGAAGTACAAGCTGTCCCCAGATTCATCTTCTTGCAGGCGGACGAGTTTAGCAGCTGTCAGACTGCCCAGTACTTCTCTGACATATCTAAAGCAAAGAATACAAAGCAGAGGTAAAGAATCAGTCTATTTCTGATGACTAATGGGTGGTTGGTGGGTGCTCAGGTGAGGTTTGGTCCTCCTTCATTTCAACCAAACATCCACATTGTTGTCCTTTAAATTAAATCTCTCCTCCATTTTTAAAAACTTTTTTGAGCCTCTCTTGTGTAACACCCCTAATCTTTGGCACTAATACAACCTTATTCATTATTGGGATGAAGTGCCGTAAAACTTCTATTGTAGCCTACAAAACAAATGATAAACAATTTTTTTAATAAGGCTGTCACGTATACTGAACTTCAAATACACTATCAACCTTTTTTGTGCTATTAATACACCTCACATGGGAAAATCTGCAAATATTTTTTTTAAAGAGTCCTTATAAAAATCTTTACACCAAAAAGTATATTTAGGCCTACAGTTAAGTTCTGAACATATTATATATATAGATCTCTATTTAAAGGGGGCAGCCCAGTTTGTAACAGGCCCAGTTTGTCATGATATAATTACAGCACTTTATCAGTGTATAATTTTTTTGATCTCCACCTTTAAATTGGTTTAGTAAGTGTGTAAGAATTAGCGGCAATTAGCCTGAGATCCCTCTAAAATGTCAATTCAGCTTGCTTTGTTCAATATTTATTCCTTTTTGTATGCAAATCAAAGCAAATAAGACAAGGCATACTCTTGTAAAATTTCATCAAAGAAATGTTCTTCCGTTAAAAACAACAGAAAAATGAAATTTAATTCAAACAATCAATCAAATATTCTTCAAATTTACACTTTTTCAGAGTGCCAGTGATAATTTCCATCATGCAGGGCAGAGTCAGAGGCTGTGACAAACTTGCACGCCTCCTATGAAATAATAACATTTCAAAAGAGATCGTAATAATTTTATACAGATCAAAAGTCACTGATTTTACATTCTTTCCATCAATCAAGACTCTATGTGAAGAGATACCATATAGATCTATGTAGGCCTATTTATCAATTTTTAAAAATCTGATATTGCCTGACTTTCGATATATTCCAACTTTGAAAGTAAAGGTGCTTAATGTCATGAAATTTGTTTTTTTGTTTTTTGGCATAATAATAGGCCACTATTATTAGGTCTAGATTCTAGATCTAGATCTACATCACAAGCGAACATATATGCAATGCAAGTCTTCAAATCCAAATAATGGTGGCCCTTATGGCAGCTAAAAGAAACCCTCACGGCAGACGCACCTTTTACTTTTAGAGAGCATCTAGACTCTAAAATCTAAGCCTTATGCCTTATATTATATATATAAGTTATATATTTTAGCTGCAGACTATAGCCTAGCCAAGACATCTAGATCTAGATTAGATCTAGTAGACTATATATTATATGACCACTGTAGCCCTTGCAATTGCTTTCAGGAAAATATCAAACCTAAAATTGCAACATCAAATTTAGGCCTATAGGCTATGTTATAAATCTAATGATAAAGTACCGCTGGTCCGGTATTCTTCAATCTTACCGTTTTATCCCCCCCCCCCCCCCCTTTTTTCCCCGTGCACGCCCCAGATTTTTTAGGTCACGGTGGCATGCCCTCCTGAAACCTCTATATTAGGCCTAGAATTAATGTTGTCAAAACACGCAGGCATAGGGCCAGGCCTAAAAACAGTATTAAGTATCCACACATCATATTTTAATCTAAAACTCTGCCGTGGAAATTGCCTTAAAGTAAAATCACGCACAAAAAAGCACTAATAATAATAATTTTTAAAAACAAAAGTGCAAGTGGTACTGTTGTGAATGAAAAGACGGGTATTTGGATAGAATCTAGATCTAGATCTAGAACACACTTAGAGGCTCACGTTTTATACCTCTCTTTCAGTTTATTAGCATCTGCAATTTCCTGTGAAGTCATTGGTTTTGAAGCACTTAGCAAAGTGGGCAAGATTCCTGTATCCTTCGCAATTGACAAGGCGAACGAGATGCATCCGTTGTTGCAAATCTCTGAAATTTTATCACCGTACTTAGATGCAGAAGACATTTTAGTCTATTTTACTAAGGAATGAAACTAAAAATTTTTTTAAAAACTTGCAAATGGTAATCCACTCAAAGATTACTTTTCCTTTTCTTTCCTTTTTTCAGACCTTTCGGTGAGAAAACCAAATCAAAATAAAAATAGGGCCCACAGAAAATGGAGCATAGAATCTACTCCGCACCGCGACCTGGAAGGCAAGGAAGTGTCCAGGTCACGATGCTTTATATAGGACAGACCTGGGCCAAAAAGGTTGTAAATAGAAAACTAGAGATCTCAGCTATGACGTCACCTATGTAAAGAGAGGAGGGACGCGTCGGCCCACTTGTATAAAATTTAATCGAAGTGGCTAGCCGTACTTAGATCTAGGTTTGGCCCTATCGACTCCAACCTGTTAAGTACACAGGTCTCATTAGATCTAGATCTAGTAATTATTCAGGTTCAAATGCATGCAAGTCAGTAAGGCACCTTTTGGTTTTGTCTGGAATACAAATACTTTAAATTTAAAGGCATTGCAAACTAAAAATATCATTTACAATTCAGCCTCTTCCAGGTGTACTGACTGGTTTTCCGTGGGGTGCCCACTAGAGCTGGATCGGGCCGATCTCCCGACTCGATCGCCTGATCGACAAACACGTTTGTTTTTGAGGCGATCGAGTCGCCGATCGGCCGATCCCGTCCGTAGTGGGCTATGGCGGCGCGCTTCTCATGTCTGACATGCATGACGTCACAGCTGAGATCTCTAAGTTCTTTGTGACCTCTTTGAACAAGGCCAAGATCACAGACCCAGATAAACAAAACTCAAATTATCAACGTACAATAGAGTATCAGTTTAGCAGTTCTTGTAATTCTATGACGGAGGATCATATTCATACTTTCTTTACTTCAGCTTTTTTATTGCACGTTTTTATGCATTACTCGGACTCGGTTGTTTCGATGGGTAATGAATGGGCATGGGTATTCGGGTCAATATAATGACAAAGTGGTCAAACCACCAAAGCTTCTTTGAGTACTTTGACAAAAGCGAATAAACTTGTCTTAGACCTAGCCTATATCCTGGAACATTAATTTAAAAAATTGCTCAAAACTTCCGAGTCAGCCAGTGTGATGTTTGTGACCTAGGGTTGATGTCACTGTCGGTGTTGCCTTGTCGTGGGAAATAAAAATTAGACGAAACGAAAGAGTCAGTCAGAGGAACTTTTCAATGTTTAGTGTTTTGTAAGATCTAGATCTAGATCAGATCATAATCATAGAGTTACCCCCTTTTAAACCAATAGCAGAGACTCTAATACTCTCTGCCAATAGAGTCTAGTAATAGTGTGTGTAGATCTAGATCTAGTAGTGTAGCCTACATCTATCTATGATCTAGAATCTAGATATATATAGATCTAGACTCTTGATCTACCTGCTAGATCAAGGACCTGGGTAGGTTGCCTTGTCTCGAAGTCTCGATTTTTTAAAAATGTGGTCGTCGTGCCACAGTAAAGTAAAGTAAAAAAGTAATTTGTGTTCTGCCTCCGCTTGACTCAACCCAATATTTAATAAGGCCTTCAGCCTAGGCTTTCTCAATCTAGACTAACAATAAGGGCGAAAAAAAGAGAACGCCGATTTCGGAGACTGACTCAGTAAGCGCCGATAGGAATAAAAATTCCCTTTTCCAACTTGCCCCACAGTTGACATAGATTCTAGATCTAATCTAGAGCTGGCCGACTGCAGCCTGCAGCTTTAAACTCGGATCGGCGTTGTCAGCTTTATCGCCATATCGGAATGCAAACTAGAATCTAGATCTAGAATCTACATTCTTATTATGCCAAAAAACTGGGAAGGGCGTCTCGCTGTCAACTCGCCGCCACAGTGCTTCTTGTCGTATTTCCATTTTTTTAACCGTGAAAATGAGACTTCTTTTTTAACTCACTTTTTGTATGAACTGTTTTCACTGTTTTTTGTTATTAAAAATGGAGGTACGACAAGAAAGCACCGAGGTCGCAAACTCTCAATGCCGTCTCGCCGTCGCCAACTCGGGTTCAGCGGTTTGTGTGACGTCACCCGACTGGACTGGGGACAATTTTAAATGGTCATTTCAGAGCTGTGGTGCTTCACGGTAGACAAAAACTATTTTTGAAATCAGCATCGTCAAAATTTGGTGGTCACCGAGCAGAGTTGCATTTTAAGCAATGTTTAAGAAAATTAGTGTTTTTTCCCAAAAAAATTATGCTTCATGAATACCAGCTGTGGTGTAATTAATTTTAATTTTTTTCTTAGAAGATCTAGAATCTAGATCTAGATAGGCTTTACTGGGTCAATAGAGTGTGTGATTTTAAAGAGACGAGGTATGTGTAGTTTTTCATTGTGCGTCTAGAGACTGCATCTGGCTGTGTCGTGTCTTGTCAAAATGGATGTCGAATTACAATAATAATAAAAATGAAGATCATTTCTATAGCGCCCACTCCCGTGTAAACACAGCTCTAGGCGCTTTACATAAAAATACTAGAAACAATATTCAAGCACGTGACACAAACACAAAAATACACACACTCATAAACACATACACACATACTCACACACATACACACTCACGAACACGTATAACATGCACACATGTGCACACGCCAAACAACCACACACACACACACAAACACACGCACACACTCACATCTACTTGGTTATTATAAATCACACGCGCACGCTTACACGTCGTCACGAAATTAGCATAAAATAATCTACACACAATGCAATTCACAAAATACACATATATATGGATACATAGTCATTTAACATAACATTGTATTGAACATGAGACAAAAAAAGATGTCATTAAATGTGTCTTTAAAGATTTTTAAAAAATTTAGACTCAGATGTTGTATTCTAAAGAGTTGGGGAAGAGAGTTCCAAACTGATGGAGCAAGGTGGGCGAACAATGTTTCAGCTAATTTTTTTTCCCCCTTTTCTAAGAACTCTTAAAAGATACTGATCGCCTGATCTTAGTGATGTAGATGGAACATACATCTGGATGAGATCACTAAGAATGAGGGAGCTTTGTTATTGACAAATTTATGACATAATATTGCAATTTTATATATTTATGATATACATTCTACCTGACACGGGGAGATAATCTCTCTCCTCTCTCTCTCCCTCCCTCTCTCTCCCCCCCCTCTCCCTCCCTCTCACCCCCTCTCCCTCCCTCTCACCCTCTCTCTCTCCCTCCCTCCCTCCCTCTCTCCCTCTCTCTCTCCCTCCCTCCCTCCCTCTCTCCCTCTCCCTTCTCCCCCTCCCCTCTCCCCCTCCCCCTCTTTCCCTCTCTCTCTTCCTTTCTCTCTCTCCCCCCTCTCTCTCCCTCCCCCTCTCCTCCTCTCCCCCTCCCCCTCTCGGATGACGAGTCCATTTTTGTAAATTTGTAATCACTCAAGACCTAGAACTAGATTCTAGATACGGTAGATCAGACAACAGTAGATGTAGATCTATGCATCGCGAGCTTAAAGGGATCGGCAATAGGCGCCCTCTATGTGGAGTCAAGCAGACACCGATTGGCGCCTGTCGGCATCGATTTTCAGCTGTAAAAGCTTCGGCGTTCTCTATGTTATCGCCCTATGACTAAGGCCTCCAGCCTAAGGCCTAAGGCCCTAAGGTGTGAATTACTTTGCTGGGCTGGCTGAAGTGTTCAGTAGGCCTAACCCTTCCTTTCATCTTTACTGTCGCAGATTTCACAGAATCAAACCTAATCTAGAGATCTAGATCTAGGCCTAGATTTCTAGATCTAGATCTAGAATCTAGATCTATATATATATATCTAGACCTAAATTCGGCACTCCTTGGATGGTGGTCCCGACTTTTGTGCAGGGTGCAGGCCTACTGGATATCGATACTGATTTAAATAGTCGGTAGGCCTATCAGTGTAAATGTTTTATAGATCTATATCAATATATGTTTTATCAGTAGCCTAGAGATGTATTTTATCTAGATCTAGATCTAGATCTAGCCTACAAAACGAGCAGTAAAATTTCACTTGTTATTTTTACCAGGAAGGAAATCTATATAGGCTACTCTAAATGCAAAAAAATTGCAAGACATTTTTTCCGTCGTTGTTCCCAACATAATTTTAGATTTTATGAAGGCCATTGGCCTTTATTGAAAATTATAAATGTAGAGGGAAATTAAATTATTAAAAATTTTTATGTTACTTAGGAAAGTTGTTTTAGATTGAAAATATATTTACACCGAATTTTAAATATTTTAACGTTTTAAGATCTAGATCTAGATCTAACTACTGACCCGAGCTCAGCCGTACAGTGAACTGTTGCAAATAGAAAACTAACTTGTGTTTCGTGCGCTCATATGACCTTATTTATGCAGTTGCGAGCGCCGTAAAACCCCATACTAAACTTACGAAACAGAATCACCTTTCTCAATAGATTATAATCCATTATCATCTTTCGTTTCTCCCCCCCTCCCCTCCTCCTTTGTATGCCCTTCCCCTCCCATATATAATCCATTGCTTTGTTCACTCTTTTTCCCCTTTCTTTCCACTCCACACTCTGAGAGGAAAGGAAAAGGAGGTGAGATTGTTTTCAGTGCAGTTACCGAATAAAATAATATATTTAAAAAATTGAATTTTGTCTTGTTTTCTGAATCTGATGTAAATTTTTGTTTTTCCTCTATGTGTTAGAGATACTGTATAAAGAAGAGTTGCAATCATCACCACTATGGAAATTGGGACAGAATATTCCTCTTGGCAGAGTTTCCTGTCTGCACTGGAGTATTATTCAAAAACCAACAAGGTAAGTAAATTTAATTCTTTTTTTGTAGAAAGAATTGGATCTCTCTCTCTCTCTCTCTCTCTCTCTCTCTCTCTCTCTCTCTCTCTCTCTCTCTCTCTCTCTCTCTCTCTCTCTCCCTCCCTCCCCCCCCTCTCTCTCTCTCTCTCTCTCTCTCTCTCTCTCTCTCTCTCTCTCTCTCTCTCATGTTCCCTTTTAGCTGGCCCGATGAGTTAATCAAGGACAAAGAGAATAAGAAAATTATCTCTGTTGCAAGCTGGATTTCTTTTTTAAATTTAAGCTTTGTATGGTCTCACTGACCTGATTCGTTTCTCTTTCTGTGATGATAGGCTCAAGTGGTTGATGTGGTTTTCTCTTTCTTTTAGTCAATGCTTGTTTTTATTGTTCCCACTTTGCTTTTGTTCACAGATACTCAAATCTCTGGCTTTGTGATTGCTGGCATTTGTTGTTTTGTTTGTTTTAAGATATAGTCTTGTCTCTGAATTTTCCAAAATTGGAATTATTTGGATTTTTTTTTTCACTGCTCTAGTTATAGAGAAATATTAACTAATTTAGTGTCGCACCCTTTGATTTTGCCCTTGTGTTTTTGTTGCAGGTTTTGTACATTATTGGCACCTGCAAATCAGTTGAATCTGCTAACAAAAATGATTCACTTGTGGCGAAATTTCCAGTGAAGTTCAAATACTGCTTTGCGCGAATGGTGTGCAACCATTTTGGGAGCTACAAAAGTCGCAGTTCAGGAGCACGACAAAATCAGTCGTAAGTCTTCTATTCTTTGGTGTTGGGCCGTCAGGATGTCTAATGTTTACTACCTACCCCCCGGGGCAGTGCCACTGACTGAAGTGTCCTTAGGCGATTCCCAAAGGGAGGACATATATATATATATTATATATATATATCTCGTTCATGCACAGTAGAATTGTAAATGGGCTGATTCATCAATGTCATGCTCATAACTGTTCCTGATCTACAACAGGGAACTACTGCTTTTTCTATCCTAATCCTTACTATTGTCATTTTTTCTCTACTAGACTTCTTTTGTATGTTTTTCACACTCTTGTGACCCACCATTTCCGGGGTGCCTTGATAGTCGAAGCAGACTTTGTGCTGTTGAAGCTAGAGAGGTGAGCAGAGTAAGTCTGATTCCCTGTAAGGACTTCTCTGTTGACATCCACCCCTTGGTGCTCATATATGACCTTATGCCGTTGCGAGCGCCGTAAAACCTCTACTAAAACTAACTAATGTTCACCTGTTAAATTTTACCTGCTATGCACGTATATTTCCATTAATGGTTTTATGCTCTCATGTATGGTCACCCGAGTGCAACAGCCTTGTATCCCACAAAACAAAATTTTACAGGAGCAGGAAGTTATTGTGATGTCAATTCATCTTATAATGTTTATTAAAAATGTGGTGTCGGTGGCCTAGTGGTTGGGCTACCGGACTCATAATCGTGAGGTTGTGGGTTCGCGGGTTCGAGCTGCGGGCCTGACGTTGTGTTCTTGGGAAAGGCACTTTACACGAATTTTCCTCACTTCGCCCAGGTGGGAATGGGTATTCGACCATAGACAGCGAAAGATCTTACCTATAAATGACTGCTTGCACTGTATGCTTCCCAGAAAGTTGAGGTAGTTTCAGAATACTCTCAGGTCTGCTGGGATAATATAACTTATAGATTGTGAAGCGCTTAAAGCTTGCTGTTGAGCGGGAATTTGTGCTATACAAATGCTATATATTATTATTATTAAGAATTAAAGTAGTTTTGTTGCACTGGCGATGCTTATTGAGCTACATTTTTAAACATTTGACACCAAATCAGCAACATTATATTTAGTAACAAAAAAGCAAAAATGTGTTTTTTGACATTTTGTGTGGGTTAAAGGGTTGTTGTACTCAGGCGACGATATCATATATAATAATATGTAGTCCGTGTCATTACAACGAGGGTATCATTTTGCTTGTGCAAAGCATTGAGTAAGTCAAGTTCACTGAGGTCTTGGACAGAATGCATAGTGATTGTTCAGTGCTTTTAGGACAAGTTTGCCGTAAAACAATTATTTTTGTATCAAAGGAAACATGGGAATCAACCATCTGCTAAACCCACTTGAAGACATCCCCAACTAACTGCACACACATGAATGCTTGCACATATTCATGCACACAATTTCCACCCGCTGACCCCTCTTTCCCTAGAAATATTGTGTTAAAAAGTGTGTTTTGTTTTTAAAGATAGGGAAATGTATGGTGTTGAACTTTACAAGGATGTAGTAAGATAAAAGAACATTGTTTCAAATAAAATGTGATGTAGTGTTGAATAAGATCTAGTGCTGTGGTGCACGTTTTCTCTTCATATATCTGTGTATATTGTTTCTGAAATGGAATCTAACTGAATCTACTGCATCTCTTAGTAATGGGCAGCTATTTATCAATTGAGTGCAGAATTCCAATTTTGGCGGAAAATATCGGTTCATCTTAAATGTACCTGTGAATTAAAGTCACATGATTGTTCTTGGAGCTTGTCTTTTTGTTGACAGAACTATCTAATCTCAAAAACTCCAATTCCAAGGAGAAGCAAAATTCCATCTTTCTTCTTCCTCTTTCTCGATGACAGCAGCTAGACAGTCAGTTCGATGTCGCACACAAACTGTGCAGTTTGCTTCAAGTCTGAGAGACTGCCATAGAGCTTTCTCTCAAGGGGAGCCACATTCTGCCACGTCTGTGTACGCAGGGTGGCGTAGCGCGGGCAGTGCTGAAGGATATGGTTGGCATCCTCTTGGTCGTGTCCACATTCACAGATCGCTGGCTTTCACACTTTTAATTTGGTGTGCATATGGTATTTAAGTCTGTTGTGGCCACAACAGATTCTAAAGATTGTGACCTGGTCTGCTCTATTTAGTATGTAGTAGGGGTCATGTCTGTTGTGTTTAGGGTTGGGACCTTTTCCTCCTGTTTCTTAAGGCAGATTTTATTATATTAGTGCTTTGGACTCTGAGAGATCCATTCCATCTTCAATCTGGGTCATTTTGGCTCCTTCTTTGGCTAAGTCGTCTGCTTTTTCATTTCCAAACAAAATTTAAATACTGGTTTATTCTGCGGCATCCCAAATATGATTGTTTTTCCACATAGCACAATATCATCAGTATTTGCAAAATTACATCTTGTTAGAAATATCATATATATCGTATACTCTTAGAGTGAATGAAAAGAGTCTTTTCGTTTCTCTTTTTGCCTTTTTCCAGAACATGTAAGACTGGCTGCAGGTCGTCTGTCCTGGTGTCTGTGAACAAGAGTCGAACAGCTCTGGTGGTGAAGGAGGCCAACCTCTGCCACACGCATGGCACCCCGGAGACGGTCTTCAACAAGTCTGCCCAGAACCGTGGGCTGCAGGGGGAGGAGCGACGAATGGCCAGTGTTTTGCTCAGAGCTGGAGTACCTTTAGTAAGAGTTCAAGAGTTTATAGCGAAGGCATGTGACAAATATCCTACAAACAAAGACCGGCAGAACACCACAAGCGGAGTGAAAAGTTCTCCCGAAAATATGAAGGCGCTTGAATTTGAATACCTGTCTGATCTTGATAAGATTATGTCTGAAGATCCAGAGGCTGAAATAGAAATGGTTAACTTTGACTTGGTTCCTGGAGCCATCTACATTCAGACCAGTGTGATGAGAAAGAGAATGAAAGCACTTAAAGATGGGCTGCTCCAGGTTGTCCCGTACTCAGTGAACAGTGAGGGAATGTCTGTGTTAAGCATTCTCGGCATTGACTCGGATTTTAACACACATGTGCTCTCTTTTTGTTTGGTAGTATCGGGGGCTGAGGCGTCCTTTCAGTATTTCATAGAGGCTTTTGTGAGGAATAATCCAGAGTTTTGCGATACACTTTTGGGAATTGTAGTGGATTGCAGTAAAGATAGCGTTGATTTTGTTCAGCTTATGGTTCCACAAACGAATATAGCGTGGAGCAGATCACACATTTTTGAGAAGTTCACAGAAGAAATAAAAGTATCTGGTAAGGATTTTCACAAACAGTTTCAGCTAAGAAAAGATTTGATGAATGCGCAAACTGAAGACGAATATGATTCGAAACTGAAAGAGCTTTTGAATTCTAACTCGACATCCATTTCCAAGGAGTTCCTTAGAACATGGGACTCTCTTAAGGAGTTGTGGGTCCAGTATGAAATTTCATCTGTCAGAGGACTGTCCTATCAGAAGTGTGCTGTTGAAATGGATTATACCAATTCACTCAAAGACTACATCAAGTCGAGCTCTACACTCTCTGATGTGATTAAATCTTTATTTCGTTTTGAGAAAAGTAGCGGAAAAGGGGAGAAGGAGAAGCTGTCTGTTATCTTGAACTTAGATCCGTGTTTTGAGGCTTATCGTAGTCTCTGCTTCTCAGAGGCTGCCCGGGCTGTGTGCTCCCAAGTCACCATTGCCCTGAACAGCTCTTACAACTTTAAGGTACAGACAGACATGATATTTGTAAAGAGACGAGATAATGACGATGAGTTTATTCTCAATACCGCCGGCAACAAATGCACATGTCAACACTTCATGGATTCTGAACTGCCCTGCCAACATGTCTTTGCTTTCCTAAAACACTCTAACAAACCGTTGTATGATGAAGCTCTTATACCTGAGAAGTGGCAAGTGTTTGGCAAGTCATTGACCTTGGATGCCCTGGCTGAATCCCTTGCCCGAGGTCATGTGCCGTCGTCAGCGCAGCACGACGAGCGTCTGCGAGAACTTCAGACTGTGGCCAGGGACATCCTCAGTGAGTGCTCCTTGCATTCGTATGAGCAGATGGGCAAGGATTGGACTCTGCTCACCCAAGTGCTGGCTGTCTTGAAGGACAGACAGTCTCACGCGGCCAAACTTGTTCCTGGCGATGCTTCAGTGGATGAAATAACACCCAGTGTTCAGTCTTCTGAGGTTGGATCGTTGCCAGTGCGAAGGAGAGGACGGCCCAGGAAGGTGGATAAGGTAGCTAGTAGGAGCCCGGCTAAGAGTGTTAGCGTTACGAGTACTACTGTCAGACATAACTTGAGGACCAATATCAAACACAAGTTTGTGAAGCGTGAGCCCGTTTTTGATGAGGCAGAGGTATCATCTGACGTTTCACAAGAGGTCGTAAACAGTACCATAGAAGATGCTGAGAACAACTGTCCTTCCAGCAATAAAATTAATGAAACGATAAGTTCACCGCAAAATAAATTGCCATCAATCGTTGGTCAGACTATATCAGTAACTGAGGAAGAGATGCCTTTGCGAGATATGGAAGATAAACAGAATTCTTTAGACCCTTTGAAGCCTATCCCTGACAAAGATCTGGAACATTCACAAAGATCCCCCGAGCATCAGGACCCCAAGCAAGGTGTACGGTGTGGCTACAGTACAGACACATCTGCCACGGGTCAGCGACCGGCTGCTGTCAAACGTTCTCACTCTGAAGTGGACGAGAGCAGTTCGGAGAGTGCTAACTCTTCAGATGACGGGGATGATGAAGACGAGGATGAAGAAGTGAATCTGGAAAAGCTTAAGGCGAAACGAGCAATGAAGAGGAAAGAGATAGATCTGTTTCTCGAGGGGATGTCGGAAGACGTCATCAGTGAAGTACTTCAGGTTGCCTCCACAGCTGATTCAGTGGAGGAGTCCTTGAAGGCTGTTGGTTCTTGTCAAGCGAAAAAGCCTGTTGATGTTCTCATTCACAGCTGTAAAGATTCTGAGGTAATATTTAGCAATATTTGTTGCCTGTTATATATGTGTACTTTGTACATTTTTGTTGAACGGTGTCATGAAATAGGATATGTTTATTAAGGGCTTGTATTTTGAATTTTTCAACTTGATTATTTTCTCCATGTCCAGTTCAAAACATTTGTTACATCGTTGTGCCCTTTTTTTCGTCAATGAAGAGGGTGGCTCCTGGGCTATTTGTTGTGTTTCTTTCGCCCTGTCATTTGTCTGTAATCTTTCTCTTCATCTCTAGAGATATTATAAAAATGCATTTGTTTTGCTTTGTGCTTGTCAGGAATATGTTTTCAAGTATGTGTTCCACTTCAAATGTAAAAGATGAGATAGGTCTATATTGATAAATGGATTAGGTGTCTTTATACTGTGAAATGTTACTTAAGAGAACAGACACCCCCTGGGGCGGTGCCACTGACTGAAGTGTCTTTAAGCCATTCCCAAAGAGGGGACATTTCTCGTTCATGCACAGTAGAATTGTAAATGGGCTGATTCATCAATGTCACGCTCATAACTGTGCCTGATCTACAACAGGGAACTTCTGCTTTTTCTTTCCTAATCCTTACTATTGTCATTTTTCCTCTACTCCTTTTGTATGTTTCTCACCCTCTTGGGACCCACTATTTCCGGGGTGCCTTGATAGTCGAAGCAGACTTTGTGCTGTTGAAGCTAGAGAGGTGAGCAGAGTAAGTCTGATTCCCTGTAAGGACTTCTCTGTTGACATCCACCCCTTGGCGCTCATATGACCTTATGCAGTTGCGAGCGCCGTTAAACTTTTCTACTAAAACTAAAACTAAGAGAATAGACCTTTGGATTTAATGTCCTTCTCCAGTAGGATGGAACTGAATCTGTGGAGAGTGTTTGTTGAACTCAACACAACCCAAGCTTAGAGAAGGGTTCATTAGGGACTCCAGCCAGGAATATATATATCACCCACTCCGTTAATGAATTTAGTGTCCTTGAAGCTGAAAACTTTTTAAAGATTTGTACCTGGCCCAAAGAGGTTCTACTTAGTACAAAAATTCTTGCAGTTACGTCACCCATGTAAAGGAAATGGGGCTTTGTGTGCCCAAACTGGGACTTTGAGTGTTGAGGGCAAGACATGCACAATCCAACAGATGGATGAGTATTTTTCTCATGTGAAGACGCACTATGGTCTACGGAGGAAATCTCTATGCTTGCATTGAAATGTAGGGGCAGGGCGGTGTGGAATATACACATTACTAGAGCTCGAGGGGTACAGGGTGGGGGCTCAGATTGTTCTTGTAAATGGGGGCACGCCGGCTGTGCCGTTGGTCTTACTGTTTGTGTTGTCCGTTTCAATGCCTTTTTCATTGCATTTTCTGATCTGTGCTGTCAGACTTTGTGACCCCGTAGGTTGTAAATTTGTGGGGGGAGCGTGGTGAAACTAGGGGCTCGTCAAAAGAACGAAATCGGAGAAACAGGTCTTTTTCCGTCAGTATGGAAATATTTATCAAATGTTTTTTTTTTTATCTTTACCTCTTTTAGGTCCATTCATATACAAACACATTTCAATTTGAATTTTACTGAAAAACATTGTTTAAAAGCATAAAATGTGTCATTTTTCAGTTTTCAAAGACTCTTTTGCTATTGGAGTTACCAAACTTTAGCGTCCATTTTCTCGCTAATTTCACCACTGAAACTTCCTTCAATCGCAAATATCTTGAATTCTATTCAAGACAAATGGATATTTTTTTCATTGGATGCCAGGCTAATAAATCAGCTTTTAGATGATACCAATAACTCCAAATGCCCAAAAATTGAGGAGTGCCTGATTCCACCCCGTCGTGTGACACATCATTTATTGTTCTACTGTGTGGAAGCTCAAGTTTTCAAATCTGTCTGGTCCTTTTTTTTTTCCTTTAATTTTTTAGATTTTTTTTTTTTAACCTTGTTTCCTGAAGAAGGACCACATGCTCAAAGTGACCAACGCTTTGTCTAAAAGGTATTGGATCTGGAAAAATGCAACCAGAGTATTACCTTTTTTATGTTGATGTGTTCAGGGGATGTGAGAGAGTAAAGGGGACTTTTTTTTGGGGGGAGGGTAGTGAAAGAGAGAGAGGAGATAAAATATGTGTTGATATAATGCTATTTAATGTACGTATATTTTGTATGGCAGAAACTGGTGAAAGCACTCAGTTTATTTCTTCCATTTGAAGATCTATAAAATATCTTGTCTTACCGAAGCTTATCATATTTGCAGCTGATGGATTACGCTGCAGAATGTCTCAAGATTTCTCATCCGGGCTTTGACCTTAAGTCTTACAAAGCTGCTGCCAGTGTGGTGTGCCGAGCCCACGGGATAGGGACCCCAGTCCAGCAGGTCCTACAGTCTCTCAGTGCGTGGCCGGGACACCTGCCCCGCGTCCCCTCCTCTCGTCCCTTCGAGGAAGAGATTGCTCTGAACACTGACCAGTGGTTGACTGTCTGTGGACACAAACTGGACAAAGGGGACCTTGCGACTCTGCAGTCAAGTCGGGAGCTCAGCTCCAATGTATGTACATGTGTTTTTGCATCTGTGTGTTCTGTTGGTATTTGTATGTATTCACTTTTTTTTTTTTAAGTCGTTGTATGTATTCGCTGAGTCTGTCTTAGTTGTCTTCGGAACATGCATGCCTTATTAGCTGCCCTGGTTGTTGGAGGGTGCTTCTGGGTAAGGTCCTCATTTTTTTCTTCTTTCTCGCTGTTGTTTCTGTGTGTCAAGCCTGACCTTTTTCCTGCAGTAAATGTGGGTGATTGGCGGGTGCTCTGGTGTAGTTTGCTTCTTCTTTTCTATTGAACATCTGTCGTCTTTATCTCCTCTCCTTCTTTTTTTATATGTTACTCTCTTGTAACACGTCTAATTTTCGGTACTTATATGATCTTTTTGTGGTGCAAGTGCCGTAAAACTTTTACTAAAACTGCAGTAAATGACTGCTATTTTGTCAATAAGGTTTTGTTTACTCAAACAAGCCCTGTTGTGAACATGAACATGCAAGGACCTCTGAAAAAGGGGTGACTGTGGTTGCAGGCTGGAAGGTGCTTCCTACTTTCTATCCGTAAGATTGTGATGTTGCATAGGGGCATGCGAGTTTCAAAGCTGACACATTTTGTAGGGTTAGAGTATGGGTCAAAGCTCCGTTTTATAAACAAAGGAAATATCAGAGGCGAACATCAGGACCAACAGCCCACTATTAAATCTTGTGGTATGATGTGTTGATGATGACCTAAGGACACATATCGCTCGACGCGTGATTCTACCACGTAAGTGCCAAGAGACAAATTTTTCAGGAGAAGCAAAAAACTTTTGTTTCGTTATGCTCGTACCTATGAATCTGAAATTCAGATATATGATATAATATGAAGTAGGACGATTGTCTGTTATCAACTTTTAAGAAAAAAAGCTTTCTTACATAAGTTACTGAACATAGAGCTAACAAAATCTGCGTGATTCAACCGCTTAAGTGACAGTATAAGGCGTCTAGGCGTTTGATTCACGTTATTCAATGCCACTCAACGACCGCCAATGGTCGCTTGTGCGTTTGAGTAATCAGTCAAAGCAAATCATAATAGTTTTAAAGAATAATTATAAAGTTAAGAGTAATTGTTTCAGTTATTTGGTTGGGTCTTCTGGTACAGAGCTGTTTTTGACCTCATGGAGTTGGTAAAAAAGACCATTCATCTCAACGTTCAATTTGTATGGGATGTTTTTGTTCAGTGTGTATCAAAGGCTACGAACGTATGTGACAACGGGGTCGTTTTTGTTTCAGCCAGGTCTGAATAGTCCAGAACTTGAGCATTAATAGGGGTTGAGG
>NW_004797350.1:596282-617939 GCF_000002075.1 Aplysia californica
GATATATTTTAAAAATTATAAAAAAAACTTTGGGTGGGGGGAGGGGGGCTAACTCAATTTAAAACTCTGCCAATGTTTTCTGAAATGAGAACACTTATTGTGTGTGTGTGTTTGGCGTGCATGTGTGTGTGTGTGTGTTTGACGTTCATGTGTGTGCTCATGTGTGCGTGTAATGTGTGCGTGAGTCTGTGTGTGATTGTGTGTGTTAGTTTGTGTGTGTGTGTGCGTGTGTGTGTCGCGTGCGTGAATATTGTTCGTACATGCATTTATGTGAAGCACATAGAGCTGTGCTTACACGGGAGTGGGCGCCATATAGAAGTGATCTTCATTATTATTTTTATTGCATTGCTCTCTGGTCCATCAGGTGATCCATGCCTATTTGGAGGTTCTGGCACAGAAACACAACGGCAAAATGTTCATCATCCCCTTTGATGTTATCCATTTGTGGCGACAGGGATCGTACAGTGATAAGATATTCAAGAAGGTAAGTGCTCTTTTTGTTCAGATAAATTTGGCTACCAGAAACGAGCCGTGCTGATGTTAAAAAAGCCAAAATAGCTTGTAGTTTAACTATATACGCTAGTGGTTTAACTATGCACACCCACCTCATGTAGCGATCCAACTTGCACTGACTGGTGACAACTCTCTGCTCTGCGCCTCGACTGCAACTCACGCAGTCTTCCTCAGTGTGTGGCTCACACCTGCCCTTGATTTCTTCAATGTCAAATAGGTAGCCTACCGTACTCGACTACTTTCCCGAAATCCCACAGCTGACCACAATTTTGAGTTTTGAATGTTGATGCATTGACTCAAGGTACTATTTTACTATACATCTGTTATATTTAATCTTTTTTAGAGAATGAACATTTCTCTTTTGATTCACAGATCTGAGCGTGTGTTTTGGGTAAAGAACACCTTAACCGCAGTCTCAATGTTTTGTTGGGGTTTTTTGGGGTGTGTATGTGTCACTTTTTAGGATTTGTTGTACTGCTTTTCTTAAAAGTTTTTTTTTTTTTTGGTTCTAAATATAAAACAAAATATGATATAATACTGATTACTATCTGTGCTTTGTTTTTCCTGTCCATCCGTATGGGGTGTGAGTCATGACTTTGTTTTTTCATATTTCTGCTTTTCCAAGGTTCATTTCAAGACATTTGAGTATTTAGTCCTTCCTATTCACTGCGGTGCTGAGTTCTCGGAAGCTGAGAGACAGGGTGTGAAACTGGAGAAACCCTATTGGATGGCACTTGTGGCTGATGTACAGAATAAGTCTGTGTGTGTGTTGAACCCAAGGACAGAGGATAAATATAGCATCGCTGCCAACGGCTATATGTTACAGTGGAGGTATGTTCCACTTTGTAGTTCATGTGTATTGGCGTATATGGTTTCATTTTGTGCTGGCTGAGTGCTACTTACTGAAGTGTCTTTAGGCCATTCCCAAAGGGGGGATATTAACATGTTGTTATGCACAGTAGAATTGTAAATGGGCTGATTTATCTGTCATGCTCATACTGTGCCATAACAACATAGGGGGAACTGCTGCCTTTTCTTTCCTCATCCTTATTATCATCTTTTTCCTCTACTTCTTTTGTATGTTTGTCTCTCTCTTGTGAACTGCTATTTCAGGGGTGCCTTGATAGTCAAAGCAGACTTTGTGTTGTTGAGGCTAGATAAGCCTGATTTCCCGTCTGGACTTCTCTTTTGACATCCACCCCTTGATCCACCCCCCGGGCCGATGCCACTGACTGAAGTTTCTTTAGGCCATTCCCGAAGGGAGTGACATTTCTCGTTCTAATGCACAATAGAATTGTAAATGGGCTGATCCTACAATGTCATGCTCATAACTGTGCCTGAACTACAACAGGGAACTGCTGCTTTTTCTTTCCTAATCCGTACTATCGTCATTTTCCTCTACTTCTTTTGTATGTTTGTCACACTCTTGTGACCCGCTATTTTCGGGGTGCCTTGATAGTCGAAGCAGACTTTGTTCTGTTGAAGCTAGAGAGGTGAGCAGAGTAGGTCTGATTCCCTGAAAGGACTTCTCTGTTGACATCCACCCCTTGGTTGTGAGTGCCGTAAAACCTCTACTAAAACTAAAATCGGGAAAGATCAGGATAATGTAGCTTTTTTTGAGAGCATCTGAGCAAAGGAATGAATGGAGAACTATGACTGCCGACATTTGTCGCATTTTATGATGATGATGGCTTGGGCTGAGCAGGTGTTTGAGGGGCTCTTGGATATGGTCTGCTCCTATGTTTTGATATAACTATTTACTCTTACTGTTATCTTTATCTTTTTGTATTGAATTATAGCTGCTTCTGTTCTGACTCATTTTAGGCCATGACTCTAGAACATATATTTGTCGAGGATTTCTTCGCACTGCCAAGTGTGTAGCTGGAAATAGAAGTAAATTGACTTCCCAGATTTTAGGGATAGATCTAGAAAAAATTTGTGTACATTATCTATTTTTAAAATATATTTCAACTGTTCCATCATATAGTATGAGCTATTTAGTTAAAATTCCTTGTTGTTTGGGGATAGAATACCGCAGTCGTCTACTTTTCATTTTAAAAAGCTTTTATTTGTATTGGGATTTGGGAGTTTTTTTTCTAGCTTGCAACTTTTGTCCAGCAGTATAGCAATGATTCTCACAGGCTTTACAGTAATAACTTTTCATTGTTTTTAGGGGGGGTTTTTCCCCTGTCTTTTTCATTTTCTATCTTTTCGGTAGGGTTTAGAGAGTGCCACTGATTGGTGGCCACTCACTCTCCATCTGTTGTTTCTATCGACCTGACTTTTCCCAAGCACTGAGTGAGTTTTGTTGTTGTAGTGTTGATGTGGCCTGATGTGCTTCCCTTTACCTCAAAGATCATGCTTGTCTGGTCTGTTCCCAGGAGATACATGCAGATCCGCTCAGTGCACACTGGGGAAATGCTCTCGATGTGGAGATCTCGAGTCCTAGACTGCAGCAAGCAGATGGAAGATCACACGTCAGGGTTGCTCATGTTGATGGTAGGTACATGGTGTCGGTAGTCTTGTAGTTAGGCTACTGGACTTGTAATCGTGAGGTTGAGGGTTCAGGGGTTTGAGCCTCAGCCCTGACGTTGTGTCCTTGGAAAAGCTTTTTACGCAATAATATAATTTTGTCCTGTGAAAATTAAGCACATGAAGTGCTTGTCTTCTATTGACGAACTGTCAAATTTTCTTGAAAAATGTAACATCGAAACAAAACCAAAGGTATAGGAATTTTTTTTAAAAAGAGAATGACCATGATTTATATAACAATCTTTGTTCTCATGTGGTCACACTGTGCTGGGTGTGCTATAATTAAATTCCTACACAACTTTCTTGTGCTGTAGGTGCTTATTCTGCTTTGTATAATTGGGGTTTTTTTTTGGGGGGGGGGTTTGCTAATCCTGATCTGTTCTGTATGAAATGTGGAAGGTATGATGACTGGCCATAACCTGCAACCTTAAGATAGCCACCCTCGTATAGGACTGAGAGCTCAGCTTTGAAAACCATGTAATTTATTTTCTGCACGAACAGTTTTCCAATTGATTTGAGTTAATGATAAATTTGCAAAGTGCTAACTACTAATTTTTACAGACTAAACCCTGTTAAAAAGTGTGAATGATCAAATTGTTTTGACATGATATATATGAATGGAATATGAAGTAGACACTTCACTTTGAGATAAAAAAATTGAGAACTGATCTGAAATTTATTTATTTTCGCTGTTTTTCAGAACGTAGAGGCCCTTGTATGTGGCGTCCACCCAGCGGTGATGACCGAAGCCCACATCCCCGGCTACCTCCACTACATGGCAGTGACGCTCCGCGACATGGACCGCGAGACCACCGTCCTGTGTGTGGGTGGGCCCGAGTGCCAGCAGCTGGCGGCCAGAGATGCAGACTGGCTTCAGTGCGAGAACTGCCGCACCTGGTGGCACCGCGCCTGTGCCGGACACTCGGACAGCCAGAACGTCTTCTACTGCACCTCGTGCCAGCAGAGGATTCGTCTGACGGGTCAGAGTGCGGAGACTATGACGCTGGAGGAGAACTCCGAGTCTGTTCTGGAGGATTCAGGGGCCGTGGTAGAAGAAGGTTCGAGCGACGATATGAAGAAGGAGCTGGTTGTTCAGGTGTTTGAAGAAGCAAATGACAATGTGCATAATGGTCAGGAAGGAGGATACGAAGTGTCCATGGAGAACGGTGACCGTGACGAGGAGGAGGAGGAGGAAGTGGTTGATGACCATGTGCCAGCAGTCAGCCAAGTGTAACATTCAACTCACTAAAACTAATTTTAAACCATATGTGTGGTAGAGCCTTTGGCGCGTATCATTTCCTCTTTTTTTTTCTTCTAACTTCTTCATTATTCTTTCCCCTGGGCCAGGGGCTCCACCATAGGATGATAAACCAAAAAAAACTGTACAACTTTTTAAAAAAATATTTTCCTCCAAACTGAATTTTTGCGCTTCAAATTTGTACACAACATTTGGAAGTCAAAAGGAATTTGTCTGATATTCATTTTAGAAAAATCCACAGAATAGTTTTGTTTTACACAGCGTGTAACAAAACAACCCATTTTCAGCTATGTCTCCGTTTTTGTAGCATGGCGCACTAGTTCGCATAAGGCCTACATCTAAAAATCCCAACGATTGACCCATATTGCTTACTACAGTAGTCCAACCGGCCAACAGAAGTTTGCAGATGGTTTTTCTCAAGTTCCCTTTGACTGCTGTGATCATGGTTAAGATTACCAACTCATTTTGTATGTTTCTCACAAGGTACGGAAATAATGTTAAAGTGCCCCTAAGGCCTCCTTTGATGTCAAGGGTGGAAATGGTTCCCCTAGTTAGTACCTGCAGAGAATCAGAATTAAAAATTCCCAGACAAAACGACCATTTCAGGTCAAACACACACTGTTCGCACCCCTTTAAGCGTCACCAGGGTGCAGAATTCAGTAGATGAGCTCCACGAGACGTCTGTCCGTAGACGATTTCTGCAGCAATAACTTTCTTACATCTCAACTGTCCGCATTCTCAGGGCAGATCTTCATCTACGACTGTACCACTTTCCGGTTTGCTATCAGAGGATAACAATGTGTTCATGATTCCTCGATCGTCTTGAAAAGCATGGCCATTTCCTTTATGACATTTTGGTTCCTTGGCAAAGCCAATATCCACCTTTCAGGTTATATCAACTCCACAATTGCTGTCTATTTGGGCTACCTCACCCCTCCCTCTATTGTCTCTAGAAACAGATCCATACTGTAAGGTGTACAGCGTATGTGGCTTTGAGTACTCATGGTTGAGTGGATCCTTGTGTTTGGCCACTTTGAACATTAGGAACGACACGTTAAAATATGTCGAGTTCAAAGGAGGACATATGGACCATTGGTTCTCGATATTCCAGAATTTAAAAAAATATTTTTTAACTCTGTAGGAGAAAAGAAATATTGTTTAAAGGTTACAGGGATGGAAAATTTAGATTTTTAAAATGAAAGGAAAGGAAAAAATCAAACTAATCATTTCATAACTTCCCTTACAAGATCTTTTAAATTGGTGCGTTTTGCATTTTTAGATGGCTTTTATAAAATCTATTTCCGTTTTCAAAAATAAGTTTCTTCTTTGTGAATTATACTTCAAACAAATTCCTTTTGAATGAATTATATCTATTCCAAATTACTACATTCTAGTACAAATTTTGTGCGAGATATTTAGAAAAAAAGTTGTACAGTTGTTTGTTTTGGATCACTCTGTATGTACGTGTACACGAGAGCAATCGCTCAAAGCCTAGGGCAAACAAATTTGTCCTTCTTGCATTCCTTCAGCAGTTGATCCTTTTCAGCTTGTTACTTCCTTTACACATTGAAGAAAGACTTCTCTGTGTAATTAATTGATTAACCTTTTATTTTTTATTATAAACTGCAGATGATGATTTCATCTGTGAACACATAGATTTACAGAGACAATGAATGATATCAGTATGATGTGTCATGAAATAACATGGGGTACATCACATAACGTACAGATGCAACTAGCACGAAGAACATGAACTAGAGGCTATCCTTTGCTCCTCATTGACCGGCTCAGTCGCATACTCATGTCTCGTATGGATCTCCTCCTCCGCAGGCGGAGTAATTTCAAAGTCATTTAGGCCGTTACGTGCCAGTCGCAGCGTCAAAGTGGCAGGCTGGAACTGGCGAGGAAAGCGCCGGTTTCTTGACGTCAGCCGTCCTGAGCTGTCATTTATTGACTATGTATTGGTCATTGGGGCCGGTTTCAACAACCAAGCCTGTTCGGTCCCATCTTTTAGGACTATTGCCAGTCTGGTCCTGGAAGAAACATCTGTTACCCATGTACATCTTGCTCAAGTTTCTTGCGTGCTCGTTTAGCTTCTCTGATGTCTTTACGAACTTTGTCTGTAGCGCAGTTTCCTTGGCTGCCCATGCTTCTCTCCAAGTGGCTTGTATGGCTTCACTACTGAATTTTTCAAGCCTTTTCACAAAAGAGAATTATTATGTGAGGCAAGTGGTGAAATCAGGCACTCGTCAAAATAATGAAAGTGAAGAAACTGGCATTTTTTCGCAGGTTTGGGAATTTTTATCGAATTTTTATTTTTTGGCTTCATACCTTTCATGCCCGTTAAAGAACACACTTCTGTGTGGATTTTACTGAAAAACTTTGATTAAAGACATAAAAGATGTAAATTTTTAATTTCCACGGACTCTCAAACTAAGGAAAAAAACACAACTTTGCCGGCCATTTTCTCGCTAGATTCATCTTTGAAACCAGGGGACCCCCATTCTTTCAATTGCCAATATCTTGACTTGTATATATGTTAAATGGATATTTTTTCCATCAAAAGCTTGGCAAAGGAACAGGCTTTAAGATGATATCAATAACTCCATATGCCCCTAATTTGACGTGCGCCTGATTCCACCTCGTCATGACACATTTGTCTCTGATAGGACGCCCAGAGACAATCTCAGCAGGTGATAGCTTGCAATCAGGGTCTGCGATGTTCCTAAGTTGCAGAAGGGCTTTCATGTCGATGTCGAGGCTTCCTGAGGGGATTGATGTTGGATCTGAGTAAGTGCATGGCTGATTTGACCGCTACTTCAGCACGCACATTGGATTGGGGGTGGTATGCAGACGATTTGCTATGGTGTACCCCCCATGTGGACAGGAAATCCTTCGTCTGGCTGGCAGTGAATTCAGGGTCGGTGTCTGATGACAATTCCTCTGGTACCTCAAATGTGGCGAAGAATTTTTGTAGACATGCTATAAGGCCTCTTGCCCCAGCATGGGCACTTCCTGTAGGGGTGGAATAAATATAAACCTCGGGCCACCCAGACAGACGGTCACCGATCACCAGATAGTGGTGGCTTCCAGAGCTGGTTGTAACGGAGTACAAGTACTCCAGTACTTGTACTTACGTTACAATTTTCGGTACTTTTACTGTCCTCCGGTACATTTTGAGAATCAGTACTTTTACTGTACTCCGATACTTTTTATAAAAGTACTTTTGAGTACTTTTCAAGTACATTTTGAGTACTTTTGAAGCTTAATGAAAGAATAAGTGCCGACATTTCCGATCATAATTTACGGAACAAACACCCGGGCGAGCACAGCCGATCAACCAAGAGTTAAAAGTTGAGATTAAAGAACTGCCCGTCGCGTCAAAGATCAGCCACTCTTGTGACAGTGATCACATGCGCTGTAAAACTCCATGAAACGGTACAATGATCCCCAGACGGGATCACACCGAGGTGTGAACTGACCGATGGGCGTTTCTTTTCCCCAAACATCGCACTCGCATCTGAGCTCGCCACCTGAACTTTCATCCCTCGCTGGGTGGGTTGGGCCTACAAATTCGCTCCAGGCAGGATCACATCGAACTGTGAACTCTTCCCTGACCATTGAAGTTGAAGGCAGTTTTTCTCTATTCCCGAAATTGCGAGACAGCCTGAATTTTAATTGGTGTGGTCACAGCGTAATAATACGTAACGACAAAGGCGGGGGGACTCAATCAGAGATGGAAGGCTACAATTTTTGGACAGGTAAAGGGGAGGGGCAACTGGATAAACGAAGATAAAGATCTCGAGACGATATGCTAATGAGTGTACGGTATAATATTATGGCTTGCCTCATGCCACCATGCTACTGTGATTGGTCATCAAGGATGACCACTCTTTGCTCGCCATATGTCATAAACCTACCCAGGGGTCACGTCAGTTCTTGGGTCACTGTAGATTCTTCCTTAGCTTCGTCGGGCTAAGATCCCATATTTCCCTTGCTCCCGAGCACTGGGATCTTAGGTGGAGACTACTGTAGTAGAGAATTTTTGGTTACACTACACTTACTAGACTCTAGGAAATTACATGTAGGCCTATTTTGGTTTGCCGTGGGCGCCGTGGACTACACAGTGTGACCAAACTCTGTCTTACCACTATTATAATCAATTGAAACTGAAACTGAGTCCTCAATGTAAATCAATCTAACAATTTTTTAGGCTACCTAAATTTCTTTTTTCCTTTTTTTTTGTGGTATGTGCTTAAGGCTACCTTGATTCCTTGAAGATTTGTTAAAGAAGAATTCAAAGCACTTTTTTTTTGCTGGTCATTTTCATCAATTTTTTATTTTCTTAGATCAACTTTGTCTCTACATTTTCCAATTTTGATACTTTTCCTACTTTCCGACCTCTAGGACTGACTTACATTTGATCATATTGTCTTGCTCAAACAAATTCTATTCATAATATCACTTACTCACTAGTTTCGTCTGTTTGTTTGCTGGGGGTTTTTTTCAATTTCATGGACCATTTCCACCTACGTTCAGTGCGTATATTCAAATTCTTTGTATACTGTTTACATTATTAGTAATAAATGGCCGAATTTGTCAAATATACTAGATATGTTATTCAATATGATGTTTTGCATTAGCACTGAAGTGTTTTAGCATATTAGCAGAAAGTACTCAAAATGTACTCATAAGTACCTTTTTAAAAAGTACTTGTACTCAAGTACATTTTACAGGAAAGTACTTTTACTGTACTTAAGTACATATTTTAGATTGTACTTATATTTGTACTTAAGTACCTTTTTAAAAGTACTTTAACAGCTCTGGTGGCTTCTATAGTCAAAGACGTCTGCAAAGACTTTCTCGAATGGGGTTGGGGGAGCAGGGTTTGAAGGAAGTTGGGCTTGAGATGGTGCATTCTTGTTACAATCCGTGCACCTGGCTCGCACATGCTGTATGTCCTTGGTCATTCTGGCCAGAGTACATTGGACTGAGCTCTTATCTCTATTGATGAGACTCCTTGGTAAGCAGCGTGAAGGCTTTCAGTAATGGTCTTCCTTAGAGACGATGGTATGACTACTCTATCTTTGCAGAGAATGACACCATCCAAGACATAGAGACTCGCGATATCTCGGGTACTCGCTCAAATCTGGCCTGTCTTCCCATTCTTGATCATTTGATGATGTAAGGGCACTGAGTAGGGCTGAGGGTATGCTGTCCTTTTGGGTTTCTGTGACTATGCGGTCCCGTGATATGGTGGTGACATCTTCCACATCACTGCTTATGGATGCTTCGATCATACTTTCTGACTAGTCTGCGATGGAGAGTGTGTTGTTCGCATGAGAGAGGGGTAGCTTGACATTGACATTGCATCAGCAACACTGTTTGTGACCCCTGACTTATGCTTGATGTGGAAGGAAGTGCCACGATAGCGTTCGCTGCTTCAAACGAAAGAGTCGTGTGTTTGATATATCTCATCCAACGTCCTGTCCCTAAAGATTTTCTTCAAAAGCGAAAGTACGAAATTGTTCGTCAGGTGCCTGGCGTAGCTGCCTGAGTTCTGCCCTTCTCACACCGATGGCAACTGGTATCACAGCAAATTCCTGCATTACTGACTTGACCTCCTTGACTGATTTCAACTGGATATTAGGATCTGTCTTCAGTATCAAATCACCTTGGGGTTCTGACGCACATTGGAACAGCTGCTTTGAGGCAGTGGCCTCGTTTATGCTCGATCCTATTTTGAAAGCCTCCCATCTCCTTTCAAACCCGTTCCATACCTCCTACTCTACCTGGATGTCAATTTTGGGACTGTCGAGTTTTGATAGAGGTGGTGCAGCAGGGTGGGCAGTTTGAGTGTGTGTGAGGGTGAGGGCATGTATATTGAGCTGTGCCACCATGACCTGGGCATCTCCTTCACTGCTTTCTTAGCCACAGCCTGGAATGGGGCATATGCCCATTTTGCCGAGTTGTGGGTTGAAGACTGGTGGTTCAATTGTCCTGGATGATCATTTGCTTTCAAACTTTCTCATAAAGCTGACACCGTCATGAAGAACGATAGTTTGGCTATCTCAAAGCTATAAAATCATCATGAAGAAAGACTTCTCTGTGTAGTTCAAGATTCATTTTGGTCCTTCCTTTATAAATAAAATCTTACAAGTACTTATGTTATTACATTTTGTTGCTGTAATATACATGTTGACTTTAATATTGTTTTACCCAACTCATTTTTCTTTTTTCTGGCGAAATAAAAGTAGAACACCAAATTGTAATGGTGTGTAAAGATCAGTAACTCTGGTGTCATGTCATAATCGTGATTATGTCCCTTTGCTAATGTCAATTCTCTGTTAATCCTGGGAAACACGAGTCAAGTTCTCCCGACTTCTCACCAACTTGTTCAGATCTATTGAAGACAGATACTGAAATTGGAGGTTTCACCTCTGAAATTATTATGCTGTTTGAATGCTGCTTGGTACTTATTCCAGGATGTAGTGAAAAGAAAATGAAAATAACCCCCAAAAAACAAAAGTCCAATCAACATTACCATACACATATATGTACACGATTATGGAATTTAAAGCAGACACTCCAAAAGAATAGAAAGTTGGATAAAGAATGTGCCCAATCATCTTTGTAGGTTTGAAGGTCGTTTTCGATGTCCGGTGTAATTCATACAAGCTATGAGATTACTGAGTCTTAGTCTTATCGATTTTTGGACCACCAAGGAATCTTTAACGTGTGCATTTTGCACACGCGACCTCCGAGATTTTTCACCCTTGTCCGAAAAGGCTAGGTGTAGATCCTTCCTACCATAAGATGAGGGGTGTTGCTGAAAGACAGCAGTAAGATTTTATAGAAGGAGCCAAGGAGTAGCAGTCGAAAGGCTGCAGAAAGAGTCAGGAACCCAGAGGGGGCAAAGGGGGTGAGGGGCTAGGGGCGGAAAGTTGAGACCAAAGCAGATGATAGAACATTGTTAGAGAGCAGGAAAGAGGGAGAAAGGAGAACATTTTAGAGAAAAAAAATTCCCTTCGCTATCCAGATTCGAACCCACGACCTATTACTATTAAATGAGAAGCGAACACCTTAACCTGTAGGCCATGAGAGCCTCCGTACCGCCTGATAATGTTGGTTGGGGCATTTAACATAAATTTGCTTCTCGCAAGCAAAGTTTGTACAGTGTTAAGACGTGACGGCTCCTTTAAACTTACATTAGCCTGTGGAGTGGCGGTAATACTGTACTCAGCGTACACTGCTAATCAGATTCAATCGAATTGAATCGGGTCTGATTTTCTTCTATGGAGGGGCAAAAGCTACCATAGCACCAATTCGACTTACGACCTTGAAAAGCAAACGCGTTTGATTTTTAAGCTCACAGTCCAATTCAGTCGAATTTAGTCAAACTTGATAGAACGGCGCCAGATGGTTGCTTTTGCCTTATCCATGAAGGAAAATCTAACTGACCACTCCTCAGTCTAGCGAATTCGTTTGGTAGAGTGTACTCAGCAAGGCACTTCACCTTGCAAGCAGAAGGGTCGAGTAGGACCCTTGAATGGGGACATGTGTATTGTTTCAACACGGTTCCTTTTTTCTGCCTGGGTACCGTTTCTCACCCAGCCCGCATCAGTCTTGCGGGTGGTTGGTGAGCGCCACTGGTACTGGTAGGTCCTACTTCTGTACTTTTCCTCTGTTGTTTCTGTCTGTCTGTCTTTTTCCCAACACTTAATGGCCGTTATTGTATCGATGTGCTTGTCTTCACTCAAACAAACAAGTAAACTAACAAACAAACATCCAAATTGTCCCTGACAGGCAAGGCCCAAGCAGCCCACCTCCTAAATTGCTTCAACGGGGGTGTAAACATTCACGCCCGTCTCTAATTATTACAGTACCGCTACTTTTAATTTTAGATATATTTATTCAAACAGATAAGGCCTACGTGCACTATGCAGATAATATTGTGTGATTTGACCACATACAGCATAAACTGAGTACCGGTACCGGTAGACCTATTTGATTGTGAAGAAATTATATTCTCGTCTGTATTCTCACGGACTCGCGAATGCATCCTTTGTACTTTTATAGGCCTACATGATACCCACCCACAGTCACAACACACACACACACACACACACACACACACACACACACACACACACTCACATACACACACACTCACACGTACACACTCACACACGCGCACGCACAAACACACTCATACAGATACAGACACACACGAGCGTGCACACATGGACACATATGCGCGTATGCACAAACACACACTCATTTAAACATACACATACACTCTCGCTCACGCGCGAACCAAGGCAAAATGTAAATAAGCTACATCTTTGCCCTGCACTCTTTCCGTCACAAAACAACCGAGTCCAGTAAAGTCATTGGTCCCGTATAGCACGGCAAGTACGTTAACCTAGAAAGACAGTGGGTATGCATTCTACAAGGTTCTGCTCACACTCGAGGCGTGAATGCACCAAACGCATCGCATGAGTGGTGGAAAATGTAAACACAAGAGAAAACATGATGCTTGTAATCTACTTTCATTTCCTACCTATCGCATCCAGGGCAACAGTAGTTACAGTAATAAAATGACTTCACGGACACACAAATCCCCCATACGGACCAATGTATACATCTATATGTACAAACAGCTTCAAAGGAAGAACGAAAATATCTTCTCAGCTTCACTCGCACTGAGGGCATAGCGCCGTAGCAAGGCAGAACTAACAGTAATAAAATTAGACGGACAATAAAGCGGTTTGCCAATAAATAAGCGCGGGGTCTCAGGTAGCGGGAATAGCATTCACACATGATACTTACCCGACTGTCCGAAAAGCGAACGCCCAATCCTCCGTCCGCGCTCTTTGAGTAAACACGAGGAACAAAAACCCAGGGCGTCATCACGGCGGTGTAAAAACTGTAGTTACACCGTCAAGATGGCGGCGATAATGGCCGCTGGCCCTGTCCGTCAACAGACCTCTCGGGAGGTTGGCAACAAAGCATGACCGATGGTGTTTGACTCATGCCTGTGTGATGGAGCTTCTGACCTGGCCCTTCAGGAACGCACGCGAGAGATTGGCATAGTTGGGTCTCACCACTGAAAGCTTGGCATTCGCTCCGAAATGGTCTTCATAACATCCGGTCAACGGCCTGGATATTAATAGACCTTACAAATTATTTTGAGCGGAGTCAAGGATATCTCTATGTGAAGTTGTTGAGAAACATTTTAGAATTAGATCTACATGTTTTTTTGTTTTGTTTGTTGTTTTTGTTTGTTTTGTTTTGTTTTGTTTGTTGTTGTTGTTGTTTTGTTTGTTGTTGTTTTTTTTTTTTTGGGGGGGGGGTGCTCAGTACACTATAGTATAGGCTAACAGATGCAAGCAAAGACAACAATTTAAAACAGCCTGTCAGAGTCTGTTGGGTTGAGGATCCACCCCGGCAAGTCAAAAGTCCTAAGGATAGATCCTCTACGAAAGGAGCAGGTCACAGTAGAGGGAAATGCACTAGAAGAAGATGTCGAATCCTTCAGTTATCTTGGGAGTATAATTGACAGGGAGGGAGGAACAGGCGCTGAAATAAAGTCCCGCAAAGAAAAGGCACAGACTATTTATTTCTTTGAACAGGATTTGGAGGACCAGGGATATCTCACTACACTACGAACAAAGCTGAGGATTTCCAACTCAAATGTGAAGTCAGTCTTGTTGTATGGATGTGAGACATGGAACGCATCTCAGACGTGTGCATAAAGAGGATATAGATTTTCCTGAACAATTAGTGTCTGAGGAAGCTACTGAGGATCGGATGGACGCACAGGATCACCGGTGAGGAAGTATTAAGAAGAGCGAGGCAGAGCCCAATCAGAGATGAGGTGGGAAGAAGGCGTTGGCGATGGATTGGACACACTTTAAGGAAGTCAAGCAGCTGCATAACAAGGAAAGTGTTAGATTGGAACCCACAGGGTAAAAAAAGATCAAGGGGAAGACCACGTAGAACCTGGAGAAGAGTCACGGAAATGGATGTACAGAAAAATGGGAAGACATGGAGTGACATCAAGTGCCTAGCCCAAGATATGGAAAGGTGGAAATTGTTTGTTCGTGGGCTATATCCTGATCCAGGGTGAGAAAGACAATGATGATGATGACACTATAGGCTAAAACCTTATCTTTAAAAAAGACGTGAGATCAGAGGTCTTGACTCGTCAACAACTTCAACACCGTAGACAGAGCCGTTAAACACACGATACCACTTTAATCGATTTTTGGAATGTTCTGCTAAACTCACTTTCGGTATGATGACTGATTGTGAACGTGCTGCACATCTATCGAAACGGTTATTAATGATTTACGATATAAATCAAACTCAAGCCTCCCCGTCGCCGTCGTCATCGCTGTTGTCATCATCACCACCTCCATCATCCGCCATGCCTTCACCCTCTTTCAAAATAATCATAATAATATTAATGGCTGTATCAATATCATTAAAAATATAACACAGCTTTTAACTTTCGGACAGCTAGACCTAAATAGTAGTGCAAACAGAGCCAAACAAAGAAAACTAGGATAAATATTAAGACTGCACGACACATGTGCAGTGCAGACGGTGGCGTATCGTAGTTTGTGTAAAATGACGGGGCAGAAATAACAAAGAAGCTCTCAATATAGCCGGAATAGAAAGCGATTGGTTGCAACGTTTCTTAATATTTTTTCGAAGTTCACCGTATTGTGGAGAGGGCCAATTTCAAGAAAACGTAATCCGAAAATATGTTTTTCCTCGTTTTTATACACCTGTGAGTGGAGAATCTAAGCATCTTTTGTATCAGTTTTTTTCTCTTAAGAAAAGGGTTCAGCTTTCATAGCTGTGGTAGGTGATTGTTAATATTTCACGACTCGTATGGACTCAAGTTAGATAATCTAGGAGGCGGGCTCCTTCATTCCGGACTCAGTGGGGTACAGCATGCCTGGGGGTAAGAATTGTGATACCTTGTGGAAACACATTTCAACGTGGGAATCGAACTCTCGTCTTTTGCGTGCACCGGCGAATAGTTTAAACATTTAATCGCGGATGCCAGGGTCCTGAATTTATCCTTCCTTCTGTACATGGATGCCTTAGTTTTTATGATTCAAACTCAGGGGAGCTATACACTTTACATGTACGCAGGTAAATTTAGGTGGGTGGTTGGTGGGTGCTCTGGTGTGGTTTGCTCTAAATTACACATCAAACATCTATCGTCCTTTCCTCTTCTTCTGTTCTGTCTTGTCTTCGGCACTTATATGACCTTATTATGTTGCAAATGCCGTAAAAGTTCCACTAAAAAACAAACAAAACAAAAACAAAAAAGCAGGAAAAGTTTTAGATTTTCGTAAAAAATTGGATACGAACTCTTTGCCTCAGCTGGCGACAATATGCTTGCCAGGTCCCAAACACCGAGCTCTAAGATATTATAACAATCACAGTACAGCACATGCGTCCCTCTCCTCCATTTGCTTTTCAATAGGATTGAACCATTTGCAGACGCCGTGCTGTTAGTTCAGTTGGTATCCTGCTGGGCGACAGAGTTACCGAACCTCGTTTAAGTCACTAATATTCCGTTGTTTAATTTGGATTTAGTTGTTTTTTAACGGCTCGACAATCCATATTGTTCATTATACATATCCTTATACCGGTAATACCATTTGAGAATGGCATTATTTTAATTCCAGTCTGTCTGACTTGCTTCACTTTCTTTCTTTCCCTTTATTCTTCCTTTTGTACCTCAAGGGCGTCGAGGAGAGAAAGAGCTTTCTGTCTCTGGCCAGCTGAATGGCCTGGCTGGATGGGATGTTGTGTGTCTTATGGGTGTCCTTCACACCCTTGATCCAGCTCTTCTTTGGTCTTTCTCTTGCCTTGTACCCTTATATTCTTTTGGCTTTACAAATTGAGCAAGAAAAGTTTTTTTTATTGGAATGCGTCGTAGTTGAACCTGGGATCCCTGCGTCCCTGGTAAAAGACCCTGACAGCTACACCACGCCTACCTTGATTTACCAGTGTGTTATTGAGTGCAGACGGTACTTCTAAATGTTGCGTTTCTACTTAGACTTGTCATTCATGAAGAGTCTATAACCATGGCCACTTGACCTTGGCCGGCAGAAAGAGACAACAGGGGTCTCCCTGTTATTATAAATAAGAACACCTACTGCATCTTGATAGTTGATGTTGTAGTTGTTGAGTTGTTGCTGCTGCTGTTGTTGTTGTCTTTGGTATTGTTGTTGTTGTAGTCATTGTGGTTGGTGTTGTTATTGTTGTTTCTACTGCTTCTGCAGCTGTAATGTTGTTGTCTTTTTGTTGTTATTGCAGTTATTATTGTTGTTGCTGTTTGATGTTGCTATTGTAGCTCCAAACAACACAATTTAGACAATGTATTGGCGACGGGCTGCTTCGACCCAACCTGTCAGTGCAGAGCGGACTTAGGCTACGAGGAATACACCCCAGCAGGGGTACCTTCCTCATACTACACATGGGTAGTTGGCGGATGCTCTCACTTGGTTTGCTTCTTCTATTCTGTCAAACATTGTCCTTTTCTCTTCTCATTATTTTTGTGTGTGTGTGTTTGCTACTCTCTTGTACTACCCCTAATCTTTGGCACTTATATTTTGAGCTTTTAGAGTTGCAAATGCTGTAACTTGCTTACTAATACTAAAACTTCACAAATACTATACGATAATCAATCTGACGTTTGTTATGTAGCGGTCAGGAGCTTTGCCGTCGACTGGAATTCGATTACAGTTTTGGGAGAAGTTATATCGATTACGCAACTCGGACTTTCTTCTGCGACGTGTCCTTCTGAACGCAAGTTGGCCCTGACTGGCAAAATCGAAGCCCACTCTTTGGTGATCTAAATTTTGTCGTAAAACACTTTCATAAAAACCCTCAAAGAAAGGAATGAAACTTTTGCCATCTACTAGCTGCGTGAAAGACAACAAACCTCGTTACAATTGGAATGTATCAAATGGGATTGAACACCGTTTCCCTTTGTAAGATCGTCAGGGTTTTCTTCGCCCAGACTAAGTATTTATCTATCTCAAGAGAGAGGGAGGGGGGGGAGAGGAGAGGAAATAGATAGATGAAAAGAGAGAAAGAAAGATAAAGAGAAAAAGAAAGAGAAAAAAGGGGGAGAGAGAAAGAGAAAAAAGGGGGAGAGAGAAAGAGAAAAAAGGGGGAGAGAGAAAGAGAAAAAAGGGGGAGAGAGAGAGAGAGAGAGAGAGAGGGGGGGGGGGGGGAGAGAGAGAGAGAGAGAGAGAGAGAGAGAGAGAGAGAGAGAGAGAGAGAGGAAGAAACAGACTTCCACAGCACCCGCCAACCTTCAAAACGAGCACACTTCTTCTTGCACTCTGTTACAGAAGGCTGTATTACAAATATTTTGAAGATCTCAAACCCACAACTCAAATACAGGAGTAAATTCCTTTTCTTTCTCACGAACCTTTCTTTCGTTAACATTGCGTGCAAGCATTGAAGAAACAAGTTGAGTAATTCTTCCCCCCGCCTCCACACCTCTTTTTAAGTTTACTCACACAGTGACGTATCACGCACGGCTCGTGCGGTGTCGAGTCTCAAGCCCAGGGCTCGTGTTACTGTTACAAAGGACTCCTGTAAACACGCATAACATCATATTCCCGCGCTTTTTGCCGACATCGTAAAGTTTGTCTGTGGTAAGAAGAAAATGATCTAACGTCCAGTTTTTATTCTTCTTTACCATGGGTGGCCGTTTCTGTACACTTTTAACTGTATGTTAAAGACATAGATGTACACTATAGTACTAGATACCGTACACCCCTCTCTCGCCTTGCTGCGCGATGGCCACATTTGACAGAGGCGTCCGCCATGTTTTTTGTGGCTAGTTGTGTGAATGAGTTCATGCTAAAGCAATGGGCTGGGCATGTTTTCTCTCTCTCTCTCATACACGATAGGCGAGGCTTGGTTCTTGTTGGGTTTTTTTACATGGGCGCCGTGGCGTACTGTATCTAAATTACTAAATTGCTATAATACGGCGTTCTTTCTACAACTAGATCTACAAATAAATGTATTATTAAAAAGATAGAGATAGAGATATATGGGCTTTAAAAAAAAGAAGAAAAAAACCCAACCTTTATTTGTTCAACAGCACTTTACCTACAAGGTGGTTTATTTCTTATTGACCGAATCAAAGCGTATAGGGCCTATAGAACTTTTAAAAAGAAGTATGAAAAGATGTGGGTGTCATGGGAACCTCCTATAACCACCCCACCCTCTCTCTCCTCCCGAATCCCAATACCAACACCCCCCCCCCCCCGGCCCCCCTCAGATATATGAGTTTGGCATTAAATTAAATGAGGATGAGCCATAGGAAAAAAAATTCCAGAGTTTTTCAGCCTTTAGGTGTAGGAATGCAATGAAGCTCTTGATAAAGCAAATTCAGCCAAACAGTTAAATGATGAATACATGTACTGGTATTTTTAAAATCGAGTTAAACTTTCCCATGTGACATTTGAACAGGAAACTGTATTTTTCATTCATATGTTCACTTTTTTTTAAAGTATACTAAATTATAAGTAGTGTTTTCTTATGTCGGTATTAAACTTTGGTTTATATTGATTTTAAGAACTAAAGTAGACCATATACAGCACTTAAACTAAAGCTCCTCCTATTGCTGTTTTAAGTAAGTCTAATTTTGGACATTAGTAAAGCAACTGTGACAACTCTGGACTCACTATTGTTTTTCTACTCAGTGTAGTGATAACTGAAACAAAAACCTTTACTAAGGTGTTTTTGGACAACATTCAATAAAACAAAACAATAAAAAGTACACTGTTTCAGTTTGATAAAGAAATTTCCTGCCCCTTGTGAAAAAGATCTAGCTGCTAGTCAACCTTAACTTCACATGGCCCAGAACCTTACTGATGGCTCTTTATGTTTTAAAAAAGAAACCCGGAGTGACTATTTGTGTCTATAAGACATATTATGCACTAAAAATAGATGATGTAATAAAAGAAAACAGACATCACTGAACTGCCTGACAGAACCAGTAAGACGTTAATCCAGAAAGGGACAAGAGGTTTCACATGCTTGCACCTTTAAGAGAATCGCTTTGAATCAAAACATAACGTTAGAATAACATAAAACACGTAAGACTAAGAGCAGAGACACGCCCACTCACATGTAAACAAACTTTTTAGCCACATTAAAAATGGCCGCCAACAAACTCAAATGTGTCCGTGTCACGTGACCTCGTACGGACTCTAGTTTAAAAGGAGGTAACTCTATGGTTAAAGACAAGTAAATTGGGCTCTCGTGGCCAAGACGTTAAGTTGTTCGCCTCTCGTTCGATAGGTACAGTACCGGGTTCGAATCCGGATAGCGACGGAAATTTTCTTCTCTAAAATCGTCTCCTTTCGCATCCTTTCCTGCTCTCTTACAATGTTCTGTCGTCTGCTTTCGTCTCCACTTTCTGCCCTCATCCCCTCACCTCTTTAGCCCATCTTCTGTGCTCCTTACTCTTTCTGCAGCCTTTCTACTGCTACTCCTTGGCTCCTTATTACAAGTTACTGCTGTCTTTCAGCCACACCCATGATTTTATGGTAAGAAAGATTTACACCTAACCTTCTCAGACAAGGTCGAAAAATCTCAGAGGTCCCGAGGGCTAGCTGCGCACAATAAACTTCCCTTTGTGGTCCAAAATCGATAAGAGTAGGCTTCGGTCGTTACCCGGGCAAAATTCAAAATTCCCTTCCAACTGAAAATGTTCCCTGTATCCTGCGTGTTCATATGACCTTATGCAGTTGCGAGTGCCGTAAAAATACTTACAAAACAAAAACAAAACAAAAAAACACACCAAAAAAAACTAATACCCTACCAACAAAGTAGGATATAGCTGGGTCTGGGTGAAGTACGTCGTGACTTTATTATGTCACTGAGGCGTACACTCGCCGTGAGGGCCCACCCTGGTCACCCCGAAACGTTGCTAACTGAAGAGGCTCTTGTGAATCCGTGACTGGCCTAGCAAGCTGACGGCGGATAAATCAGGCTAAGAGAAAAGCAAAGGAGAATACCCCGATTGATTCAAACTGCAACACACCCGAAAAAACCCGTCTCCCCTCGACGCTTACCACGACAGAGAATAGAAAAGCAAAAGTAAAAAGTACAGGAAAGAAATCTTGAGAAAAATGGCCCATCAACTTTAATTCGGAGTAGGGTTCAAATTCAAAATCAAGTTTCACCACCGAGAGTCAGAAATGCTAGAAATAGAAATGGAATAAAGGGAACCGCGTTATGCTTTCCTTATAATACCAAGATATCCTTTCATATTGGTCTTTTATTGAACTGTTTATTTACATTGAGTACATGCACGGTGTACGGTTGTTGGAGGGTCTCAACTAGAACATTCGATATCTCGTGCTTCTCTCATTTGTCGTTTATCTGCCCATTTTGATTTTTCCTTCAACTAAATTATCATTGTTTACCCCCGCGACTTCCATCGTTTGTTGTTTTTTCTCAGCATTTAGATTGAATGCTTCATTCACGAGAGTCAATGCGGCGTATTGGATAGAACAATGGTGTCGTAATACAGACGACCAGGTCAGAATGCAGCTGTACGTTTTTTCATAAAGTTTTCAAAACACCCCCAAAAAAGAAAATCCCCTAAAAAAAAAACTAAAGTCGAATTCCCTTCACAGCATGTCCAACGATATGCGTTAGTTTTGTTTGTTATTGATTGAGTATAGCGAAGCACATCGACACAATAATGGTCATTTAGAACTGGGGGAAAAATAAAACAGATAGACAAAAACAAGACCTCACACATTCTCTTTACTATCGGCCTCCAACTGTCTTTAAAATTCCTTGTAGTTCTATTAATTGTCCCCCTATTCGTTTTAGTTGTTTTTTTTAATAAGCCAACACCTTATAACTAAATTTTGCGCTCTGCTCCGCTAGAGCAAGTCTTTGGTCAGTGCTTTGGGAGAGCGATGTTTCTGTCACAGAGATACAGACCTGCTGCACTCGTTGACTTTGAACGTGGAGGCGGAAGTATTGGTTTTCTGCAGAGAGTATGCAAGAGATGCATTGAAGTGGGAGAGAGCTGGTCTGGGCGGTTCTTGTAAAAAATTGTCATGTAGAGTGGAAGGAACAGGACGAGCTGTGAGCAGGGAACCGTGTTTATTTGCGTGCACAAAACAAAAATCCGTAATCTTTGGTGTGGGGGGTCTCTCTAATTCTTTAGCTTTGCTTTCTTATTTAATTTTCTTTGTCTTTTACCCGCTACACCCGCTATATTCGTTTTTTTCTTTCTCCTCATCTCCTCTCGGTCTCTCTCTCTCTCTCTCTCTCTCTCT
>NW_004797350.1:619220-622368 GCF_000002075.1 Aplysia californica
CCTCAACTTCCAAACCAACCAACCCAACACCCCAACGAACCACCGAGCCACTCAGCTCACGCTTCAAAGAACGAGCAGATGAAAAGTTACCGCAAGCATAGACAAGAAGGAGTCATCTTCGCCAAGGCTCACTCACTCCACATACACGTAAACTGATAATCTTTTTGCCTTTATGTTTGCGAGCCTCCCAGATCTCCCCTAGCCTACGTGCCGAAACGTTTGAAGACCACACGACCTTAAACCGAGGTCAAAGCTCCTTGCCTAGGAAGATGAAGATTTTCGATTCATCCACCAAGTTATCGGCGCAGTTTCCCAATGAATGAAGGAGCATGAAAGACATATTCACAGCAAGATAACTCACGCTATCTCCCCCCAATTTCACCCGTGTTAGTAAACTGCTCAGCGTGGGGTGAGCGCTGCTGCTGGCTCTGGAAGACACGGTGCTCGCTCACGGAGTTATCTGCCCGTGCTCGAGACCAAATCGCCACTGGGTGGGGTAAACATTGGCCCTGCGCGGAGCCAAAATATTGACGCGGCATCCGCCACCAGGTTCCTCTCTGCTGACCTCAATAAATTTGTCGCTCGACTCCTTCAGACCAGGATACTTCGCTACCTTAGATTCACATAGTTCTATAAAATTATGACATTTTTGGCCTTTTGGAGTTACTAAGACCATGAGATGAAAAACCAAAATAAAAATTCGATCTGCTCTATTAAAATCGAAAGATTATTCTGAGTCGTTATCAAGATATTCAAAGAATTGCAATCGAAAGAGCTTGACATGACGTGAAACTCAAAATCTTTGACGTCAAATTTCTAAAAACTAGTTTCTGATCAAATCGAACTTTGTTTCTAGCCTACGTGCATATATATTAATATCTTTGGGTGGGCTTTTTAAAATTAAAAAAAGGAAGAACACAATGTGAATGAAAACCACGGACAAGGCTATAGAAAGAAAATAGCGGATAGAAACAGCTTTGTTTTTCCACTTGTTCGAAAAAAAGGCTGGAGTAATCACAGTCATTGTGGCACCACCAACTATATTATTGTTATTGTCGTTGAGATGTCGTGTGGACTAAGTCAGCACAAAATGTCCTTACTTTGCTACCTGTTACCCCCCCCCCCCCCACCCCACCCCCCCCCCCCCCCCCCCCCCCCCACACCTCTCTCCGTCCTATCAATAATAACTACACACATTTTCGTATCAACCAAGCATCCATCTAATCATCTACTTCACGATATTGCGCAACATTTTCCAGAAACTTCAACTGCCTTGAAGTCAAGGAATTTCCAAACTACGTGATTTTATGCCCACGTGATGCGCATAAATAATATCTATCCCCTTACTACGCCCAGAATCCGGGACGTGAAATCAAAACTGGAAGTATCTTATCGGCTCCGGTGAGTTCATATCGCAACTTGACTCTGTCTGTTCTCAAGGTAAGTTGCGCGTTCTCAGCCTAGTTGAAAACGACGCTATCGGTAACGTAATAGCTATTTCGTGTGCGTGGCTATCGCGAACGGGCGAGTCTGTTGGCGCTGGAGATAAGCAACCAAAAAAAAAAAAAGAAAAAAGGAGAGCTCACTTCTGTGGTACTGAACTGTGGAAAGAAGCCGAGAGATCGTGTGAGAAGTGAGTGAGTGAGTGATAGGGTAGACCACTTGTTCAACCAGTCGGGTCAGGGCAGGGGATTCGAATTTTTGGTGTGGCGTGGCGGGGCGTACTGTGGCGTGGCGTGGCGTGGCGTGGCATAGCGTGGCGTGGCGTAGCGTGGCGTTGCGGGGCAGGGCGTACTATGGCGTGGCGTGGCGTAGTGTGGCACGGTGTGGTGTGATGTGGTGTGGTGAGGTGTGGTGTGATGAGGTGTGGAGTGATGAGGTAAGGTGTGTTGTGATGTGGTGTGGTGCGTTACGATGCTCTGCGTGGTGTGGCGTGGCGTGGTTTAAATAATGACTGAATTGTCTTTGGGCCATTCACGAAGAGTGGATATTACCTTGTTCTTTTGCAAAGTATAATTGTAAACGGGCTGATTTATCAATATCATACTCATACTGTGCCGTAACAATACGGGGGAACTGCTGTTTCTTTCCTCATCCTTACTATCGTCGTTTTTCCTGTATTTCTTTAGTATGTTTGATATTCTCTTGTGAACTGCTCTTTCCGGGGTGACTTGATACTTGAAGCCGACTTGTGTTGTTGAGGCTAGAGAGGTGAGCAGAGTAAGCCTGATTTTCCGTTTGGACGTCCCTGTTAAAATCCACCTCTTGGCGCTCATGTGACCTTATGCAGTTGCAAAGCCGTAAAACCTTACTAAAACTAACTTAAAACAGACAACAAGAAGGGGGACTATCACAAATGCATCTACATCTAGATATGTATCTGTCGTATCAAGTATCATGCTTTTTTTCTACGGGTCGATATAATGTGCATGTGTAGTTCGACAAGCCCAAACGTTCTAACAATGTCAAGCAAAGTAATTGTGGATGCAAGGAGCAGCAAAAATTTGTGTTTGCTGGGATGCATCCTTTTGTTCGACGCTCTTGCCCTTGCAAAATAAATAACAAGCTTAACCAACAAGAAATCATAAATGAACAAGGAAGCAAAGAAATGCAAGCAGCAATCAGTAGAAGTGTACTTGTACAAATCCCCTGTAATAACGTAATAAGGTGTAATGTTTGTCGTTAATGTTATCCAAGGATTGTTTTATGAATTGGCTACATCTTGAATGTCATTGCAATCCAAACTTTCCAACTGAGATAAGGAATAAATAAATGCTTTTTTTTAACTTCTTCATCTTTTGCGTCATTTAGCCACATAACGACTCAGTTTATCAGTTTACACTGCCTCATCAAACCCCAATCCCTTTACACTAACTCCCCACCCCTGTCTGTCTGACTCTTTAATCTGTTCGTTACCTTCTTTCTTGACTTCCTTTCTCTTTCTTTCGTTCTTTCTTTCTTTCTTTCTTTCTTTCTTTCTTTTTCCCCCTCTTTCTTTCTTCCTTTCTTTCTTTCTTTCTTTCTTTTTCTTTCGCTCACTCCTTTCTCTCTCTCTCTCTCTCTCTTTCTCTCTCTCACTCTCCGTTTATATCTCTCTCTCTTCCTTTTTCTTTTTCACTATATTATATTATCATCTCTAACTCTTCAC
>NW_004797350.1:623896-625132 GCF_000002075.1 Aplysia californica
GAGAGAGAGAGAGAGAGAGAGAGAGAGTAAAATGAGAGACCTGCATGTGTTTTTACCTTTCCTATACAGGTAAGAAAAATTTCCCATTTGAACAAGAAAGTATCATCTTAAAATGTATGTGTGCGTTGATACGATTCGTAAAAACGTATCCAAAATTGGGGGGAACCGATGAAAAAGAGAACAAACACACAAGCATTAATAACCAGACAAAAAGCGACAGATTCAGGACCTTTTTATTACAGAAATATCTGTAGCTGTACGCCAAAATTGCAGTTATGAGAGTATTTTCGGAACTCCATGAGACAGTGTTATCTTCCTTTAACAAAACGAAATTTCAGACAGAATCATATCTCACTCTGAGGGGGGATCAGGGTCGAACTTTTATGTTGAAACACATTATTATATTATTCGCCAGTGTTGAAGAGAACATCCGTACCCCTCAGCCAGAGAACAATGTTTATTCACAGAACATGATTCACATAAATAATATAGTGTATATGAGTGCTAACGAAACACACCAACAGCTTTATAAAGTCTGGTATAAATAAATGATATTGAACTGTGTTTGTATGTGTTGCGAGGCAGATACACTAAGATTTAAAGATTTAAAAGAGGTGTTTACTTTTAAGACCCTGGAAAGTGGGTGTACTTCAAGTTTCTTTCTTTCACTCCCACGTCTCTCAGTAATTCAAGTCTTGAACCTATACAGAACTTGAAGAAACAGTTGCTCTGTGTCCTATAAGTTTTGAATAAACAATTTTGTATCCAAAGGTTTACTAACCAATGTTGACGAATAAACACAACCTCCCTACCTTACGCTTTTCGATCGCCACGTGTGAATAATAGCACGTAAATAATTTTTTTAACAATGATAAACACCTCTCTTTTGGCGCCAACGGGTTGTCGACCTCTTATGGGGTTGTTGTTTTTTTCGAAATCTTTACCTCACACTACAAGAACAGATACGAGAAGCTGGCAAAATTATATTTAGACGTGAAACAGTAAGAAGATAAAACTTTTCACCAAGAGGTGAATAATATTTTGTTGTCTTGTCTGGGGGAGTTTTTTTTATGGTGAGTTGCAAAATAGAGAGTGGAACAGAGGCAGAGGAAAACACGAAGAAATACACGCGCGCGCACACACACACGCACGCACACACTCACACACACACACACACAAACACATACATACATACATACATACATACATACATACATACATACATACATACATACA
>NW_004797350.1:625646-631436 GCF_000002075.1 Aplysia californica
AGAGAGAGAGAGAGAGAGCCGGCGAGTGGCTGACAAAGACAGACAGACAGACTGACAGATTGTTTGATTGTCAAACGTAAAAGCTTGTGACAAAACGATGATTTTACTGGTTTGTAAAAATTATTGCAGGATTTGAAAAAGAATCAGAAGTTGGCCGACTTAGCGCAGAAGTCTTGAATTTTTTTCTCTTAAGTGTGGGGGTGGTGGTTTGTTTGGTTGTTTTTACTTCTTCGATTTCTTTTCTTTTTTTTTTTTGGGGGGGGGGGGGGAACAGAAGTCTTGACCATAATTTTCTTACAAATACTACTCTGTTTTAGTAAGATTTTAACGGCACTTGCAACACACTTGCAGAAAATAACAATTAGTGTTACAAGAGGCTAGCAACAACAATAACAACAACAACAACCTCAAAAACAACAACAACAACAGCAACAACAAGAAAGAAGAAAGACTAGGACGATAATATGATATTAAAGCAAAAAAAAAAAAAAATAAAAGGAAGGAACAAACAACACCTGAAGAGTACCCGCAAACCACCCACTTTGGCGCCCCCGACAAGTGGCGTCAGTGACTCACCAAACGAGGTTACCAACTGGCGAGTCTAGTCATAACGCTACGGAACCGCTGGCACTGCCAACAACTTGCGTGACGTCATCCACGGAACTCGATACCTGCCTGATTTACGGACTCATTCGCGAATAGCTTCGGCTGTTCCTGCTGCGCCTCTGCGGGTTACGAGCAACTAATAACACTTTTGTTGAATTATAATAGTGATATGTTGTATATTGATCATGGAAAAGTGCTAGATAACTGCCTTATATTATTGTTGTTGTTGTTATTATTATTATTATTATTATTATTATTATTATTATTATTATTATTATTATTATTATTTTGTTTCCAGCAAATATATCATAGAAGAACAGCTTGTATCATACTATGCGAGTCTGGCCCTGCACGCTCACATTGAAGGCATGTTTAACAGCACAAGACCTTGGAAATTTGGCAGTTTGTGTAAATTATCCTCAACCAGCAACACAATGACAGCAGCATGCACAAAAATCTACTTACTTTTCGGTCGGAAAAGCATCACAAAAAGAAACGATAGGGATTTATGGTTGCATCCCCCCACCCCCACCCGCCATTAACCAACCTACCCCAAAGAAGAGCAGCAACAAAAACAAAAACTACCCCCCCCCCCCCCCCCCTTTTTACGGAATAAAGAATAGGAGCTCAAACAAACAAACAAACAAATGTACGGATTAAAACAAACATAAAAAGCCCTTCTGGATGACAACACCCTTCCCCTCTCCCCCCCAAAGAAAAAACAACACCGTACAAACAAACAAATATACGAACGAACAAACAAACAAACAAACAAACAAACAAACAAACAAACAAACATTAAGAAAGCCCTACTGGACGACAACACCAATTCTCCTCACACAGAAAGAAGACCACTCCAAAACAAACAAACAAACAAACTGTAGAAACCAAAGACAAAAGAAAGTGGCCAACGAGAAGATTTTCGGTTACTTGATTAACGATTTTAGTTCCTTTAAAGTCAAATAGATACTTATAACTTCCTGGTACACTATATCTAGATCGCAGTAGTGCAGATCGGTCTACTTCTACCTTCGCTGTGCCAACACTGCTCTAATTATTTATTTTTGTTTTGAACTCTTAAAGTAAATGTTTATGTTAAGATTTGTAACCGAAACCCGAGGCTGATTTCGAGAGATGAATCTTGCTAGTTCGTTTCCCCGTTTCTCGTTCATTCCTCGGTGTTCTATCACTTCGTGACCCCCCCCCCCCCCCACACACACACACAAACACACTTTCGGGGGTTCGGCCAGTAGCTCAGTTGGTTCAATTTTCAGGTAAGATGACCTATTTAGGAGTAATCTTAAACCAATTCCTTTTTCTTACTTTTTTCTCCTCTTTTTGTTTCCTATTTTCTTTTCTTTTTTTTTCTTTCTTTCTTTCTTTCTTTCTTTCTTTCTTTCTTTCTTTCTTTCTTTCTTTCTCTCTTTCTTTCTTTCTTTCTTTCTTTCTTTCTTTCTTTCTTCCTCTCTTCTTTTTTCTTTTTTTCTTTCTTCCTCTCTTCTTTGTGGGTAATATCTTTTTGTTTTCCTTTTCTTTCATTCTTCCTTTTTTCAAAATTTCTTGCTCGGTCTATCTATCTATCTATCTATCTATCTATCTATCTATCTATCTATCTATCTATCTATCTATCTATCTATCTATCTGTCTATCTATCTATCTATCTATCTATCTATCCGTTTGTGTATAATATTATGTGTGTATGAGTGTGGTTGTGTGTGTGTTTGTGTGTGTGTATGTCTGTGTGTGTGTTATCGTTGGGGTGTATGGAGGTGTTTAGAGATCTTCTCTACTCACTCGGATTTGTCTCCTTGGAGACGGACTTTAGATTCGGAGACCCGGTCTCCTAAATCATATTATCTCTACAATCTTAAAGAGTCATGAAGATAATATTATATTACACTTGCACTTTTCTGATCTTCCTAAAGGATGTGTGCACACCTGTCCGATTGTGAAGATTTTGTCGAATGGTTAGGGCAGTTCAGATAGATTTTCTGAATCGATGCAATCCGATTGACAATGATGTTAAAAATCGGAGGTAGGTTCATCCTCTAAATTAGTCTTACAGTATTGATTGGGATGGTAAACCAAACGATCTAAACAAAACAAAACAAAATACATTCACCCCCCCACTCCCCCGTTCTCTCTAAGAATTCTTGCATCCCCAGACGTACATTGCTATTCTGACGCGCCAGGTCAGTTTTGTTAAAATAAGCCACGAGTTCAGTTCAACAAATCGCCAGCAAACTGTTTCATTTTTTAAACAATTAATTGTACCTAGATAATGTATCTCATCTTAAGGGGATTTTTTTTTACATTTGGAATTTTAATTTCAGTAAAATATTTCTTTAGCACATGCAACCACTACCATAGATTAAGAAACTGTAATTTGATATATTATTATTTATTATGTTAAAAAAAACCCACCTAATTTCAAAACGTTGTGTTTAGTACACAGCTGGCTGACACAATTTGACCTGGCCAGTCGGTTTTCCCATCTCTAAAAGTTGAAAAAACGTACTTTTTTTAAATGGAAACTTTTACTAGTTGCGATATTTCTGTTAACCTATTTTTTCTTCTCTTCTGGACGCTCTTTTTCGCGTTTTTCTCATTTCGCTTTCGTGAATGTTTTGAATTCACGATTTAGGCTAACTAGCAGGGGCGAAGGCTGACTTATTTGACAGGGTAATCAAAGTGAAACGGGACCAGATATGGCCTGGAGGTGGAGATATCACACAATAATCTTACTCGAGGCAGCGACTCTGAGTTGGGAATGAAAACAATTCCGGAATTCATATTCAATATGTTCAACCGCCAAAATAATCGGGAAAGTATCTGATTAAATATCAATTCCAATTTAATTTCATTTAACTTTAGATGTGAATACACAAACACAAAGCAAAGAAGCAGATATATCAGTACTAGATCTATATGATATAGATCTACCAGTGAGTCTAACTCTTTGGTAGAACATGACAATTATCATTTTTTTTAAATTTCACATTTGGTCGTTTTTGTCTAGCGTTTCGCAGCCAGGAGCCGGTGTCATAATCGAGGTCACGATCTGATTATATGACGGTAAAAAAGTCGAGGGAAAAAAGCAAGCACTCGCAGCAGTCAAAAGATTATTAGGAGTTAGTTCCCCTCACATTTGTGAGGTAGACTCGACCAGTGTAATAGTCAGCTTACATAATCAGTGCTTGTGACTGCTTATAACTGTGGCCCAAAAGGGGAGAACAGGGTATTTGTGGCAATGAAACAGTTTTGACTGCTACGCACATGTTCCCTTCAACTCTATTGGTAGACTCTTCCAGCCTCACTTGAAGCTTACTTAATCAAAACTTGTGACTGCTTATAGCGAAACTGTTTTGAATGTTAGGCATACTGTTCATTGTTGATTATGGACGTCTTTTTACATTTAATTTATGAGGATTTCGTTTATGGGTGAATTTGACAGCGACAATGTTTCAAAATTAGGAAGGGAAGCAGTGATTAGTTGATTATATAGACGCTTCGCCACTGCCAACTAGTGTCATTATGTATTCCAAAGCAGTAGCCTCCCCCCCCCCCCTTAAAAAAAATTCTTTTATATTTCACGAACGACTAGTGGGTGATTGGGAGGTACCACTGGTATGTCCTATGCCTTTACTTTCTCTCTGTTGTTTGTGTATGTCTGTCTGTCTGTCTGTCTGTCTGTCTGTCTGTCTGTCTGTCAGTCTGTCTGTCTGTCTGTCTGTCTGTCTGTCTGACTTTATTTTCAGCACTACATGACCATTATTATTGTGTAGATGTACCTCTTTTTACTCAAACAAATAAAACATTTTCGGCACTTACATGATTTTGTAGTGTTGCAAGTGCCCTAAAACTCTTACTTAAACTCAACTATGACCAACTTTAATTCTAAAGTTTTTTTCAAAAATCGCGCAAAACTCGAATTCAAGTCGCGAGTGATAAAAGCCTGGTAAGTAGTTCGTCACTTTGATAGTGAGGCAACAGAGACTTATATCATAGACGAAGTGTTTCTGTTCAAGAGTATAAACAATACCATGTATGGAAAGAACAGAATATTAAATTTAGCGTAGAATGGGTTTATATCTGTCACTTGAAGAAAAACAAATATTTTATGAAACCTATATTAAAGCTCCTATAAAAAGAGTAAGGTCTTATAATAATGCTGACCTTCGAAATCAATACTTACGTTGTCAGGACCAATTAAGGTAGCAGGGTGGGGTTGGGGTGTTTGTATCTAGAATTTTCAAGTGGGTCCATAGCTGTAACCTCGATACATTATTATGTATTCGTTTTGTTTTAAAACGAGGTGGGGAAGGGGTTGGGGGGGGGGGGGGCACTGGTACTAAATTTTAGTAATATTCTCTTATCGTGTCTTTTGATCAGTTTCATCCTATCCGGGAGGGGAAAAATGACTTCACAGCATTGGCCAGAATAGGAATACAAGAAAAATAAACATTATATTAAAGAAACCCATCAATAAAGTGAAGAAAATACGAGAGCAGCACAATTTTCCATCGCGTTGTAATATAGATTCGGTCTCATATTTCGGCTAAACTCAACACCTCATCCCTTGCAAAAATACAAATTCCCCGCATTGCCTGGAAACTGGATCCTTAACCTTTTAATATCTTCCTACTGACCTTTTTAAGCCTGCACAGTGTCTGTTGCTTTGATCTGGTTCACCGACAGGTTTGAGAAGTTTTTAAAAAATGTTATTTTTATGTCAGTTTAAACATTCACCGGAGAGGCAACCGAATCTAAAATGATTTTATCCGTATCCAAGTACATATGGCAAATCACTTCACGCTAAAATTAGAACACTTAGGAGGATTCGGGAAGAACGTAATTTTTTATTTTAGTCCGTGGATAAACATTATAGCGTATTCTCTTCCGACGCAACTTGATGTCCTACCTGTCGGGCCAACTCCGGGAACATGGATCCCCCACCCCCTTTTTTTTCAGCGCGTTTGAGTCATCAGTCTGCCAACAAGAGGAACACGTCGAAATGTAGGCAGTGACGAAACGAAGAGAATGTACCCCCCCCCCAACCAAACACCTTCACCCTCCAGTCTTTCGTTAGAAAAAAGGTCTCTCCTTTTTCTCCTCTAGATTGTCTTTCTTTTCTCTTTTTCTGCCCCGCCGCCATTCACGATCATCCCATCCCGGCCTCACTCA
>NW_004797350.1:631938-640049 GCF_000002075.1 Aplysia californica
TGTGTGTGTATGTGTGTGTGTGTGTTTGTGTATTTGTGTGTGTACGGGAGAGAGAGAGAGAGAGAGAGAGAGAGAGAGAGAGAGAGAGAGAGAGAGAGAGAGAGAGAGAGAGAGAGAGAATGTACTTCAACTTTCTTACTGTCCTTTATCCGTTTGTATCCACGCCTTCTTTCTTTTTTGATTAGTTGTTTCCGACACACGCCAGTCATCCGAATGACTAGGTCCTCAACTACTGTCGTTGACGCCTTGTGCCTCATCACCCCGAAGGAAACATTGGGCCGTTAAGGTCAAGTATTTCTGAAATCGACTGTGCCTGTTCAAAACTATTTTAAAAAAATTATCATTGCTTGCTCGTCAATATCTGAAGATGACCAATGCAACTGCTGAGAATGATTGGCTTATTTCTTAAAGAAATATAGAAAAAAGGGAATGAGATTGTTTTTGGCTTTTGTTATGGTCTAATTAGACCAATTCTGTAAGAGAAGAGCCAGTCACATTTCAAGTAAAGACTTTTAAGCTTTATTTCCACGTGTGAATGTACGCAGATTGTGGACTTCTCCTTTGTATTTCGCATTTCTAACTCTTGGAGCCTTACATGACTCACTTGGAGCCTTACATGACTCACTTGGAGCCTTACATGACTCACTTGGAGCCTTACATGACTCACTTTGAGTTTGATTGCCTCTCTCCATCTGGGTCTGTCAGGACCTTTGGTCTCCAATGTCAAATGATCAATTTTGAAATCCTTCAGAGATATTTTCAGGGTGTCTTTATAGCGCTTTCCTGTGCGCTAAATTACGCTTCCCTGAAAACAGCTCAGAATAAAGTACTGCTTTTTTAGATTCTGAAATCAGGCATGCTTAGGACATGGCCAGCCCAGCAAAGCGAGTCATTTGGAGCTTGAAAAACAAACCCTGGACAAACCACGCTCTTGTACCAAATACAGGTAAACGTACAACGGTAACCCCTCCCCCCCCCCCCCCCCCCACACACACACCCATTCTCTTTTTCTTCCAACTCACAGGTCTATTTCCGCTGTTGCTGCTGCTGTTGTTGTTGCTGCTTCTCTTGTTGTTTTTGTTATGATCATTATTGTTGATGTTGTTATTGTTGTTACTGATGGTGCTGTTGTTATTGCTGCTTCTCTTGTTGTTTTTGTTATGATCATTATTGTTGATGTTGTTATTGTTGTTACTGATGGTGCTGTTGTTATTGCTGCTTCTCTTGTTGTTTTTGTTATGATCATTATTGTTGATGTTGTTATTGTTGTTACTGATGGTGCTGTTGCAACTATTTTACTTGTCGTTGTTGTTGTCCCGGTTGTTATTGCAATTGTTGTGGTTAGGGTGGTTGGCGGTGGTTCTGCTACACTGTCGCTGCGGCTTCAACTAACTTCTGTTGTTCTGCTATTAAACGTACTTCTGTAGTTATTTTGACTGTTGCTACTTATAATTTACAACAACCATAATAATATACTATTTTCAAAAGAGACGAAGTAACATGTGGGTACAGCAGCAAGTAGACTGGCAGAGAGCACGAACACGAGTTTGCCTTCTTGTAACTTGAGAGAAACTTTTCTGATCAGGGGCAGATAAGTCTTAGGTCGTGTTGCATTTACGTCAATGACTGAACCATCAAACAACACAGAGTTATCTATCTTATAGTGGCCTAGTTATCTTTGTTAGTGGGAAAGTACACGAAAGTGGAGATAAGTCGTTACTTACAATATTATTTTGCCGTTTTCTGGTCGGGGATCTGGAGATGAAGAGACATGGTTAACGTCATTAGAGTTTGAGAAATTGCTCACATTGCTGACTTTCACGAGTAAAGTGAGAGTGAAGTGGTGTTATAGTGTAAGCGATAAAATGTTGGCTTCTGAAAGTTAAGATGTAAGGTTCGAGTCTTGCTGTTGTGTTGAGAAATTGGAACATTCCTTAATATGTTGTATCCCTCGGTCCTGTGGTTGAGTTGAGTTAACTTGTAAAGCGTGATTGAGTTTGTTATTTTATTTTTTTCTATGTACAAGAATATTGTTTTTAGTTCGGTTTTTTTTTTAGTAGAGATTGCTATTTATAATTACGTTCCATCCTTTGTTTCTTTTCAAACTGTCCCTTTTGTTTCTTTCTGCATGTACTGCTTATTCCAGCACACTTACACACACTTACACACACTTACACACACTTACACACACTTACACACACACACACACTTACACACACTTACATACACTTACACACACTTACACACACTTACACACACACACCAACGCACGCGCGCGCACACACACACACACGCACGCACGCGCGCACACACACAAGCAACCCCCCCCCCCTTCATCCCCACCAACCGTTCTTTTTCATAGTGCCAAACTAGGAAAGAAATGATCTTCTATGTTTGTTGTCTGGAAAAGCAAAGAAAACTTTGTTGGGTGAAAACACTTCACGCCTTTTCTTTTAACGAGAGGAGAGGAGACACCTCCTTTCGGCAAAAAATATCAAATGGAGAATTAATACCAAAACAGCAATAACTGTTCTGATTTCTCATTTCGGAAAATAGAGCACAAGTCAAGAATGCCAAGTTTTGCCGATTAAAAAATAAATTCCAGATGGTAATTTCAGAATGAAAATTGCAGAATGAAACTAATATAATTCCTGTCCTGTTCAAATTATGTGAAGCAATGTGGGCACAATAATTTCGAAACGAAAGCAATACTGCAACTTGTATTTCGCAATACCGTGGTCAAATTGGTCACATTACTGTGTTTTCTGCTAAAGTGCTTTGAACCAGTATAATATCTTTTATCTTAGTTTTCTGCTGACAAATACAAAATACTTCTTCTTATCAAGGTTCATTAAAACGTCTGATTGAACCTTGCATATAGCTTTGCGTTCCAGTCATCTACCTACCTCTAGCCTACATTTTGTTGTTTATTTTGCTTCTTTGTGCCACTCTACTTAATATATTCTCTTTTGCCTGCGGAGTTTAAATTCCAGCAAAAAAAAAAGAAAAAATATTTAAAAAAGAATAGATTGTGTCCAATGTTTTAAACTAATAGACACGTTTTGGAAATTTAGATAATCCAATGGTATTTGAATGGATGTTAAACCTGATGCACAGAGCAAGAAAACGTTACTGATTTGAGAGGGTTTATCAAAGTAAACAACGTTATAGTGTTTGTCCAAACGTTTTCAAACAACTCGGGTTCTGAAACGATTCAGACTTTGGGACAGGGATTTCCGGCAGTTCAGTCGGCTGTCTCGTACATTGGTACTGCCACCAGTCTGTGGACCAAGTTCTATTGGAATTACACTGATTAAATACAACAGTTTGAATTTCTGTGAAGGTCGTGTTTCCTATATTGGAATTTGCACTGATTAAAACGAGAGTTTGAATATCCGTGAAGGTCATGTTTCCCATTATAAATCTTCAGTTGGGTACATCACACCTATGATTAGGATTCTAAAATTTGAGCACAAGTATAGAATTCGATATAAAGATTGAAAAAATATAAGTTCAAGGAAAGATCTGTTAAAGTTCAGGATTTTAGGGGTTCGGGAACAATTCTGTGAGTACAAGAATCCTAGGTGTGGACGTGAATCAAAAGAAAAAGAGAAAAAAAACAAAAAACCATTTTGAACAGGATATCATTGAGAATGATATTTTTTTGTACAAGAATTGAAGAACAGAAGAATTTTGAAACTTTCAAGGAAATCATGAAGGAAGAAAAAACATTTAAAGAACAGAATGTTTTTAGATACCAAACAAAGCTGCAGAAAAAGAACATTGTAACAAAAGTAGATCATTAAAAATTATCTCTTAGAAAATGTTATTAAAACAGAGAAAAGAGAAACATGAGAATGGTGTCGTCCTTGAACAAGGCTTTTGTTATGAGTGACGTGAATGGTTTACCGGTTGATATCTGTCTTCTTCTTCTTCTTTTTTTTTTTTTTTTGGGGGGGGGGGGGGTTCACGTGCTTGCAACTGCATAAGGTCATATATGAGCGCGCGGGACACATTAAACATTTTCAGATGGTAGGAATTTATTTTTTGATTTTGCCCTGGTGGCGGCTGAAGCCTACTCTCATCGATTTTGTACCCCATGGGATCTTTTACGTGAGCAACTTTCACACAGGACCTCGGAGATTTTTCGCCCTTGTCCGAGATGGTTAAGTGAAGATGTTTCCCATCATAAGATCATGGGTGTGGCTGAAAGACAGCAGTAAGAAAGAGCCAAGGAGAAGCAGTAGAAAGGCTGCAGAAAGCGTTAGGAGCCCAGAGGAGGGAGCAAAGGAGGTGAGGGGTGGGGGCAGAAAGTGGAGACAAAAGCAGAAGGCGGAACATAGCTAGAGAGCAGGTAAAGAGGTGAAAGGACACCATTTTAAATAAGAAAAAATGTCCGTCCCTATTTGGATTCGAACCTGTGACCTATTGAATGAGAGGCGAACACCTTAACTTTTTGGCCACCCCCCCCCCCTCACACACAACTCTCTCTGTTTTTGGTATCAAATCCCTTATTTGTGTCCACTCTCCTTCAAGACCTATCATGCCATCTAGCGCTCCCTGGTTGTCGCAAGTTTTCACAATGTTTTGACAAACCAAAAGTGTTACTGTAAAGCACACCACAGTATGCCCATTGACGGTAACTCTTTATCTCCACGAGGGGTAAGCCCATTATGCCGGGCCCCTCTTTTGGTATGAAATCTAAAATTGAGATATACGTCACTAAGTTGGTAATCAAATTCAAACAAAGAACATAATTCGATAGGTCTTCATCTAATGAATAAACAAACCCCTGGTTAAAATCGAACAAACAACCATGTTCCTGCCCGTTTGGCAATTTCTATCTTTTTGTTGTTGTTGCTGTTGTTTTGGGTACAACACCTATTACGTGAGAACAGACTTGCTTTTGGAGTAATTTGACGTCGAATTCATCGTGTAGGAATGTACCCGAGCCGCTGTCAGAACCTCACCGCCAGAGTAGTTCCGGCCGCGAGCCGCTGCGCGCGGCTTGCCGGAGATAAGTACAACTGACTGTCGCCTGAGCCATGATGGATCCGTTGGTTTGAAGCTGGACTACATTGCGGTGGAACTTGGGTCAGGGAGCCAACATAGCGGTCTTGAACTTTGGATTATTAGATAATCCAAATCGGGGACTTTTTCTGGATTTTGGCTGACATTCTCATACGAGTGCAGAGGTTGTATCCATGAAAAACCACAGTGTTCAAAATGCTTATGACGAAGGACAAACTTATCTTGAAGTGGATCGGGTACTTTGTGTAAAGGGCTTCCGCCATACACCAGTACTTAGTTGGTATGGTTGAGATATCATAATATTTTACTAATACGGATAATATAAGATGGTTCCATTCGGGGTTTTGTGATCATGCCGGCCCTGCTTCCGTTTATCAAATTTTACAATAATAATATGTTGATAGCTTTTTGTCAATTTGCAGCATAAAGTAAATGTTGCGAGGCCAGAGGAAGCGTTTATATCTTTAAAAAAACACAACTTTAAGTGTAAAAATAAGTCAATATTGACAAATAATAATAATAATAATAATAATAATAATAATAATAATAATAATAATAATAATAATAATAATAATAATAACAATAATAATAATAATAATAATAATAATAATAATAATAATAATAATAATAATAATAATAATAATAATAATAATAATAATAATAATGATAATAATAATAATACATGTAATAATAATAATAATAATAATAATAATAATAATAATAATAATTTTAAAAAATAAAATAATTATAGGTAGCATTTGTATAGCGCAAATTCCCGCTCATTAGCAATTAGCTCTATGCGTTTTTACAGTCTATTTTGTTACCACAGCAGACCTGATAGCATACTGAAAAAATATCAACTTCCTGTGAAGCGTATAGTGCAAGCTACTATTTTATAGGCGCTAAAACACACAGAGCATTCATAGGCCCGAACCTAACCTTTATTTTCCTGTACTCAACATCACAATGTCCCGACGCGGTGGAATCAGGGGCTCGTCAATTTTTGGGCATATAGAGTTACTGATATAATCTTAAAGCCTTTTCATTTGCCTTGCTTTGAGTGAAAAAATATATCCTTTTATCTTTAATAGCAATCGAGATATTTGCGATTGAAGGAGGGGGGAGTCCCCGTTTTCAGGGGTAAAATTAGCGAGAAAATGGCTGCCAAAGTTTGGTGACTTCCATAGCTTGAGAGTACATGAAAACTGAAAATTTATTTATAGTTTCTGTCAATTTAATCGACATTTTGTGGTAAAAACCCACACAGAAATGTGTTTTTAAAAGGATATTAAAGATGTTGAGCTAAAAAATTTTGAAAAGATAAAAACTGCCAAATCCACAGAAAATTGCCGGTTTCTTCGATGTCATTATTTTGACGAGCACCTGATCTCACCACGATGCCTCACTAAGTTCTGAGCCAAGGTAGTGTATGGTTCGCCCAGACCGAGATCCAGAAGTTCTTTGATGACAAAAAGAGAGTGGTCAAACCATCGGTGAAAAATTCAACACTCACCCCTCAGGCTTTGTCAGCTGGAGAATTTCTGAACACGATGCTGAGGACGTGAGGCTCAGCCTTTGATGAGTTGTCACCCGCTAACATATTTGTCACTACAAGGTGGAACCAGGCGCTCGTCAGTTGCTATTAATTAAAAAAAATATACTCATCCATCTTGAACAGAAGTCGAGATATTTGCGATTAAACAAGTCGGGCGGTCGGCCAATGTCTTGAGGTAAAATTTGCGAGAAAATGGTCGCCAAAAGTTGGTGACTTCCAAAGCTGCAGTGTCCTTGGAAATAGCAAATTTATATTTTTAGTTCCTTTGATCAACGTTTTTCCTGTAAAATCTACTCGGAAATGTGGGTTTTTTAAAAATATACAAACAAAACAAAACAAAAACCCCCCACAAAAATTTCGATTCAAAACTGCCCAACGAGCGGAAAAATAACGGTTTCATTCGATTTCATTAAATTGACGAGCGACTTTTTTCACCACGATGCCTCACATAATGGATATTATGAGGGGGGGGGGGGTTATCGTCCATACTGACAGTGACTTCTAATCCCCTTCTAGGTAAAAAATAGAGACGACAAAGATTTAATATCATCACCATTTCCATTAATTGTCTGGGAGGTTTTTCTTACTAACGATATTGACGCTTCTCTTTGGACATTTTCAGAGTGTAATCTTAGCTTAAAACTGATAAACATATAACATTTGAGCTCCAGGAGGAAAAAACAACAAATTTTTTATCTCCGTTTGAACCTTTTAGAGAATTTATTTAAATAAACATTAAAAAAACATAATAAATTAAAACATTTCCATCTGAAAAGAATGATCTATAAGAGCATAATTTATTGAAATTTCTTTAAAATATTATATAAACATGTTTTCTTCGGAGAGCTAATGATTATGAAAAGGTTTCAATGGTAGGTCGTTTTGCTGTAGAAACAAAATGCAAAGTCAGGAAATAGAAACATGCACAGACGGACGAGCGAACAGGCAAAATAAAAAAACCCAAGAAAATCGGTCAAGATGCAGCTGAAAAATAAATAAAAAACCCACAACAAAATCCAAAAAAAAGGGAAAAAGCAAAAAACCCAAAAGCTGTCAATGAATCACAACAATATCTTAGGTAAAGAGAAATCACCCATAATAGAACAAATACCTCATCCTACCAACCCAAGCTCCGAACCCCCGCCCGCCCCCTGCAACCCCACCATTCTTTCACTCTTTGACAAACCGCCTTTTTACTCAGTTGAAATATGCTAACAAGAATAAAAAGGAAGAACTCGCGCTAACCACTTTTTCGTTTTCGTTTTTTTCCCCCCAACAGTTCCACCCTTTCTAGGTAATAGCCACCTGCCATAAATCTCATTGGGAAAGTGAAAAGTTTCCTACTCCTTACCCCATATTCCATCCTCCCCCCCCCAAAAAAAAAAAGAAAAAAAGAAAAGGAAAAACGAAAATCAAGACACCACAGAACTCCCCCCCCCCCCTCCACCCCCTCCACCCCTTTTTTTCTCTTCAATTTTTAAAGTCCCCCCCCCCCCCCCCCCCCCCCATACACCTTTGCTATTGC
>NW_004797350.1:640149-644689 GCF_000002075.1 Aplysia californica
CACACACACACACACACACACACACACACACACACACACACACACACACACACACACACATACGTATTACCTTATTTCCTCCTCTTTCGTCTCCAACTCCACCCCACCCCATCCCTTTCAGCGAACCCTCCCAACAACCTCTACCCCTCCCCCCTCTGCTCCCTTCACGACCTCCCTCATCTCTGACATGTTTGTAGATCCGTGTACCGACAACTCCGCGCGCCAGTCTCTGTGCGAGGAAGTGCTTATCTCCCCTGTTTATTTCCCGCGCTATCATGAGTCTATCTGACGACCTTATCACCGGGTTACGAGACTGGCCCCACTACCCGCCGCAGGCTTGACGATCCCGCACAGATCAGATCTGTTCTAGAGATGAGTCTGATCTACAGCAGGCAGGTCTTCAACCTATTTTGTCTTTGGTTTGTTATGGGTATTAATATACTTATGTTTAATGTTCCTTTCAACATGATAATAATAGTCATTTCAGCGACGCCATTTCTGATATCTCGAGTCAGACTGCAACTATGAATAGGTTAGTTTAAGAGAATTTAGGTCATGAAGGAAACAGGCTTCCGAGACTGCCTGCCCGGGCCAACCCGGGCTGAGAGGGATACAGTATCCCATCAGAATGACTGAGATACTCGATGAAAATTCTCCTCACTTGGGAATCTAAAATGGATCAAGTTCTTTACAAATGGATCAAGTTTTTCCTGTCGGATCGAAACATTGAAACCAAGGTAAACAATGCCCACTCGTCAAGAGAATCTACACCACAGACGTCACTGTTAGCTAATAGCAGTCTCTTTAATGTATAAATCATTTACATAGTTTTAACAAGCCTTCTGCTATATATGTCTTATAGAAACGGGACTTGACTTTGTAAGGTTCAGAAACCCCAGAAAACAAATGACGGAATTTACCAAGGTCATAAACAGCATCAATGTGTTGTGTCAAGAGATAAGAAGGTTTTTAACGAGTTCTTGTTCCGCTCTACTCCACTGGTGGAATAGTTCCAGCAATTTCGACTGCCTGTCTGAGGACTTCCGTTATGATGGTGGTGCTGACTGTAATACTATTTTGTAGCTGCCAGTTTTTATCTGGGGTTGCGTGGTGTTTATCTATTTTTTGTTTTGCTTGTGTCTCCGGAAAAGAAGATAGCAAATGAATTTGTGTAGCTGCAGTAAACGTTTTTCAAAAGCTATATTATTATTATTTGTTTTCAGCAGTAGGCCCGTATTATGTTTTTCAAAAGGTATATCGGTGTATTTGCAGTATACGTTTTTCAAAAATTATATTATTATTTGTGTAGAGCAGTGGGCCTATATGCTTTTCAGAAGGTACATCGGTGTGTCTGCAGTATACGTTTTTCAATAGGTATATTGTTATTTGTGCACAATAGTAGACCTATATGTTTTTCGAAAGGTATATCTGTGTACCTGCAGTGTATGCTTCCCAAAAGGTATATTTCTTTAGTGCCACAAAAGGCTTGTCCTGAACTAATTTGCTAATACCAAGAATTGTCGATTCTACCGTGAAAAAAGGAACTAAGGACACGTTTTCCGATTTTTAAATTATTTTTTAGAGGGGGGGGATGGGGATGGGTTGGGTGGGTATACCTGCAGAGATATAAAAATTGTTCGTTTGTACAATAAATAGAGGGCAAGGTGCCACGAGACTAGCATGTCTTGAAATAAGATATGATGGAAATGGGAGGAACCTGCAGTTTTTGCAATCAGCGCTGCCACTCTTGTTATTTTTGAAAATTTTGCCACAGGTATCAAGGAAATCCTCATGTATTTGTCCCTTTCACCGACACCATAGAACGTGTCATCATCATCACTGTCCTTACCACCCTGCACCAGAGTACAGAACGATATTCCACCATTCCCTATCCTCGGCTGGCCTCTTGATAATATTCCATGTCTTTTTACTTTCCCATGCATCATTTTCTGTGACTCTCCTCCAGGTTCCATGTGGCCTTCCTCTTGATCTTTTACCCTGCGGACTCCAATCCAGCTGTTCCGTTGCTATGCAGCAGTCTGGCGTCTTGAGAATTAATTCATGTTATTTATCAGAATCATTTTACCAGAGTCAGTCTACAATGTAGCTGTTAGGAGCTTCGCTATTGAACGCAGGAGATTCAAGTTCGATTCCCGATTGGGGAGGCTCTTTATCGAGTATTTCAGTCTTTCTGATGAGAAGTTGTATACCTCACAGCCACCACCTTCTTCCTACTTTATCGCTGACTGGGCTTTGTATTGTTCTCCTTAACATTTTCTCCTTGGTGACCGTCTGTCCATCTGATCCGAGAAACCTGCTCTTATTTTTTTTTTTTTAGAGAACTGTGCCGTTGACGCCACTGACACCCTCATGTAATTTTCCCTCTAGTCGACATCATACGACACGCCCAGCGTCAAAAAGATAAGCATTGAGGGAATTGCAGAAAAGAGTTAAGCTAGTCGCTACCTCACAAAATTTTAAAGTTCTAACTGATATTTTTGGCACTTTTGAGTTACTAAGACCATGAGGTCAGAAACAAATGTGTTATCTCCTTGGTCAAAATCGTAAGAATATTTCTAAGAGTTGTTATCAGGATATTCAAAAAAACAGATTTGATATATAATTATTATTGTGAAACTCAAAAATTTGACGTCAATTTTTTTCAAAACTAGGTATTGAGTAGATAAAACTTTGTAATTCTCAGGTAGCGAAGTAAGGCATACAGTGAAAATACTTATATAATTCCTTTGTTGCACCAGAATACTTTTATAATTGAAATACATGGTAGTTTGCTTATTTTTATGTAAGTGTATTTTAAAAAGAATTAGGAGGTGGGCTTCGACCATGCCTACCAGGGCATGATATTTAGCCCCATAGAAAGATCAAAGCGGAACAGGAAAGGAGAAAAAGGGGTGGGGAGGGAGGGGTCGGAGGAGGGTTGTCGAAGTAGTTATAAAAATAAAGTGTAAGACCGTACGTAATGCATCCAGTCAGCCAAATAGATGTACTAAAATTTGCTAAGTTGCTTATTTGATTTTTAGATAAAGTAATAGTTTATTTGCAAACCCTCAGCTCAGCATACTTTAGGTCTTAGCAAGACATTTACCTAAAATATCCAAAATCAGTGGCCATTTTCCCCCTTTTCCTATCAGTATTCACATACTGAACCCTCCCCTTTCTCTCACCGTCCAAAACCGTTCCTCCTCCTTCTTAAGTTAACTACTCCCCCCCCCCCCCCCCCCCCCAGGGGTCGTGACTGGGCTCGGTATGGCTGGAGGTTTTTCTGTACAGATAGTGTCAGCGAGCCTGCCAGGATCGACTTACCCAATCAGCGGCCAGGGTGCGTGTACCTCGCTGCACTATCTTTGAACACCGCAGCGGGCGACGCTGTACTGAGCTACATTATTTTTGTACTGGCTGGAACTGCATTTCTCAAATGAAGAGTTCCTTGGTAAAAACTCCCCGCTCGATGCAAAATACTTGAACTGAGAAAAGTAATTGCATATCTAATAAAGACCCCCTTATCTGACAGTTATCTAGTCCAGACAGATTATATCGAATCAAAGATGCATGACGCTGTAACTGCAGTCGGTAATTGCATGGGTTTAACACCTCGTTCGACACTGTTCGGTTATAGGAGAAGAGGAGCCTCCAAACTCCAAATCTGACTTTTATTTTCGATAGGACCGCCACAGGAAGATTGAAAACGCCCTAAAACAACCTCAGTATGAAAGAGAGAGAGAGAGAGAGAGAGAGAGAGAGAGAGAGAGAGAGAGAGAGAGAGAGAGAGAGAGAGCTTGGCGTATGTGGCTAGGAGAATAAAATCTCACAAGATCATAATCTTCAGACAAATCCCAAATCATCTTTGCATTTCTCTATCAGTGTAAGGGATCCCTAAGTAGTGACAGCAAACAATTTTTTCTTTATTTAGACTGTTTAGTTTTCAGCTGGCACGATAAGAACACACTTCTCTGCTTGGTCTTCATTCACATAAAGGGGAATCTCCTTCTGAGACCAACAAGTTAAACAAGAAAACAAAACGTGTAACAAAACTAAAAAAATCAAAAATGTTTTAATCCGCCCCCTAAAAGAACAACAACAAACAAACAAAAATATTTCTTTAAACCCCCCCCCCCCCCAAAAAAAAACAACAACCCTGCAACACTTTGAAAAGTACGCCGACGATATGTTTTGTTTTTTGGGGGTTTTTTTCCAACGCTGACATAGGGCTGTTCGACTTTTGACGTGCAGCATTTGGACTTTTGACGGTGGGCGTCATTATCCTGGACTGTGTTCACATCAAAGGAAAAAGTGTCGAACAAGCCGGGCCTGCCAAACTAGGGGTGCCCTTTTGGCATTTGTCTCTTGCCTGTCTTTGGGAGAGGCGGTTAGAGCCGGAGAACATGGCTGACTCTGTATATTTACAAATAAACGAGGAACAGGCACGAGGGCGAGATCCTATACGTACGTGTGTATGTGCCAGTGCGTGCGTGTGCTCGTTTGAATGTATGTGTCGTGTGTGTGTGTGTGTGTGTGTGTG
>NW_004797350.1:644789-653050 GCF_000002075.1 Aplysia californica
ACCGCCACAGGAAGATTGAAAACGCCCTAAAACAAGCTCAGTATGAGAGAGAGAGAGAGAGAGAGAGAGAGAGAGAGAGAGAGAGAGAGAGAGAGAGAGAGGAGCATTAGAGATTGACACAGGTCATTGGCAACATATCCTACAATACTACCACTTCTACCAGTTGTTGAAGTGATTTTGGCTCGACTGGCAAAAACTAAAGAGTCGCAGGCTGAGATTGGGAATGGGGTCATCATCTTCATCCAGTGCCAGATGTGCGACAGACATCGGCGATCGTGGTTCTTCTCCATTCATTCCTTTACTCAGATGCTCTTAAAAAAGCTACGTTTGCCTGATTTTTCCCTGTCACCCACTTGTTCAGGTTCCCCAAGTAGGTTGCTCTGGGCCTGCCCCTGCCTTGCTTGCCTTCATTTTTGCCAGCGAGAGCTAGATGTTCAAGACCTTTTGTCTATTCAAGTGTCCCCAAAACTGCATTTGCCGTTTCCTGATTGTGTTTAACAGTGAGTGTCCCACGTGTGCTTCATCAAGCAATACCTCGTTTGATTTCTTTTCCTTCCACGATACTCTTAGCAGTCTCCAAAGAAACCACATTTCTGTTGCTTCTATTTTATTTTCACTGTCTTTAGTGATTGTCCAGCATTCACAGCCATATAGAAGGGTTGACCATACATAGTATTTCAGAACTTTTATTTTGGTAGTCTTTGAGATGTTTCTATTTTTCAGGATTGGGCTCATTTTTTATTGAAACTAGCCTTAGCCATTGTAATCATCCGGGTTTTTTTCTGTGGAACATTTGGAATCAGATGTTATCACGAATCCTAGATATCTAAACTGTTGAACTTCTTTGATCTTTTCACCTTTGCTAATGAGGTTACAACAAGGATTTGCTGCTTTTTTTTGGGATATTACCATGTATTCTGTTTTCTTTACCTTCAACAGAAATCCTTTACGTTCACTTTCTGTTACAACAGTATCTAGAAGCAATTGAATGTCCTTTTCTGAGCCTGCTACTAAAACTATTTCATCAGCATATCAGATGTTATTAATATTTTCTTCTTTTACTTTGAGACCTGGACATTCTTCTATATTTCTAAGGATTGTTTCACTGTACATGTTAAGGATGTCTGGTGACATATCACATCTTTGCGCCTCACTCCTCTCCTAATCTGCTTACATTCACTGTATTCTCCATTAATTTGTACAGTAGCATTTTTGTACCAGTACAAATTCCTTATAATTCTTAGATCTTTTCTATCTATGTCTCGCTATTCCAGTATTTTAAATAGCTCAACATGTCTCACTTTATCGAACGCCTTTGAACAACCTATGAAGTGTAAATACAGATCTCTCTGTGCTTCAACACATCTTTCCATTAACATTGTTATGGTGAATATAGCATTTCTGGTGCCCTTTTCAGGAACAAAAGCCGAATTGCGTTTTAGATATCTCTGGTCTTACACTTTTTCTCAATCTTCCCATTATTACTCGCATCACTATTTTTGTAAAATGTTTCATAAGGCTAATTGTTCTATGCATATCACACCCAGAGACACCTGGTGTTTTAGGTAAAGCTATAAAAACTGACTTCATCATATCTTCTGGGACCTTACCGCTGTCATAAATAGCATTTATGAGCTTTGTTCTTATTTCATTGCCTAGTTCTTCAAGCGCGACGAAATAACAACGAAGCTTCTAAATGGGAATGGGGTATATCTAATTTATTCACCACATTTATCTTGCTCAGCACTTTGCATGGAAATAAGTTTTTTCGGCTTTATTTTTTAAATTTTAAAATGAGGGTGTTATACGCCAATATCAATACAATTTAGATCATTTAGCAAAAGTGTTTCGACCTTGCCTATCAGGGACAAGCTGGGCTGAGAGGTATACAGCGTCTCATCAGAAAGACCGAGATACTCGACAAAAGAGTCTACCTATTTCGGGAATCGACCTTGGATTTCCTGCGTGTAGTGGCGAAGCGCTTAACCGCTATATTGCAGATTCTGGTAAAATATTTCTGATGGATAACATATTTATATGATTATTTGGTTAAAAAATAATCTAACATATTGAAAAACAGGCGAGAAGCCTAGAAGATTGTTATCTTTATTCAAAAATTGATTTTTAGAGAGAAGGGCCGGAGAGGTGGATCTACAATGTACCCTTGATATCAGTAAGAGGATCAAATTCTCACTAAATGTCAGCAAAACTAGTTCACTCAGACCAATAAATAATTACTGAGCCATCAGACCTCATGTGAAAAATAGGTTTTTGGACTTGCTCCTTTAAAAAATAATAACTTGAAACCACCAAATGATCCAGTTGCATCTTCATAAACTTGCTGTGTAAATAGAAAATCTAAAAGTAATGTATGTAATTATGTGAACAAATAGATAAATAAGACTTTTGTTTTGAAAGGGAAAAACAAATTTACAATAAGTTGTCCGATACTATTGAGACTAGACTTGAATACACAGGCAGTTTTTTTTTTTTTTTTTTAACAGTTAAACCGTTCCATTATTACTATATGGGACTAGAAATCTAAAAATTCCAGTTTTCTTTTTAATAATTTTGGACAGGTGGAAAAGAAAAATCCATGTAACATAACACAGCGAACTTGTTTCGATCGGTGGAATCGCAAGAGGTAAAGTAGAATATATTTTTAAAAATATACGAAACGCCTTGATAAAGGTTTTCGTTTCAAGCATTTGACCAATGTAGTTCTTTTTAAAAAAATTAAATCATCATTTGAACCCAAAAAAAGTTTGCAGTATCATTCTTGTTTCATCAATTTTGATCTGGGCCTTGAACGTACGATGACTGTCCTAAAGTACGGTAAATATGGTTGCTGTCGCAGCGCAAGCAATCCACTTATGTCCAAATTTTGAGAATTTTCAAATTTTACACCCTTCCAATGCTCTACCAAAGATACACCTTTCAACGTCACAAAATCGAATATAATATATGACTATATTATATATAATATATAAGGCTTACAATTTTCTCTCCTTTCTTGGTTACTGATAGGAAGAACAAAAACTGAGGGGGGGGAGTGGGGTTATCTCTGGTGTAAAAAGTACTCACTTAGTGCAACACTAACGACACTGACAAATTGTGGCCTTAATCCAAACGGGGGTAACACGTTATTACATCCGTTAACGGGTTGAAAAAAAACAGTGTTGGTGCCAAAGCAAAAATTACACAACTGAGTGTATGCATTCATGACATTAAATCAAACTCGGCGATGCTATTTTAAACTGAAAGCGCCCGCATTTGTTCATATGGTCAACATCAACATAGGGCTATCAAGGTCTCACTTAAACTTTCTTTACCATCATGTACAAGGAGGGAGACGAAGAGGTAGAATGAGAAAACGATGGGAAGACAAGCTCAAAAAATGGACTGGCCGTGACTGGAATCTTATCAAGGGGAGCTGAGAACCGAAAGTAGTGGAAGAAGTTGTTTGCAAAACCTGCAGTGATGCCCCGACAGTCATCTTGACTAAGGAATATGGACAAATGGCATGACAGCCCATTAGACGGTTAAATGACATCACGAATTCATCTTCATCCCTAGGGCCTCTGTAGTGTAAGGTAGGCTCTTTGCCATTACCGACAAAAGACCCGAGTTTCATCCCCATCTTTTGGAAGTCTATTTCATCGAGCATTTCTGTCTTTCTGTTAGAACGAGCATGTGTTGGCTTGCACGACTAAAACCTACTGCCTTCTGAATCATCTATTATGCGTAAACATTTATTACAATTATAAAACAACATGGCAGGCTTGCACCCACAATATCCTACCCTTTGACTTGAAGAAACTCAGTTATACTATCTTTATTAAGGATAGAATGTTTAACATGACCATTGGATGGTTTGCTTTTTCTTTCCTTTCAAACATCTATCGTAATTTTCTCACCTCCTTCTTTTTGTGTTTGTTAGTCTCTTATAATGCTTCTAATCTTCGGCACTTATATGAACTTTTGGTGTTGCAAGTGCCGTAAAATTATTTATTAAAATTAACCCGCCCCCTTAAAAAACAACAAACAAACAAACAAACAAAAAACAAACATGACAAGCCAGGCATGAACCTATGCTCTGTAAACATGCTCTCTAAGCATGCCCACCAAGTACACCTGGCTAAGAAGCTCCCTTTAAGTTGCTGTCACTTGCAGAGCTCAAATCCTGCGATAGTGGGAGAACACAAAGGCGGCCGATTTCTGTCGCCTAACCACTAGGCGCCGTAAGTTTTAAGGATATGTCTATATAAATTACAATGTCTACAGGCGCACAGAAACACGGCCTACTCTCTATGCCGATCTGCGGAATCGGTAGTGGCTTGTTTTATAGGAATGAAATGTTGATTCCTACTCAACACTTACCAGAAAAAAGAGCCAGAGCAGGTGATGGGAGGGGGAGGGGGAAGGGGGTGCGAGTTATAGAAAAGAGAAAAACACTCTTAGTTGTAGGCGCGACAGAATTAAGAGCATCAGTTACGACTGAAATGATATCTTTACCAGTTTCAGCGAGGAGTGGTCACATAATATCGCTTCAGTTCAGTGAGCCCCTGTCAAGATCACGAGTGTCAAAACAGAATATCGTAACGCAATACTTGGAATATCTCTAAGGCAGGATTTTGTGGAGGTCGAGGCCTCTAGCTCTGAGGTTCGAAGCTTGCTTAAAAACAACGTATTTTCGGAGGAAATGTCTAACTGTTTGTTTTTTTAAACATTGTGTGTATCAATTTGTAGCTGATGACATCTCTTACCCTTGGGCCGCACGTCCCAAAAACTTCTCTCATTCCAACTTCCTCTCCTCCCCCCCCCCCAACCCAACTCACCCCCCTCCCCCTGCATAAACTCCCGACATAATGTAACCATCTAAGAATTGAGCTTCTTGCACTATTTCACAGTGTACCCGTTTTCGTCCCACATCTTCGTTTCACTACCCATTTTCGTCCCACTTTCGACAGCCGGGATTTCATCCGTTTCCGTGCTATATTTACAATGATACAATATCAGCGATTACCATTCCATAATTATTATTATCAACCTCTTCTCTCTCTTTCTCTCTCTCTCTCTCTCTCTCTCTCTCTCTCTCTCTCTCTCTCTCTCTCTCTCTCTCTCTCTCTCTGACGAGCGGATGTGGTTGTGGTGAAATTCTAAGAGATACCGCACTTTATTTCTGCTGTTTGCTGGGAATTTCAGCCTAGCATATCGCGAGACAGTGGCAGGCTGATTGTAAACAATGTACCAAGTTTCACACTGGATGAATAACGGATTTTTAACAAGAGTTTTATTAGAACGAATATCGAAACTGTTTTATCAGAGAAATTCATTCTGCTAACTTTTTTTTTATAATTTCATTCTGGAGGAAATCCTACTTCTACCTCCTTTTTGATGTGAATGAATCTTCTCTTCGCATAGTAAAATCATTTTACAATCGGAGTGGCAATTGTAGTAACACAAACAAAAACGAATCAATGTGGGACATAAACAGGTGGGACGAAAACGGGTCTGCCAAACAAAACAAAAATGAAGATTGTTGGACGAAAACGGATTCCCCCCTATTACCATCAGTGTCAAACAAGTCATATTAGGGTATGCATCCAATCAGGAACGGTGTACCTGATTTTGTCCCATATATTCGTTTCAGTAGCCTACCCGTTTTCATCCCACATTTGCAATATAATGTAAGCGATTACAATTTCAATACTTGTAATTGGCTTAACAATAGTTCTATTACAGAGATGTTTTTATGATAATTGTTTGATCAGAGACTTAATTTATTCTGCAGAACTTTTAAAACCAATTTTCAACATGCACGAAATCGTACATCCAACTCCATGTTGATTTGATTATAAACAATGAATTATTTTATACGCACATCTTAAAACCATTTTGGTATCGGGGCAGAAATTACAGCAGAGATTCTGTGTAAAGATCGTACATAACAAGATTGTTCACTCAGCCAAAAAGGTGTCCGCGAAAGTCCGTGTGTTGCTTCAGATGACGCTGCAGTCTTTGTTTTGAAGCTTCTTTCGTTTCTCCACATGAAGAATAGGAATAGCACAGTTTTTTTAAGTTTCACTTTTATTGTTTTCATACAAATAGGGTATAGCTCTATTCGTGTAGTCAGCAGTTTATCGAAGAGGGCGCCTCCGAATTTTGAGGACACATTTTTAATAGGCTCAAAGAAAGTAGTGAACTATCTTGTATACACAATCTTTGATTGCAGTAGGCTTAACCTTTGAGACATCGAATCACTGTGGAGTGAAAACTAGTGGGACGAAAGTGTTTACAACGAAATTCAAAAATGAAAATTGTGGGACGGACACGGATTTTCTCGCCAGGAAGACTGTTTTGGATACACCTTTGTATTTTTGGGAAACGTAACTGCACCAATTTCCCTCAGTAATTCCAACTGGGTACTTGTCACTGTTTTAAAGACATCGTTATGCACCCAAAAGAGTGTATTTCCCTCTGTATTTCCATCAGGGGATTAAAGTAATAATGAGAGAGAGAGAGAGAGAGAGAGAGAGAGAGAGAGAGAGAGAGAGAGAGAGAGAGAGAGAATTGGGAGATTGGGCGGGGGGGGGGGGGGTATTGTGAGATCGTGCGCGAGTCTTCAAAGTGATACACAACAATGTATATGAGCACGGTAAAACAATTTTAAATCCTGAACCAAATCTGACTGTTACTAGAGCAGTCAGCATGTCTAGAAAACCGGATACTTCCACGCTGTCCAGGTACCTTCCCCTTAGACCACCCTCCACATCGCACTACCTGGCCATGCTTCCTGCGCTGCGTGTCCATCCAGGACTCGGGAGATACAGGCTATAATCGCCAAGCCTTGTTGCTACCGTTCCAATGCCCCTCCCCCCACCCACACACACACAATCCCCTCAACTTACTCCCCTCTCTTCCTCCCCCTCTCCTCAGCCCTCCCCCCTTCTCACCTCCTCAGCTTACCCCCTCTGTTCCCCTTCTCCCAGGTCCCCCCCCCCACCCCTACCTCAACCCTCTCCCCTCCCTAGTCCCCCACGCCCACCCCTTGTTTTCCCTTCGTACCGACATATTTGATAGATACCGCAGTGCACTCTGCGGCGGCGTCTCAACGATGTGCTCCACAGAGGTGGAACAGAAGACAAAATGTTTCTTTTTTTTGGTAAGAGTTTAACAACACTAGCAACACAATAAGGTCATATAAGTGCCCACGATTAGGTGTGTTACAATGGAGTAGCAAACACAAAAAAGGAGGAGAGAAAAGACCTAACACTTTGGTCAAGGATAGGTGGGAATTGATTTGTTTAGAAAATGACTTCGCGTTGATTCAAACCTCGACCTCCTCTGTACTGGTCAAATTCGAGAACTAACTAAAAGCGCTTCATCACCAGACGTTGAAACTTTGGTCAGAATTGAGCGTCTGCATAGATAAATAATGAACAGAACGGTATCAAAGACGGAGCATTTTAATCTCCCTCTTTGTTTTCTCCAGACCAGACCCCCCCCCCCCCCCACACACACACACGCACACACGCACCCCCCCACACTTCCTCACCCTCTCCCTCCATCGCTCTCCATGACCACGGTTGTGTAAAGGAAGAGACAATCATGTTTTAATTGCAGTGTGTTGGTCCCATCCACACAGCATGGCATGATCAGTGGCGTCGGTGGCCTAGTGGTAAGGCTCTCGGACCCGCAACCGTAAGGTCGTGGGTTCGAATCCCATCCCGTCACGGACCCGACGTTGTGTCTTTGGGAAAGGCACTTTGCTCGAATTTTCCTCACTTCACCCAGGTGGAAATGGGTACCCAGCTATAGACAGTGAACGATCTTGTCAGTTCGATAGTGTTTGAGTGCGTGAAATCCGCAGCTTGCACTGTATGCTTCCGCGGACGCTGAGAAGGTTTCTGAGTGTTCTCAGGGGGTCTGCTGGGGTAATGAGCATGGATATGCGTTACTATCAGTGAGAGAGAGAAGAAGAGGGAAAGGGAGAGGGAAAGAGAGTAAAATAATACAGAGAGGGAGGAAGAGTGGAACGGGGATGAGAAGAGAGTCATGAGAGAGAGAGAGAGTGAGAGAGGCGGAGAGGGAGGGGTGTGATGGGAAGAGAGTGATGTAAGCGAGAAAAGAATGAAGGAGAGATGAAGAGCAAATGAGGAGTGAGAGGGGGGTTGAAGGGGAGAGGAGAAGAGAGGAGAGAAGAAAGGAAAGAGGGAGAGGGAGAGAGAGAGAGAGAGAGAGAGAGAGAGAGGGAGAGA
>NW_004797350.1:654950-657006 GCF_000002075.1 Aplysia californica
GGGGGTTCGAATTAGCGGGCCTTCTCTAAGCTCCCCAGTTGGCCAGAAAGGTTGCCGTTCTCTGTATTAGACCATATCGAGAACCGAGAAAAGCGAAGAAGATGATGCGAAATAATGTTCAAAATATATAATACAAACAGACCCTTGTAATGATCATGAATATTCTTTGTTCACATCAACACACTTCAGATCATTTAGGGAGAGGTCTGTTTTGAATCTGCCTGTAAGAACCACTCAGGCAAACCGGAATACGACATACCAGCAAGCAGACGAAGATACGCTATACGATAACTTCCAGTCGGGAATCGAACTCTTGTCTTCAGCGTACGTCAGCAAAAGTCCAACGATTGCATCGACATACATATGCTGAATAGAAGTCAAGAAGTTGGGATCACAGATAGTAGTATGCAGGGCAATACCCAACTTGGTAAACTTGACTAGAAGTTAAGATTTGTAAAGCTGCTCTGGGTTCAAATCCAAATACAGGGTGATCCAAAAAGACTTAATATTTTCGTCAAAGCTGAAATTTTGCGCTTCAAATTTGCACCCAACTTTTGGAAGTCAAAAGGAATTTGTCTGATATATATTTTAGAAAAATCCACAGAATAGTTTTGCTCTACACAGCGCGTGAAAAAAACAACCCATTTTCAGCTATATCCCCATGTTTGTAGCATGACGCACTAGTAGGCCTACCACTAAAAATCCCAACGATTGAGCCTTATTGCATAATACAATAGTCTAACAGGCCAACAGAAGTTTGTAGATAGGTTTTCTCAAGTTTCCTTTGTTTTCTGAGATCATGGTTAAGATTTGTAAAGAGCAGAGAGTTTTTTGTATTGATCATTTCCTCACCACCAACTCATTTCTTACGTTTTGCACAAAGTACGGACATACTGTTCACGTGACCTTATGGCCTAGTTTGATGTCAAAGGTGGAAATGGTTCCTCAGTTAGTGCCAGTAGAGAATCAGAACTAAAAATTACCAGACAAAACCACAATTTCAGGTCAAACACACACCGTTCGCACCCCTTTAAACGTCACCAGGGTGCAGAATTCAGTAGATGAGACCCATGACACGTCTGTCCGAGGACGATGTCTACAACAAAAACATTCCTACATCTCAACTGTCTCCATTCTCAAGGCAGATCTTCATCTACAAAAGAACCATTTTCCCGTTCGCAAAGCTATCAGAGGATAGCAATGTGTTCATGATTCCTCTATAACATTGGATCCTTGACAAAGCCCATATTCACCTTTCAAGTTATATCAACTCCACAAATACTGTCTATTTGGGCAACCCCAGAAACAGCTTCATACTGTAAGCTGTACAGTGTATGTGGCTTTGATTACACATGGCTGAGTGGGTCCTTGTTTTTGGCCACCACTGAACATTACCAACGACGCGTTAAAATGTGTCGAGTCCAAAGGAGGGCATATTGATTCTCGGAATTCCAGAATATAAAAAATACATGTTTTAAAACTCTGTAGGATATAAGAAATATTGTTTAAAGGTTACAGAGATGGAAAGATTAGATTCTTAAATTAAAAAGAAAGGAAAAAATCAAACAAATCATTTCATGACTTTCCTTACAAGATCTTTTAAATTGGTGCATTTTGTATTTATAGGCGGTTTTTATAAAAAGCCATTTCCAAAGATTTGTGAATTTTATGTCAAACAAATTCCTTTTGAATGAATTATATCTAATCCAAATTACAAAATTCTAGAGCAAATTTTGTTCGAGATATTTAGTGAAAAAGTTGTACAATTTTTTTGTTTGGATCACCCTGTACATCATTGCTGTCTATTTCATTTCGAAGAGTATATTTTATATGTGTACAACCTTGTCTGTACTGGCTTTTTTCTTGTATGAAAGCTAAAGCAAATTTATGTCTCTTTTAATGACTCTTGCTATTATTTTTTTTTTAAAGATGAAAGTGTTTTTTTTTTATTTCATGAAGATACATGTGACTGATACACGTGTCAGAAAACGTTGACGTCTAGGTGAGGGCATGGTACAGCCACATCGTGATGATATATGAATGTATTTCGTCTCAC
>NW_004797350.1:658813-662438 GCF_000002075.1 Aplysia californica
CACACACATACACACAAACTCACACACACATACACACACACACACACACACACACACACACACACACACACACACACACACGCACACTCCCCTTTGCTTAAAAAAAATAATGCTAAAAAAAATCAGGAAACACCAACAACACTAAAAGCTACTACAGTTTCATAATATCAAAAAAACGTTAAAGGGGAAAATAGGTAGTGAACGTTTGTACAAGTGATTGTCGTGGAAAGCTGGCCGTATATAAGAACAGGTTCGACTGTAAATGACACAGTTCAGGACGGTGGTGTCGTTGGCCCAGTGTTTAGATCAGCGGACTCGCGACATTGCCGGTTCGTGGGTTCGAGCCTCAGCTCGATCCGACATTGTGTCCTGGGAAAGGTCCTTTACACGAACTTCCCTCTTGGCTCGGTCCTTTCGGAAGCGGACGTTTTTTTTTATATTATGAAACTGTAGTAGCTTTTAGTGTTGTTGGTGTTTCCTGATTTTTTTTAGCATTATTTTTTTTAAGCAAAGGGGAGGGGAATCGGAGAAGGAGGGGTCATTTGTACAGGAAATTGTTTATTAGAGCAATTTCGTCTGTATATGGAGTACTTTAACAGCTTCCCAAACAAGCCAAGTTCAAGAACGCTCATAGGAGGAATCGAACCAGGGTACTCAACACTATAGAGTATAGCATGATACCAACAGAGGTAACAGCATAGCAATTACATGTTTTTGTTTCCTTCTTCGTGTCTATTTTTCTTAAAGTTTTAAGTAGTGCATACTCACAATCGCTCAATAATATAGATCATTCAGAAGGCAGACTTCGACACTGCCTCTCACAACCAACCTACGCTGAGAAGGATACAAAGTTCGAGCATGGAAAACGGAGATACTCGACAAAAATCTCTCCACTCAGTAATCGAACTCACGTCTTCTGAGAACGATGGCGAACCACGCTGCTCCTCCACATACAATGGTCAGATCGTCCGTACAACAATACACATCACAATTTTCAACGCTCCACAGAAGAAGGAAAGAATAAATAGGACAAAAATTGTGAAAACATTGTGTTAAGCTGATCTAAACAACAATTATAAGTCTGAGATATTCAATAACATCTGAATTGAAAGAAAATGTACAGCTCTTTTTTTGCGGTCTCAAGGTTACAATAAACAAGACGGAAACATAATCCGTCTGATATACTTCCTTTTGAAATTTCAGAAAGCGTATCCCTTTCAAGAAGGGGATGAGATCTTTGCATAGAACTTGTATTGCTATCTTTTCAGTGCAATAACCTCTATACCAACCAGCAACAGACAGAGAAAAACAATGTGTGAGTTAATATGTGATCAATATTTACATTATTTTCAGTTCAAATTGCATTACTTAAATAATAATAGCAAAATCCAAATCACGATATTATCTTTTATGTTCCTGGAAGAGATTAATTTTGATATCTGAGATTCTAGGAATACGAGGTAATAACATTTTTTTTAAAATGTTGTCAGCGCAGGTGATAGTGTTAGTGATGGGAAACGCACAGACAATACGTTAAAAGACAGGTCCTTCTCGTTAAACCTTTGGTCGATTGCAGGGTAGATGAATGGATGGATGGGTAGATGGATGGATGTATGGTTTGTTAGATGGACGGAAGGATGGATGGAAGGATGGTTGGATGATGATGAATGGATGGAAGGGTGTATTGTGAATAATGCATACGAAAATATTAAGTAAAGAGAAGCAAAAACATTATAACAGGTTGAATACTAGTAATTATTAGAACGGCTGTGAGATTATTTTTATTTTATTTTATTTTATTTCATTTTTAAATTTAAAATTTGTTGTTGTTTTTTTTTTTTTTTTTTTTTTTTGGGGGGGGGGGGTTTGGGGGGCACACACACGTGTGCCCGATGGAGGAAAGGAGAGGATGACTAAATTGTTGGAAGAAAAAACCCAACCCAAAAGTTACAACCCTCAAAGTTTGGTTGATAAGTAAAACCATTGCAATGATATGCACAAGTCGAAGAGGTTTCTTCTTTAGAAAATATACGATTAAGAGTATAGGAACTCTGCAATTTTTCAGTCTATTTACTTATTAACTTAAAACTATGAGGGCTTTTCAACTTGTAACACTTAGAAGACCCACAATCTGGGCACCTGACAACGCTTGAAGATGTGCTGTTTTGAAATATAAATTCTTTATTCATGCAGCTATTTCAATCTGGACTTCATTATCTGAAACATTAAAGGCAAGTAACGATATGGACGTTATGAAATAATCATGTAAATTCGTGTTTCTCATTGGTCTATGATGGTTCAAAACGTGTCGTAACTTTGTTTTTGGTCTACTGCTGTCGGACACATGTGCCTGCAAAGTCCTTAAAGAGCTAAAAATACACATTATCAAAAGCACCACCTTTTTTTTTCGTTACGGATTCGAATAAGTGTGCGTACGTTTGACGCTGAGACGTGCGTAGTTGACAGTGATTATTGTAACTGATTTACGCCTCTATTCACACAATTCAGGTTAAATGTGGGGGGGGGGGGGGGGGTGCTTGGATCTGTGAAAGCGAACCCGGACCTATTGGGAGAGTTGTCACGACCCTATAGAATCAGGCGCTCGTTAATATTTTAGAGCATAATATGGAGTTATTAGTATCGGATATGGCACAATGTGCAACGGCAGCTCGCGAGCGTGAAAGTTGGAGGGCCATTACACGTCTATCTCCGAGTCAGAGATGATACCTCCAGGTATTCAGGGAGTATCGTTTTAAAGCTGGTCCATTCTTCTTTCTTTTGATGAAGAAAATATAAATCTGAATAGAAGTCGAGATATTTGTTTATTTTGTTTCCGTAAGTGTTTTACGGCGCTTGCAATTGCATGTGGTCATAATGTGTACGCCGGACACAATGAGCATTTTTAGTTTGGTAAGAATTAATTTTAAAATTTTGTCGAAGCCTACTCTTACCGATTTTGAACCTCTAAGGGAACCTCCCAGATTTTCCGCCCTTATCCGAGAAGTCTAGGTGTTTGATCTTACTTACCCTAAGATTAGGGGGTGTGGCTGAAAGACAGCAGTAAGGAGCCAAGGAATAACAGTAGCGAGATGTACTTTTGACTGAATGAGATGAGGGTCGTTTCATGTGAGATGTAAAATTAGCCAGAAAATCGGGGCCAAAGTTTGTTGTCTTCCAATAGTAGCTGTAGTGTCCTTGAAGGCTAGAAATTCATTTTTTTCTGCTTTTCATAAATAGTTTTTGCACCAAACTCCACACAAACTTGTATTTTAAGTGGGCATCAAAATTTGTAGGCACAAATATAGATCTAATTTGATAAAAATTGTCAAACGGACGGACAATGTCCATTTCTTCGAATTCTTCATTTTGACGGGCACCTGAATTTACAACGATGCCATACGTAAGCATCCCATCAGAAAAACGGATATAGTCTGCAACATAAACTACTCATGGCGAGATTCGAACTCTTATCCCATTGAAGAGCCTAACTGTTACACCACAGAAGATGCTGTGTACGAGAGTGAGGGTCGTTTGTTCTTGAGAAAAACAAGTGGCCTCCCCTCTCCCCCCCCAACCCCTCTAAACCTTTCCTCTCCCACCCTTCTGCCTACCAACCTCCCCCCCC
>NW_004797350.1:662538-665512 GCF_000002075.1 Aplysia californica
CCCTCCCACCCAATACCCAATCCCCCTCCCCCCTCACACCCTCTCGCAAAACCAGTTCTCACACACTCACATTTATTTTCCACTTGAGTAGTAATCGTGAGAGTGGTATTATTGTTTACGCAGGCGCCAAGTGAGTGCTGCAGTCAATCACGTAAGTTGACGATCGAGTGCAAGTGAAATGGGAATTATGCAACGATAACATGCAATTAAGCCGGAGATTCATACTCACGATATAGCGCTGACACCGACACCGAGACCGACATCGACTACGACAACACCACAGAAACGACTCTTAGACGAAAGAAATAATTATTGCAACGAGGCGAGGCATCAACACGAAAGGTCGCACAGATGAAACAACACCAATGACGAAACGACACTGAGACGGGGAAATGTGTAACTTCAAAGATTAGTGGTAGTGATCTTTAAAAAAAAATTAAATGAAGGTGTTTATTGTACGCCTCTATCGACCCAATTTTTATAACTTAGGATGCAGGTTTCCGTCCATGCCTGTCAGGGAAACCCAGATTGAGAGGGATACAACATCCCAGCATAAAGATCGAGATACTCGATAAACGTTCTTCTCCCCATTCGAGAATCGAACCTGGGTCTCCTGTGTGCGACACCGAAGCACTTAGCCGCTAAATCACAGACGCCAGTTTCATGAAACGAAAACTCGATCCACCCCAGCCCCCCCCCCCCCCCCTCCCCTCTCCAGAAACCGCCCTTCCACGCCCTAGATCTAATTAGAAATATAATTAAAAGTATTTTTTTTTTAAACCATCACTCCCCACAACTCCCACCGCTAATTAAAAAAGCAACCAAAATCGCTTCAGCAAAAACTAACATAACATACACTTTCAATGACGCCACCAGCACAAAACGACAAGAAGACGACATGATTCCAGAAACTTTTGTAGCCGAAACATTTATATTTTAGAACAAATTATATTGAAAGCCACGCGCATGCCAGGGCTCCGTCGTGGAACAGAAAAGAGACAAACAAACGATGTCGTTACAACAACAATAAATATTTTCAACGGAAGCTATCATAACGAAATGACATCGAGAGAAAACAACACGAAATTTGAATTTAAAAGGAAATTGCTGTAACGGTGAGAGCACCAAGACATTTTCATAGGCAGCCCTATTTTTTTTAATGTTCTAATTTTTAATTTTTTAAATTTTAATATTTTTTTTTAGGGGGAGGTTCCTTTTTTGTTTTTGCTTGTTTGTTTGTTTGTTGTTGTTGTTGTTGTTGTTGTTTTTTAGGGGGGGTTGAGGGGGGGGGGGATTGGTAAGTGCTTTACGACGCTTGTAGCTGCAAGAGGTCATATGAGCGCGCGGGACATGTCAATCATTTTTAGTTGGTAGGAATCAATTTTGAATTTTGCCCAGGCGGCGGCTGAAGCCTACTGTTATCGCTTTTGAACCACTAAGGGATCTTTAACGTTCGTAACTTGCCCACGGGACCTACGAGATTTTTTTCCCTTATCTGAGAAGGCAAGGTGTTAGATCTTACCTACCCTTAAAACCAGGGGTGTGGCTGAAAGACAGCAGTAAGAAGGGGCCAAGGAGTAGCAGCAGAAAGACTGCAGAAAGAGTCAGGAGCCCAGAGGGGGCAAAAGAGGTTGGGGGGAGGGGGGGGGTGCGCAGAAAGTGGAGACGTGGAGACGGAATACGTAGGGGGCGCTATACTGGCGTGCACGTGGCCGCCTTCTCTTGCCTTCTGGGGGTCTAAAAAAAATTCTTATTTTTTTATTAGTTTTTTTGTTGGCTTTTTTGTTGTTGTATTGTTGTTGTTTGTTTGTTTGGTTTTTTTTTTTGGGGGGGGGGGGTTTGGGGGTGCTTATAAAAACAACAACAGTCTTATGAAGAATGTTACGACCCTTGCTACACAATAAGGTCATACAATCGGAGAATAGAGATACTACAAGGAAAATAACAAACACCAAAAAGAAGGAGGAGAGATCAACACCATTCATAGATCATATGAAATTGACAGGGAAAAAGGAGCAAACCACACCAGAACACCCTCCAACCACCCGTCCTTTCGCCTTCTGAATCTATCTCTCCTATTAACCCTTTGTATCTATCTCTTGACGAAGGCAAGATTCTCGCCCAGCAGAACGACTCACACTGCTAGCCTGTCTTCGAAATGGCGTATTTTTTGTCATCTATGAGGTTAAACTTTTACCAAATAAAAAAATTGAAAAGAAAAGCTTTAAGATAAAACACAAAAAATGCAATAATAAAACTACATTTCACGATGACATTTTCAACACGAAACGACAACGAAAAACAACTGATGATATCCCTATAACAAGCCATTCTCGTGATTGTTTCGTGCCGGCACACGTGTCGTTTCGGGCGTATAGATTTCCAACCATGCAGTTTTATCCCTTTTTTTCCTTCTGCTCCGCTTGGTATCGAGTGACCTTTACAGGGTGGGAATCTTTGTCATACGGCGATTTGAAAACTTCTAGGATCTTCTCCCCCTGTGCAGACTTCAGGTATTATTTTATTGATTTCCTTCCACAAGCTTCTTGCCCCCCCCCCCTCCCCCGCCCTTAACACCATTCTGAGCACATGTTTGTCATTTAAATAATATGTGCTCATCTCCTCGGTAGCTGCCGCCTTTTCTTCAATTCATAAAAGCGTATAAAAACGCTTTGCGCTAGTCATGTCTGTGAAATATAGAGTATGACTTTACGACGAAGTAGAAGACATATTATTATTATTATTATTATTATTATTATTATTATTATTATTATTATTATTATGGTCACAGATACCCTTGTGAACACATTGTTTCATACAAAAGGGCATAGCAGGCTGGTGGAAAGACAACAAGAACCACCCACATGTATACACACATAGATATTACATAAAACCATGCACACACACACACACACACACACACACACACACACACACACGCGCACACACACACACACACACACACACAAGAGTA
>NW_004797350.1:665612-671484 GCF_000002075.1 Aplysia californica
CACACACACGCGCACACACACACACACACACACACACAAGAGTACACACACACACACACACACACACACACACACGTACACATAAACACACTTAAACACACAAAAACACAAATACACACACCTAAGCTCGCCAACACGTACACGCGCACACACACATGCATAAACATACACACTCGTAGACATAAAGTATGCAAATTATGTATTCCGTCACACTCTTGCAGGTAGACCAGGAGAGTTTTATTAGTTATTTTTTTTTAAATAATGTAGTAAGAGTGTTTACTGATACAAGTGGTACAAACATCACAACAAACAAAATACTGCCTACCCCGAGCGACACAGTCATGTTAGCAATGATGGTGAGTCGCTGCACAACATACGCGAGGTCAGGTCGTTCGTCAGTTAGGGAAAAGAAGAGCAGTCAACGTTGACCAAGTTTGATAATAATAAAATATCCATAAGGGATCAAGCGAATTATAGTTTTCAATTTTATCGAGCCTGAAAACAAAATCATTATTCTTTGCAGATAACGTTGCTTAAATCAAAAAGTGGGACCATTTAGCTTAAACTGCTAGTTAGAGTTCTTCACCAGATTATGTGCATGTATATCTGCATCAGAAGAATGTTCATAACAAAAAGTAGATGTCTTTGTTTGAAGTGATATCATGTGGCTTAACTTGTTTACCTTTGGTCAACGTGGCATTCTGACCTTTTACAAGCCTATGCGCTTCAAATTACATTCTCAAATAACAGTCTTGCGCTGTTGAACATGTTTTTAGTTTGTTAATCTGAGATTTCCCTCCCATTCCACGATTGGAGTTTCTCGGTTACAGTTCTGTTGCGAGTCATAAACAAGTGTGTTTACATGAAACATAGAAAGAACAAAATATTTGACAGTGTACCCACAACAGGCTACTCAGTGCTATTTGTGCGAACTTTTCACACCCATTGTCTTCAGTGGCCAATTTCCTGCATGTGTAAGCACAATTCAGACAATTCATAAGTGTTTTACCAAAGCAGTTTGAATTTTTGACTTCTGAATCTGAAAAATGAACCTCTCAGTGCTTTACTTTTCATGGTTCTTTGAATCAGTCTCATCTTAGATGGCTCTTAGGACAAAGGTACCAACTATGTCACGACACGGTGGAATCAGGTACTCGCCAAGTGTTGGGCATATAGAGTCATTGGTGTAGTCAAAGCATGCTCATTTGCCTTTTTTATGAAAAAAAATACTTCTCTTTCTTGAAAAGAAGTCGAGATTTACCCTTAAGGGAAACGTGGGGTCGCCTGGTGCTAGAGGTAAAATTTGCAAGAAAATGGTAGCTAAAGTTTGATGACCCCCACAGTTGCAGTGTCCTTGAGAATTACCAATTTCCATTTTTAGTACCGGTACCTTTGATCACAAAAAAAGTTCCAAAGTGTTAGTTTAGTTTTAGTAGAGGTTTTACAGCGCTTGCAACTGCATATATCCAAAGTGTCCGATGCCCCCGGTAGGTTAACAATGAAAAACAAGAGTGGTGACAAGAACAAGAGAGGTGACAACAACAACAGCAGCAGCAAGAACGCAGCGAAAATAGATATCGTCGGTAACAACAGCTCTCATAAAAGACTATCGGATAGAAAAAATTTTGTAAAAATGTTTCAGGGACATTTTGTTTTAGAGAATTGAGAGTTAATAAAAACATGAAATTGTTTCTGAGGCAGATAGCTGTACCGAAGACACCCTTTGCCTTTGGGAAAACCCTGAAGCTGTGAGAAAAAATCAAACAATACAACAATCAAACAAAACAAAAAACCCGAAGTAACAATTACGAAGCAAATCAAAAACAGAATATAATTATTATGAAAAAAAAAGAACTGGCATAAGAAACGAACTTGGTTGCACTTTTCAGAAATGCAGGAGAAAACATAAACACAAAAATCAAAGACAATGACGTCATTAGTTCGTGAGCTGACGGAGATCGTCTGCAGCAAAGCTCTCCGCGGCATTGACTTGCATAACAGGACACGATATTCGGTAGACCCGCGTATCATCGACCAAACATTCTGCGTAACTTTGGCGTAAACTATCGGCTTGTCAAGGACGCGATGTGCAGTTGTTTTGAAATGTGGCCTCCAGAGGTTGTTTATCATCAAATCTGTAGTCTTATGCACTTATTTTAAGCTCTTTCTCCCCAGGAATAGCCAATAAATTGCCTAAAAAGAGTCGCCTTTAGTTTTAATGACGAACAAGATGACAGCAGTCAGCAAAAGGAAACAGAAAGGTGTGTTTTCCGATTTTTATCACATATTATTAGCCTATTTCGGTCTATCCTAATAGGGACCTGATTGGTTAAGGAAACATTGCTTTTCTGGTTTCTATTCTTATATAGTTGACATAGTTTCTTTAAAGGGCATTTGAGGGAAATGACCTCACGTATTCTCTAACCCTTACCTTTCTTTATTACTAGTAATGACGAGCTAGGCGTGTAGTGAGACAAATCTTTCAGATACTTCAGGAGTAGTGCCATAGCTCCTTTATATCTCTTATCGGAAGTGTTACGATGTGGAGCCACATGTATATTATTATCAGTTTCCCTGCATCTGTAGATAGAAAGGGTAAGCATCACTGACCAACAACGCCTTTGTATTTTCATGTATGTCGTGTGTTTATGAATATGTTCACAGAATGTAAAGGTGTTAATCATGATAGTGAGTTTTTTAAAATTATATCTATGGAAATATAAAATGCTGTGCTTTTAAGTATACTATTTACAGTATTTCATTTGCATGCCTCTGAGATTTCCGAGTCTGTGGTGTTAAGAAGTGTATCGCTTACTTAGAATTACAAAATTCTTTCTGACATTATAAGCCGGTTTGAGTCATTAAGACCATGAGGTCAGAAAACAAAGGTTCTGTCTGTGCTATAAAACATATAACGTTCTTCGGCGTCGTTATCAAAACATTCAAAGAACTGCAGTCGAAAAAGCTTGACATCTAAAAGTCAAATCTTTTAAAAATCAAATTCAAGACTAGGTGCTGAGCAGATAGAACTTTGTAATTCTAGGGTAGTGAAATGGGGATGGAAGTTTTAAAGCGTCGATTGGATGGGAAAGTGTATTGGGGGTCGGGGGGGATCTCCTGGGTAATGCCAGATGTTATATTATGCCCTGTTTGGAAATGCGTGCTCGAAGGTGTGTGTGTGGGGAGGTGGGGAGGTGGGGAGGGTGGATGCAGGGAAGGGTGATATTCGCTTTTTAAAATCATTCTGCAGCTGCGTAAAATATCATCAGTCACGGTTCCGATGGAGTAACACCCTGCACCTACCCAAAGACGCCATGTAAACAAGCAGGCTGAGAAAATCCCCTCTAGTTAGTCACTGGCTACCTTTGAACTGACACATTTCAATAATTTGGCGTTGAATCAATCACGTCTTCAAGACACAGGACATTTAATTAAACTTAGTCAACCAATCACATTTGTTTGTTTGTTTTTTTGCTGTTGTTGTTTTGTTGTGGGTTTGGTTTTTTTCTTTTTTGTTTTGTTTTTAGTAAAGGGAAGCTCATCGACACAGTAACGGTCATAAAGCTAGATAAAGCAAGACAGACAGGCAGAAACAACAGACGGAAAGTAAAGACGTAGGACCTACCAGTGGCGCCCTCCAACCACCCGCAACCAATCAAATAACACCTGAGCTTACACTGAGCAGAAATAATAGTTCAGATTTTCAAATCTCATCCCCAGACATAGCTCATCAACATCTCACCTTTACGTTCGCACAGCGCCGGTCGATGTTACAGCAATTATACAGTACATGGAACCATCAAACTGCCATTGAAGCTTTCCCTCCTCAGTATCTTAAGTTTTCATCAAATACGATGACATTCAGTTTGAAGCAGACGAAAACATGAAGATACGATTGCAATCTCCTTGCTGAGTAGCTTACAAGAACCAATCTGCCAGGACGGCGTGTTCCTCTCAGCCTGGGCTGGTCTTGATGGGCAGGTTAAAAGCAGCCCGCCTCCTGAATTGTCTAAACCGTGTCGATGGGGGTATGAAACATTTACAAGTACAGATGAAAGGGCCACTCAGTTGTGGTATGATACCGAGAACTCCTCTGAACACCGAGTTATGGGTGGGGTATGGGTGGGAGTCATCGAATACGAATAATCTTCAGTCCCTGTCATAGGTGCTCGCAACCTTTCCCCTCCACCCCCTTCTTAGTGGCTCCGAGCCACTCATGTGAAATAGATATAAGCAACACAAAACCATCAGCACACAGAAAAATCTAGGATAAGCCCTGTGTGTCAGAAGACTTCAACATTGAAATCTTCGACTGTGTACTAGGTTGCTGATAAAGTTATGTAAGCGCGTGCCTAATTCAAGCAGTCTGGCAGACAAATGCCCACAAAGAAACATGTGAGGGTCAACAGGTCAAGGTAGGACCGGTGACCGAGAGAGAGAGAGAGAGATAGAGATAGAGAGAGAGAGAGAGATGGGAGAGTTAGAGAGAGAGAGGAGAGAGAGAGAGAGAGAGAGAGAGAGAGAGAGAGAGAGAGAGAGAGAGAGAGAGACTGAGACTTGGGGAAAGTGTGTCGTAAACTTTCACCCCATTGTCAGGGCTAGGAGAGCGTGAGCCCTCTAAGCAGTGTTATTTTTACAAGTCTTCTACCTTTTTGCACTATTGGTTTCATTAAGGAGGGGCCGTGGGAACGGGCTTGTCCTTTCTGAGCCCTAAAGACATTTGTTTGGCTGTTAGGTTACTCTAATTAAAAGCGGTGACAACAGTGATTGGATAAACGAGCAAGCCGCCAAGTTAATCACTCTGTCTTCATTGCATGTGATCATAACAGTTTTAACTGCTTATTTCGTTATTTTCATTTGCTTTGGGATAGAGTTGGGGGATGGGGAGGGGGGCTCAAGCCCGTGAGCCCTTCACAACCCACCCCCCCCCCGGCCCCGCCACTGCAAGGACCTCTGGGCAAAATGTAGCCTTAGTAGATGCAAAACTCATTCATGAGCAATTTTGAGTTTTTTTCTTTAAATAAAATATTGTTTGTGATTTCAACCAAATTCATAGATAGACGTAATAAAATTTCTAACTGTATAGGTGGTATAATTCTAGAAACAGGTTTTTGAGAAAGAAAAATAATAATTCGTCGAGTTTACATCCCAGCATCAGGGGCCATTGATATGTCGAGACGTAAGTCAAAACTTATTTTTCCATTTGTTTTAAACCTTTAATGAGTTTTTGCCAGATTTCGTTTTAAAACATGAATAGCGTTCATAGCTCAAAGGATGTGAAGTTTAACTGGAAAACAAAATCAAGTTTCATACAGCTTAACAGACAGCAGCAAGTTGCGCACGTTAAAGATCCCTTGATGGTCCAAAATCGATAAGCGGAGGCTTCGGCCGCCACCCAGACAAAAGTCATAGTTTCCTACCAACTGAAAATGTTCAATGTGTCCCGCGCATATGTCCCGTATACAGTTACCTGCGCCGTAAAACACTTACCAGAAAAAAAGACAGATATCCTATTATTGCTGGATCATCATCACACAACTCCAAACTGATAAGAGTCGAGTTACTTTCTTTAAATTAATAACATTTCAATTTTTGATCCGGATCCACTCTTCCCAGACCCACTTTTCTCATTATCGATGTTTTGAAACTTATATCTCCACGTGGCATCTCGTCCTAAATATATTCGGATGCAAATTGACAAAGTGAGATTGGATGCGGACTATTTCCACAAAAATAAAGAGTCGCGATCTATATTCGACAAGAATAGCTGAGAAATATCGCCTGAAGTACGAAAGTCATGGTGTTCCACTGAACGCACATTCTTATTAATTGTGAGCCTTCTACCTTCGCCCTCGCCCCATCCCCACCTCCA
>NW_004797350.1:671931-681580 GCF_000002075.1 Aplysia californica
GTGTGTGTGTGTTTGTGTGTGTGTGTGTGTGTGTGTGTGTGTGTTTGTGTGTGTGTTTGTGTGAGCCTGGTATTCTTTTTAAAAAGGTGCAGGCATCACCATGCGATCTGCAACGTATTTGGGAGCAATTTGAATAATACAGTTATGTCAACTACTTGTGTTACAGGATACCATCAGACGTAGGCCTACAATGTACATCAGTAATCCACAGAGGAAATGCCACGGCCAAAGAAACTTTTCTAAAGCTGGGCCAGAAAGTGTCATACAGAAACAGTATTTTGGCTACAAAACTCCGAATATAGAAAGCCTGCTTTTGAAGAGTTCCTTTATGTGGGTGCGAGTGCACGACAATGGACAATAATATTAAAAGAAAAGCAAAAGCAAAAGAAACGTTGCTCATATGAAGAATCTGAGATTATCATGGACAGAAAAGGAAGACAAAATAGGAAATGCTGGAAATGTCAGACATGAAAAGGTCACTCATCAAGGCATCAAGGAAGCGACATGTTATGAAATGAATGGGGCATGTACACTAGTGCTGGGCGGCTAGGTTCCCGATTATTGAATGAAAGCTAGGAGTCGTAGGAATCGACTCCAAACCCAATTACTTACTTTCTAATGATGTGATTTCTTCTGGTGGTTACCTGGTTGGCTCCGAACATCTTCAGGATTTAGGATAACCCTTAATTTCGGAACATTACGAAGCATCAACTTTTATTTTTCAAAAATGAATTCTTTAAAAAAGATTTTAGTGATCATAGTAACTGGTAACCGTTGGTTTACGTTAAACGAAGTCGGGACTTTTCGTCCGTTGAATCAATCGTGAGAACCGGTTCCAAAATCGATTCTTCGCCCAGCTCTAAATTGTACAAAGTAAAAGAAGGTTGGAACAATCGAAGGGAAGAAAAACCGAGTACGCCAACACACGGGTTTCAGAAAGAGCTTGAGCCCCTGGGCTACTAACAACGCAATAACAACAAAGTCATTTAGATCTATGATGAATTCCAATGAAAGACAAGGCAGGATGGAAACGAGAAATATAACCGCTGATGTCTGCTCCGAATAAGACACTTGGGGATGATGTGATATCTATACTTTGTCCATCTGGGTTTTTTTTAAGCCAACTGATAATAACTCGATTACTTCTAGCACTGTATAAAACCACTTGAAATTCTTCAGGTAATCAATTCCGAACTTACAAAACATTGGCTTGTGATACTTTTTTTTATAATAAAAATTCCAGGTTACCATGTTACCCCCACCCACACAATTATGAAGCAAAAATATAATATAACGAGAGCTGAGTATTAAAGCGAACAGGGTTTAAAGATTGATCCAATGTTAAGAAATTCCTTGAGGTCAGGAACAAAGAACGGATTGGACTGATACATTCGTTCCAACGTGAAAGGTTACATTTACTTTAAGTTTGGACATTATTTTTAGACCGACTTAATTGCAAATATAATTATAATCTTGTGTGGGAGCCACCTTACGTCATTACTCACATTTCAGTTGGTGAGGTCAGGTTTAAAAAAATCTCTTCCCACGTTGTATTGAACAATAATAAGGAGCGTTTGCCTTCAGGGGCAGGCAGACCGTTTCAGTTCAAATCTTCGATCAACCTAGATGCCTTTTGCTCTATCTAATATTTAATCGTATGCGGTTTCTGATTGCTCCTGATTTTGATATCAAATGTATTTGAGCAAATGCGATGACACTAACAACATTTAACAAAACAAAACAAACGGGATAACTACAATAATGAAGGAGACAAAAGCATTACTGACAGCAAGAAGAACAAAAAGAACAAAGGTCTCAAGAACAGCAACTTTAATGGCAGTATCATCATCAATATCATCATCATTATCAACAACAGCAACAACAATAGCACGCTCATTAAGGCTCCAAACAATGCGAAATGACAGGCTATCACAACAACAACAACAACAGAAACAGAAATTTCAACCGCCCAACATTAAATATTCCCAGTACAAAAAAAAACCCACCATCATCACCACCACTACGACTACCACCACCACTACCATCACCACAACCATCACAACCACAACCACAATCATCACCACCACCACCATCATGACCTCCTTTCAGTCTACAAAAGTCCATTGTTCTTCTACTTGTGTCGTTGCCATTGTCGTCTTCGTTGCTTTCATCATTTTGTTGATCGGAAAAAACCCTATGAAACAGTGACAACTTAACAACTGAAATTAAATCATCAACATTCTGAGTTTATGTAATAAAACGCAGGGGGCTCCCGTTGTGGCCTAGAGGTTAGGGTGTTTGCTTCTCATTCAAAGGTCCCGGGTTCGAATCCAGGTACCTACGGAACATTTTTCTTCTCTCTAATTGTCTCCTTTCGCCTCCTTTCCTGCTCTCTAGCAATGTTTTGCCGTCTGCTTTCGCCTCCACTTTCTGCCTCCACCCTCTCACCTCCTTTGCCCCCCTCCTCTAGACTCATGACTCTTTCTGCAGCGTTTTTTAATGCTACTCATTGGCTCCTTCTTACTGCTGTCTTTCAGCCTCACCTCTGATCGTCTGTTTGGAAAGATCTACACCTACCCTTCTCGGACACGGACTAAAAGTCTCGGAGGTCCCGTGGACAAGTTGCGCACGTTACCTTGGTGGTCTAAAATCTATAAAAGTAGGCTTCGGCCACCACCCGGGCAAAATTCAAAATGTCCTCCTAACTGGTAATGTTTAATGTGTCCGCACGCCCATATGACCTAGTTACAAACGCTGTAAATCACTTACCAAAAAAAAAAACAATATAAAAAATAAAATAAAACGCAGATAAAGTCGTGGATAGAAAAGATTTGGTATTATCTAGAGAAGAAGACGATTCAACCCTTCAGATACTTGTAAGTATTTTAAATTTCTAGTGGTATAGGCAAAGCTCTTCTAATGGTCACCCGCAAAAGACAATCACTGACTTATAAAAACGGCTATTTCCCACTAAACAATGACATTGTGGAAGACGGCCAACAATCTAAGGGCCTTGACAGACCAGATGTAAAAATCGCAGCAGTAGTTTCTGCGCAGTCTGGTGATACACTGTAGATAATGGGAGACGTCACACGAGCGGCAGGCGTTATTTTCAGTCCTAGCGTTGCAGACGTGTGTCACCTACATTCTGCTATGCCGCGACACACCAGCGTTCGGGCGAAGCACACAGTTCACAAGATGCGGACACACGAGATGTATTTACTGGCGGCGCATTCCTAGCCTACAATAGTTGTGTTTTTTCTCGCTTCTCATTCAATACGACAATAATTCCCATTGCAACCATGTCTTTTTATCACGAACAGAGCGTTTGATTTTTAAAATAAGAGCAGAAACATCCTTTGGGACAACAAAAGTGGGGAATATATATTTTTAAAAATCAAATTGATTAGTAATCTGCGAGAAACAACGGAATGAGCCCAAAATCCTCTTTGTCGCTTTCATTTTTTAAAGATTTTTCTCATCACTATGATCAAAGCCACCCTGACTCTCCGATCGTCCATGTTGAACTGAGCAGTAACGTTAAATGTCGCCCCGTGTGGCTGCCACACAAAAGTAAGCGACACTTTCTGCGCAGAATTTACTGTGCGACAATTGTAGCTCGTCTGTCAAGGCCCTAAGACGGGTCTTTTTTTATCTCCTCGACAGTGGCTGGCTGGCTGTTGTACACAATTTTGACTGTAAATATTTTTCCTTACTCACATGCACACTGTTTGATAAGGCAGAATAATAATATGTCAGTTCACGTCCTCTTGAGTATAACTGAATATCTCTGACTTTAGCATGCATGTATGAAGTGTGAAATAAAGGTAATGTGCTCGTATTTCAATTGAAAGAATAACACAACAAACACATCGAAACAAAAGCAAGAACGTTTCAGCAGTGGGAATATAGAAATCATGCGTTCATCACGCCCGCAGAGGTGAAATGTCTAATATAAAGAAATGACGGGAAAGACCGCTCTTTCTTCTCTTTCTAGAAGTTAGTTTTCACTTGCTCGTACATAAACAATCACAACTTACACGCTTCTGTCGCTGACTGTTATTTTTTTATGGTTAAGGATTTTAAACGTTTTGCGTTGTACTCAATGATGGCTGAAATTTTGACATCTCTCGAACGCACGGAATGTTTACCAATCGGTTACCTGCTTGGTTGAATTTCATTTCCTTGAAGCTTTGTTGGAATTTGTGCAAGGAAAACTGAGTTATTTCCCTTTGAATACGTCCTCTTTTCTTTAGACACCCTTTAGTAAAATGAAAGTGGAAATTGATGCGTTATGTAGATTTTAATCTTTTAAGGAGCAAGGCTGAATAGAATAAAAAAATCGGATAAACTTTCGTTTAAAGTCTTCCTCTCAAAACGCTGACTGCAAGATTTTCATGAATTTGTATAATAATACCAATAGTAGTGACACCATGGCTATTAAGCTAAGAAAGAAGTCGCTGCCTCTTTCAAAGAATGGTTAACTACCCGAGAGTAATTTTGCAAGGGGGGGGGGGCGGGGAGTAGTGCGTTTTGTGTCCTATACTATTAGCCTGGTTTAGAATCGATTTCCGGGAAAAGGTAAAACCACACTGTGGCAACTACCACTCCGCTGTTCTGTATACATGCAAAAATATAATTTTAGTCTGCAGCTCAAATACTTTCTAGACAAGGGACTAACTACAGAGTCCGAGCATACTTTTATCAAGCACTTTTAACTTCCCACTCGTATTACTGACGTCACCGAGATCCGCGTCACTGGGTTTGATTGTAGGAGGATCAATGTGGGCGAAGTCGAGATCATGTTCTCATGTCTGCCTTCCTTTTGAACTTTGTGGACTGATACTGAACCGAGGTGGAACATTTACGAGATATGATTAATCCGCAAGAAAACGTTTGGTCTCCACGTGACAGTTGCTATGACTTTGATGTGTTTCTGGGGTATGATGATTAGAATCTGAACATTAACCTACCGACATCTGTGATACAGAGGTTAGGCTCTTCGCCATCGAATCACACGGACCCAAGTTCGATTCTCGTGTGGGCAGAACTTAAATCGAGTAGCTCGGTCGTTCTGTTTGGATGTTGTATCTCTCGAAGATCAGGTTAGCTCTGGCAGGCAGGATTGACCCCTCTCCCCTTCCTACATGTTTTAAATTGTGTCGATAGGGGAGTAAAACACCTCTCTCCCTTTCTCTCTCTCTCTCTCTCTCTCTCTCTCTCTCTCTCTCTCCCTCTCTCTCTCAACCTCTCTCTCTCTCTCCCTCCCTCTCTCGCTCTCTCTTTCTCTCTCTCTTTCTCTCTCTCTCTCTCTTTCTCTCCCTCCTTCCCTCTCTCTCTCTCTCTCTCTCTCTCTGGGGGCTCTCGTGGCCTAGAGGTTAAGGTGTTGGCCTCTCATTCAAAGGTCCCGGGTTCGAATCCGGGTAGCGACCAAAAAATTTTCTTCTCTAAAATTGTCTCCTTTCACCTCCTTTCCTGCTCTCTAGCAATGTTCTGTTGTCTGCTTTCATTTCCACTTTCTGTCCCCACCCCCTCACCTCCTTTGCCCCCTCCTCTGGGCTCCTGACTCTTTCTGCAGCATTTCTACTGCTACTCCTTGGCTCCTCCTTACTGCTGTCTTTCTACCATACCCCTGATCTTCTGGTAGGAAAGATCTACACCTAGCCTTCTCGGACAAGTGCGAAAAATCTCGGAGGGCCCGTGTGCAAGTTGCGCACGTTAAAGATCCCTTGGTGGTCTAAAATCGATAAGAGTAGGCTTCGGCCGCCACCCGGGCAAAATTCAAAATTTCCTACCAACTGAAAATATTAGGTGTGTCCCGCGCGCTCATATGACCTATGCAGTTGCGAGCGCCGTAAAACACTTTACAAAAACAAAACAAAAATCTCTCTCTCTCTCTCTCTCTCTCTCTCTCTCTCTCTCTCTCTCTCTCTCTCTCTCTCTCTCTCTCTCACACACTCACCCACACACTCACACTCACCCCCCCCCACACACACAGACACACGCTCACACATGTACACATACACACAAACACACAAACACACACACACACACACTCACACACACACACACACACACACACACACACACACACAAAAGCAACAACAACTACTACAACAGCAGCAACAACAACAACAACAACAAAGGAACTGTTGAAACTCGATGTTCAACAGGCGATCCAAAGAATCGACCTAGAAACACGCCATACGGTTTTATAAAATATTTTGCTGGGTATTCGGGCTCGTCATGTCTGCAGAAAAAATGTCAACACCTGGAGCATCAACTTGAAATACCCTCTATCTTTCTGGAGTTTTGTTTTGCAAGGCGAAATTCAATAAATTTGTTCTTTAATGCACAGATGCAATTTATATTTGAGTTTTAAAAAGTCGGAAAATTGTGCATTTTACTCAATTTTGATTGATATTTTGAAATTTTGATATTTCTGGAACATGAAAATTGATTTCCTTCATATTGACCAACTTGATTTCGTCTTGGTTAAATTTTATTCGTCTAACATTTCTGGAAATTTGTACGAATATAAAGGAGTTAAATCCCTTTAAACTAATCATTTTAAAGGCACCCTGTCGTGTGTGTGGGTTTTTTTGTGTGTGTGTGTATGTGTGTGTGTATGTGTGTGTGTGTGTGTGTGTGTGTGACTGTGTGTGTGTGTTTGTGTGTATGAGTGTGTGTGTGTGTTCGAAGATTTGGTTTTTCAAAAATGGCCTGAGGAAAATTTTACAATTTGAATGGGTCATCTTTTTTGACATACTGTCTATGGCAATGTCAGTTTAAACTCATTATTCTTTCATGCACAAATACACCTCAGGCTAAGGTTGATTTTTAAGAAGTTGTCAAGCTTTGCGTTTCCCTTAAATATGTTCACTTGTAGCTGGGACGAACCAAAAACAATTATTCTTGGTTGGTCCCAACAGTCAGTATAGTTTCCGTCGGTTTTTCTTTTAATGCAAGTGTTTTCACGCCCTCATCGACATAATTTAGATGTTTTAATTGGTGGGGTTCGACCTTGCGTGTCAAGACCAACCCGGGAAGAGAAGGATACAACGTTCCAGCAGAAAGACAGATAAATATCACAATCATCCACTCGGGAATAGAACTGGGGTCTCCTGGGTGCTATGCCTAAGCTTCTTACAACCACAACACAGTAGTCGGTAATGAAGGTCCGTTCTCTAAGTGCTTAAAGGTGTATCAATGAAGGCTCAAAACAAAATCGACTGTCAAACGCTATCAACACATGGCGTTTCCATCACAAAATGACCAAAGTCACCTATAGTCATGTTATAGTCTTTCTCTTTCGTATAGGGTGTGATGGTGATTTTCTTTCCTGTTTAACGCAAAAGACGTGAGGTTGATTCCGGAATTGGGAAATCTACTTTATATTGAATCAAGTCCCTCCACCAACATTCTGGGACCCTGTATCTCTCTCAACCCTATGTTTGCCCTAATAGCCAGGATCGAAGCAGTTAGCCTCATCATAATATATTATTGGAATTGTGTCTATGGAGGGCTATACTATTTACAATCTGGCAGTCTCTCTTATCATTTAAAATACTCGATCCATTGTCCTCCTCCGCTACTACTGCCAGCCTCATTATCCAGAAATGTCAAGTAGCACTTTAAGGTATATTCCAATAATAACAATCTCCTGAAGCCATCATTTTGAGGCGGATGTTTAACGCCCACATTGGCATTATTTAGATCGTTTAAAAAACTAGTAGCTAGATCTATGTGAGATGCTTCACGTTTACAGAACACGCACGCGAGCACGGTCAGAGACGTATGCATGCACAAAGTCAGTCGCCCCCTCTACCCCACATACATGCATATAGTCACCGCCCCCTCTACCATACATACATACACAGTCACCCACCCCCTCTACCACGCTTATCCACATTGCCCACTGACTCTCCAACCCTCCAACCCATCACCATCGCTGTTAATTTCTGTTTATTTGTTTGATTTAGAACGTGAGAACACATTTAACCCGGAAGGTTGCCAGAATTTCCTCACTAACCCCCTGTCTCTAAAGACAGTAACTTCATTATTCAGCCACATCGCTTTGTTGATGAGCGATTTATCAAACCCACAGAATTAAAATCTGTTGAATATACCGGTTCTTCTCCCCTGCGTGTTACGTAGTTTCTGCTTCTCTCGCGAATTAGATTTAATGTGCTTCCACATCAATTTGCAACGCCTCTTTGACCCACGTAAAAACTAGCGGTGCAGAATCATACTGAACGCATCCCGTAGGAGCTTAATGGCGATGCAGACTTCAAATCATCGATCCGATGTCACAAGCAGCTATCTATGTTTGTCTACAGACAGCCCAGTTACACTGTAACCTTAAAGATTCAGCAACAGAACAGATGAACACCTAATAAAAGTACGACTCAGACCTAGTTTTTATTATTCTTTTTTATTTTCCCCTCTTCCTTGAAGTCAATACATTTCCTTCAACCCCATTGTCAACTTTACGGAATTTTTTTTTTATTGCGCTTTAGATCTACCACTAGTAACGTCAGTGAAATAAGAATCACAGCAGCATAGTCTCAAATGACATCACGCAAGTATACAAATAACAGCTCTGAAGTTCTGAAGCGCTTTCCCCCCATTCATAATGGATCGGCATCTGTCTGGGAAGTTGCACAATACAAGCATCTCATTGGTGACGAACGAGCCCAGAAAGAAATGAAAGAAACTGCGATCTCTCAAACTGCCCCGCCAGTGCGCAGACCTACGAATTTTAAGTAATGAAAGAATAAGCTGGCTGAAATTTTTGCATGACGTAATCCCAGTTTTACTACTCCTCTCACGACGCAAAGGTCGATGTCTAACCGCTCCTAATTTAAACAATTAAATGCTGGTTTTCAGATCGCGTTCATAACTGTGTGTGCCGTACATGTGAATGACAACAGCATTCTTCGACCTGTCGGTGGTGGCGATAAGAGGAGTTTTGAGAATCGACACAAAATTGCTGTGGGGAATGCATGACTGTGTTGGACACACAAAACCCGATGACGTAAAACGTCGATTTTTGTGTTGAACATACAGTAACACATTTATTCTGAGAAGCAGCATGCACATTGTTAACATAGACTTAACGCTTTGAGAGTCCTGTCGGGTGCACATGGAAAACGACATGCATAAGGTCAAATGAGGGCGCAGGACACATCTAACATTTTCAGTTGGTAGGAAATTTTGAATTTTGCACGGGTGGCAGCCGAAGCCTACTCTTATCGATTTTAGACCACCAAGGAATATTTAACGTGCGCAACTTGCGCCCCGGAGCTCCGAGAATTTTCGCCCTTGTCCGAGAAGGCTAGAAGTAGCTCTTTCTTACCAGAAGATCAGGGGTGTTGCTGAAAGACAACAGAAAGAAGGAGCCAAGAAGAAGCAGTAGAAAGACTGTAGAAAGAGTCAGGAGCCCACAGGAGGGGGGCAAAGGAGGTGAAGGGGTGGGGGCAGAAAGTGGAGAGGAAAGCAGACGACAGGACATTGTTATTGTTAGAGTGCGGGAAAGGAGGTGAAAGGATACAATTTTAGAGGAGAATTTTGTTCCGTCTCTACCCGGATTCGAACCCGGGACCTTTAAATGAGAGGCGAACACCTTAATCTCAAGGCCACGAAAGCC
>NW_004797350.1:681680-682958 GCF_000002075.1 Aplysia californica
CCCCCCCACTAGAGTATAGTATCGTCTGTTATGAGAGAATATGGTATAACAATAAATTATAGTGTATATAACATTAATAACAATCTGAGAAGGTGTTTGATGGCACAGTCTACGAGGGTTTGCTGTGTAATACCACTAATGGTAAGGCTCTTTTCTATTGCACACCGAAGACATGTGTTCCATTCCTGTGTCGGGAAGTCATTTTGTCGGGGATGAGTCTGTCTGTTCGGATGTTGTAATCAAAACAGTTACAAAGCAATTACAGAAACAACATTTTAGACAAGAAATCTTAACCCAATGAACCCGAGATCCTGATATGTTGGGGTTTGGCGTGACCTGTCTAGACCTCGCACCTACCCATCAGTAGAGAGACAAACAGATTGGCACCTAAGCAGTAGTACGGGAGATAGGAGGGAAGGAACAGTCTTACTACTTTATGAATGATTTTGCATGAGCACTAACACAATACTAATAGCATGCCTGTTTTTCTTAAATCTTTTTTGGGAGCCCAGGGAGGGGGGGTTGTTTTAGGCCTGGGAGCCCAGGGTTCATTGGGTTTATTAAGCCAACAAAAATAAATTAAGAAAAATAAAGAACAAAACAGAAACGACTAAAAGTAGCACAGAACAATGGCACCCCCCTCCCCTCCCCTCTCCCCTCTTCTCCCCCACCCCTAACAAACGACCACAAAGCAACTCTTGCAATTCATCTTGGGTCTAACCAAAAAAGCAGGATTGAAAGGGAAGAAAAACATAAAATGAAAATAAGAACACGGAAAAAGAGCTTTTTTTCTTTTGACTTTACGATGAAGTATTTTGTTTCCATCCCTTGTCTTTCTGGGTTTCTTTTCAGATCTTGAATTTTATGTCACAAAAGCGAGGCCATAGCAGGGACGCAAGCCGGAAACGATTGAATGCCATCACGCATAACAATAATCCCAACCCTTTGTGTATCTCGCCCCCTGGTGGCACTTGAGAGCCTTTGGTCGCCCACGACACAGCGCAGTTCCGTCTGAAGACAATCCACAGAATTTTAAAGAATGACAAACAGGGCAATAAGTTTTTCAAGACGAAGGGTGTCTCAGTACTAATACGATAGGTCCAGTTGTGGTTACCACTATTTTCATCACACACACACACACACACACACACACACACACACACACACACACACACACACACATACACACACACACACACACACACACACACAGAACTAACGTTTTTAGATCTTACCAAGACTTCTTCTCAAATCAACGAAACAGTAACGGAGCTATAG
>NW_004797350.1:683058-684244 GCF_000002075.1 Aplysia californica
ACACACACACACACACACACACACACACACAGAACTAACGTTTTTAGATCTTACCAAGACTTCTTCTCAAATCAACGAAACAGTAACGGAGCTATAGTTTATTTGTTGTGTTCTTTGTATACAAAAATCATGTCATTTTAGCAACAGGGTACATGCCTTGAGAATTTAAAGCGGAAGGAAGAAGACAGAAATGTCGAAAGGTGTGATACGCACAAGTGAAAGTCACACACATAGTTATACATGTGAACACAAATTCAAATTATATTTCCCTCTTTGCTCTTAGTAAAACCTTACAGGGGCTCTAGTTACAGCCCCCTGACCCATTCAGTGGGGGGTAGTTGTTGAGGGTTAGGGTATATTTTAGATTCCACGGTATTTTGGTTTCATTGCTTCCATAATCCTAAACTCTGCCGAACATGCTTTTTCAATAGTCCTTTGAAATAAATACCGGTAGAGAGATAAGCAACTTTATTTAATTTTCTTACAAATTTATCTTAGAATAGCATGCATATTGTATTATGTACACAATAAAAAACGACACTGAAAACGCACATTTAAAACAAAACAAAAAACCAAGCTAGTAGCCAACGTTTTTGATCTGGTTTTTTTTCAAGCAAAGTTTATAACGCCTAACACAATGACATGCCACTTTGACCATCTATCTAGAACTCATATGTTACTCTATATTGCCTGAAAATTTGTCTTGGATCGAGACTTTTCACAATCCACCAATGGTCTATGTTGCCCACCAAAAAGAAAAAAAACCCAACGAAATAACAAAAAACAATTGTAAGTTTGATTCCCACGCAGGCAAATATTTCCCCAAAATAATACCTCCATCTTACGTCTTAAATGTTTGAATTAATCCCGTGTGAGAACCCATTGCAGACTCTGTGACTATCACGCGGAGACAATTGAACATCTTCTCCTTCACTGCCCAAACCTTGCAGTTCTTCGATGCAGGCTCCTACACACACCTACAGACATACAAAGCCTGCTCTACACTGGCGTTGACCATGTGACAAAGACATGTGGTGTCTTGAGGGAGGCATTGCGCTACCAAGTGCGAAATGCTCGCAGCTAAAGGGATTTGAAAACAACAACAACGTCTTAGATGTAAAATCCCACATATCCCCGGTAAGCCCAGAAAGACAGAGATGAGGCTCTCTACTCCCCCCTTCCCCCC
>NW_004797350.1:684344-686905 GCF_000002075.1 Aplysia californica
TTTACGATGAAGTATTTTGTTTCCATCCCCTTGTCTTTCTGGGTTTCCTTTTCAGATCTTGAATTTTATGTCACAAAAGCGAGGCCATAGCAGGGACGCAAGCCGGAAACGATTGAATGCCATCACGCATAACAATAATCCCAACCCTTTGTGTATCTCGCCCCCTGGTGGCACTTGAGAGCCTTTGGTCGCCCACGACACAGCGCAGTTCCCGTCTGAAGACAATCCACAGAATTTTAAAGAATGACAAACAGGGCAATAAGTTTTTCAAGACGAAGGGTGTCTCAGTACTAATACGATAGGTCCAGTTGTGGTTACCACTATTTTCATCACACACACACACACACACACACACACACACACACACACACACACACACACACACAGAACTAACGTTTTTAGATCTTACCAAGACTTCTTCTCAAATCAACGAAACAGTAACGGAGCTATAGTTTATTTGTTGTGTTCTTTGTATACAAAAATCATGTCATTTTAGCAACAGGGTACATGCCTTGAGAATTTAAAGCGGAAGGAAGAAGACAGAAATGTCGAAAGGTGTGATACGCACAAGTGAAAGTCACACACATAGTTATACATGTGAACACAAATTCAAATTATATTTCCCTCTTTGCTCTTAGTAAAACCTTACAGGGGCTCTAGTTACAGCCCCCTGACCCATTCAGTGGGGGGTAGTTGTTGAGGGTTAGGGTATATTTTAGATTCCACGGTATTTTGGTTTCATTGCTTCCATAATCCTAAACTCTGCCGAACATGCTTTTTCAATAGTCCTTTGAAATAAATACCGGTAGAGAGATAAGCAACTTTATTTAATTTTCTTACAAATTTATCTTAGAATAGCATGCATATTGTATTATGTACACAATAAAAAACGACACTGAAAACGTGGATTTAAAACAAAACAAAAAACAAAGCTAGTAGCCAACGTTTTTGATCTGGGAGAGGGGTCTCACTTACCACCCTTCCCCCCCCCCCCCCCCCCCCCCCAGAAGTTGAATTTTGTTTTGTCCACATGTGAGTGTCAAACATTGGAAGTCGTTTTCTACCGTTGACACAGTTGCTGCCTTTGTCCCCTTTGTCTCTTCTCCTTGTTCTGTGGTGCTTCTTGTGGTCCCCTGTGGCCTGGTATTTAGTATCAGCTTGCTCGAAGACTTGTCCTCTGTGGTAGTGATCACGTGGGTGGCCAGAAGCTTGTATTTCACCCTTTTGGAAAAAGCGGGACAATGTTTCCTCCATTACACAGAAAGAGGTAACCTCATTATCGATTGCGATTCTTCTCCCTCTACCTTCTTTTATTCGAGTTATTTCTACCCATCTTTCAGTATCTGTATCTTTCCAATAAAAGTACCTCAGTGGTCGTATCAGGGTTATACACATCAGACTATTTTTTCCTTCTGAAATGCACTTTCTACTTAAATAGTGGCCCTTGAATATCACCACAACCAACTAAAAGCATTATAACATGCAGCTTATGACTCATGCAAAAAATATATCACTAATACTAATAGTAATAAGGAACACCTTCCAAACGTTTGCGATGAGAATAATCCGAAAGAAGTATGTGGGTCAGAGGCGAAGCGTCTATATGATCAAATAATCACTGCTTCCCTTCCTTATTTTGAAACATTGTCGCAGTCAAATTCACTCATAAACGTAAACTTCATAAATCAAATGTAAAAAGACGTTCATAATCAACAATGAACAGTATGTCTAACATTCTAAACGGTTTCATTGCCACAGAAATAGCCTGTTCTCCCTTCTTGGGCCACTCCATAAGCAGTCACAAGCTTTGATTAAATAAGCTTAAAGTGAGACTGGAAGAGTCTACCAACATAGTTGAAGGGAACATGTGCATAGCAGTCTAAACTGTTTCATTGCCACATATACCCTGTTCACCCCTTTCGGACCACAATTATAATCAGTCTCAAGCACTGATTAGGTAGGCTAACTATTACGCTGGTCGAGTCTACCTCACAGATGTGAGGGGAACTAACTCCTAATAATCTCTCACTGCTGCGAGAGCTTGGTTTTTTTCCTCGACTTTTTACTGCCCTATAATCAGATCGTGACCTCGATTATGACACAGGCTCGTGGCCGCGAATGGCTCGACAAAAAACAGCCAAATGTGAAATTTAAAAAATGATAATTGTCATGTTCTACCAAAGAGTTAGACTCCCTGGTAGATCTATAACCTATAGATCTAGTACTGACATCTCTGCTTCTTTGTTTTGTGTTTGTGTATTCACATCTAAAGTTAAATTTAATTTTAATTGGAATTGATATTTAATGAGATACTTTCCCGATTATTTTGGCGGTTGAACATACAATAATGAATTCCAGATTTGTTTTCATTCACAACTCTGAGTCGCCGCCTCGAGCAAGGTTCTTATGCGATATCCCCAGGCCATATCTGGTCCCGTTTCACTTTGATTACCCTGTCAAACAAGTCAGCCTTCGCCCCTGATGTGGGTGTGTGTATGTGTGTGTGTGTGTGTGTGTGTGTGTGTGTGTGTATGTGTGTGTGTGTATGTGTGTGTGTGTGT
>NW_004797350.1:687005-691087 GCF_000002075.1 Aplysia californica
TGTGTGTGTGTGTGTGTGTGTGTGTGTGTGTGTGTGTGCTTGTGTGTGTGTGTCGCGAGGAGGGAGGTCGGAAGGTGGGGCGTGGGTTACCAAAAATTGGCAAATCAAACTTAGTCAAATGATGCATAATGGAGCGGTTCTACTTTGTGTGAATCTAATTACATGATGATCAAGACGAAACGCTGAGGGTAGCCTTAGGCAATTTTTCCAGCGTCTCTGCAGCCATTTTGTATTCTGATCAAATTGTCAGGCATTGTCAGACAATTCAGATGGGTCAAAGTATTTCTTTCTCAGGTAAGTGATCCCTGAAGTAGTGTTACACAAGTAAACAAAGAAGTAATTAGACACGGAAAAAATGCGGCCATAACAAAACTGAAAGGGAAGGCGTAAAACGCCTCTGCTCTGACGTCATAATATGGCCCTTGGGGGTCTCTTGTCTTCAGCTCGTATGTTTTACTCATCGAGGTCGAGACTTGTTTACTGGCGAAGTTGTCATCATCATCTTCCTCTTTCACCATAAGATGGTGAATAGGCCGCGAATAGATCTAAGTACTTTGCACCTGTTTAATTAATGATTAGTTGTCTCCTGTTCTTGGCTTTTATGTTGCAAGATATCATTTTGCTTCATTGAGTAGCCTAAACTCAACATGGATGACCAGATCAAATGTCTCTATTTCATGAGCCACTATCTGCGTAGTCATTTATTTGTCTCCAACGACACGTTAGCTTCACGTTAGCCCTTTTCTTCTCAAAAGCCGGGTACTGCACGAAGGGGTGAGCTTGGAACTATTCTGGGAGCCCGATTTGGTTATATTGTAGAAGATGCATTGTGAAAACTGAGGCTAAACTCTAGTGAAACAATTATTATAGAATATACCATCTACTGTAAATCTGACTGTTGGCTCCCGGACAATTCTCTTCATCTTTAGAAAAACCCTCCAAACACCGTTGATTTTTCATATACCAAATTTTGCGTCTTATACTGAATGCAAAATTAGTATCCCCTCAAGTCTACGCCAGATAATATGCCATAGGTCGGGCCTTCTTATTCCTGCAGCAGTATCGATTCAGGTAATACAAATCTAGAATGATAATACGCCTATTTCGCTATGCTGAGTGCAGAGCCAACTACGTAAAAGGACTGCGTAACTTTAATTAAAGCTGGGGAACGTAAACACCGGATGGTTTCTAGTATAGTACAGCAGGACCTTTGATCTTTTGGCTTGGATTCGTGCTCACCCTCTAACTGGAATAGATCGACAGTGCTGCCGTGTCTTTTTTTTTCAATTTTGCTCTTGTCTTGATATTACGTTATTCTTAAGATCTTGACCTTTGAGCCTAGGAACTCTACATATAATGTTAAACAAACGTACACTCCACTGTGTAACTACTCATCAACACTTGCCATTTTTGGAGTATGTGTCGAGTATCTAATTAATGCTCTGTAATTTCTGGATCAATTGAGAGCGAGTGTACTGCAGAGGCTCTGAAAAGACATTCTCGCTTCAGGAATGTTGAGCCTGGGATTTTTCTGCTGATTTGATACTCTCAGTGGTAGTTTTGTCGGAGAAATTAAAAGTTTTTTAAAAAATCAACATGAATGTTAATTTATTTAAAGTCTCAAAAACATAGGTTCTGAGAGGGTGCTCTGGTGTGGTATGCTCCTTTCCTATCAAACATCTATCGTCCTTATCTTTCCTACTTCATTTTAGTGTTTGTAAGTCTCTTGTAACTCCTCAAATTTTCAGCACTTATACGACCTTTTTGTGTTGTTGTGCCGTAAAACTTTTAATAAAATGAAAACTATCTAAAACGAACACACATTTCAATAATTTTGTTTTTGTTTTGTTGTTTTTATAAGTTTAGACAAGTAGCCATTCAGTTCGTTTCGTTTAGATCTGTGTTCACACAGACCGCCTTTGGTATCGTACCATGGCAAACCAAATTAGAGTCAACCAATGGAAATGAGAATAACATGCTGAAATAAAACAATCACGTCTTCGATTTCTAGAAGTTGCAATGACTTACGGCCTCATTGACACAATTTAGACAACATAGCGGGCTGTGTGCTTTGATCCTACCTGCCAGGGCCAACGTGGCCGAGGGATACAACAACCCAGAAAACACACGAAAATATTCATGATAAAAAAAAACAATTCCCACCATGGCAGTGAAACTACCGCAGTGGCGATATACACAACTTAATTATCAAAATACTATAATGTAGAGTAAATCTAAAACACCAGCGTGCCTGCACTGTTCTGAATGGACAACAAAGAAACATGGTATCATGTATATCCTGGTAGTAATTAAATTTGCTCGGATTTTATTTGCGGAAACATTCCAGGGATATCCTGGTTATGATTTGGGCTGAACTGCAATTATTTGTCTCCATCTTCTTCTTTCTTTTTTGTCCTTTCCAAACAAAGTCACTCCCCACAAGATCACACACCAATACCACCACTTAAATACACTTACACGTTCAAACACAAACACACACACACACGCACGCACACACACACACACACACACACACACACACACACATACACAAACAGACACGTACACACATACACACACATACACTCATGCACGCACATACATACAAATACATACAGACACAAATACACAAAATTCCCATAATATTCAGTCTTGCGCGAGTACGCAAGCACGCGCACACTCACTCACTGTCAGACTCGCAAATATCCTCTCACAAATGTATTCGATCACCAAGTATAGCCAACGAGCTCATGTATGTCTGTGTTAATGGTGCACCATCATCGGGGCAGTTGTAAATATGCAATGTCGAAGAAGAAGAAGAAAAAGAAGAAGAAGAAGAAGAAGAAGAAGAAGAAGAAGAAGAAGAAGAAGAAGAAAAAGAAGATTGGTTGAATTCGATCTGTTAATTTCTAATTCTAGCGACACATCCTCTGCATCTACTTGTATATCGCTGGCATTCTTTTGATAAAACAATGCCCTTTCTTTAAAATAACCATTTTACATATAGCGTGTATGCATCACCTTCATTTTATCAGTTATTATCTAATTATCGTATATTTTCTTTAGCCTCTTTGTAAAGATGCAAAAGCATGTTTGGCTTTATTTCAAACTTTACCGAGTTTAGACAGACGATATCAACAGGAAGATGTTATATTCAAGTGATTGACGATAAAGCAAATTTTCTTATGCCTGACCAAGCAAAATGAAATAGTCTACTAATGTACCCTTTCAGTGCGATATTTAACGCTTTTAGATTGCCGGTAGGCTTATATCCGATTAGGTTAGGGCTGATCGATAAGTGTATGTTGGAAATAAAAGCTTTTCTCACAGACAGCAGTGATTAACCTTTCGTAGTTCATTTCTTCTTTCCTTTTTATGTGGGAAGGGGCGGAGGTGGAGAAAGATGATCCAGCTTATTATACTTATCTTACTGGAAGCTCTAGGAATAAATCCTCTTACTTTTCTCTTGCTGTTAAACACACATTTTGTGCGATTGTTCAGTTTCCAGGAACTGTAAGAGCTGAACATTCCCTTCTATGACAGTGCATAGTCTACTTGACCATTGTAGAGTCCTGTCTGTACACATGAACGAGAAAAGTTTGAGTTTTGTGAAAATTGAGAATTGATTTAAAAAATGGGTCAGCTAATGGAGTAATTCTGAAATCATGTGAGCGTTCAGTCGTAGAGAGACGTATGATTATAGAAACGAAACGCTTCACATCTTCATTACTTTTCAAAACACAATTCATTATAATATTATAAAATAGTAAAGAGATTTGAATATTAAGAAACCTGTTAAAGCATTTCAAATCATGAAAAGCAGGACGTTCACAAATAAACACTTGTGAAAGAAAAGCTGAAGCAGTTTCGTCCGATGAAGGTCGGCAATCGCAGGCAACAGGAACTTTGTCTGTCCCAGACTCGACAATAACAATGTTCTATCTCTTTTACTCTCATTTTTTAGAAATACGTATTTGAGTTCAACTTTCCCTTACACTATACCTTCATAAAATGAAAAAAAAAAATAAAAGCAATATGTCTTTATCTTTATTTTAAAAAGGAATAAAAGTTCTAACACACAC
>NW_004797350.1:691302-696302 GCF_000002075.1 Aplysia californica
ATAATATAATATATATTCCTTGTAGTATGAGATAAAATATTATCTCAAGATGAATTACCTAAAACTAGGGAACAACAACAAAGGGGCGTTTCCCTTGACACGCCCCCTTCCATTCACTTCTCCGATTCTTAAACGATTAAGAGTACAGAGCATGTTTCTGCCTGAGGACAAAATGGTTCTATTTGCAATCTAATTTATGATAAGATTACTCTATTGTAGATGAGACGCTTTGACTCTGAGAGAAAGGTTGCTGACATTGCCTTGTAAGCAGAGATAGGGTGTTGTCTCTTTGCCGTGGTTGTGGTTCCGCTGACCTCTTTGCCAGGGACTTTGCTAACCTTGTGATCAATGGGGATTTGTTGCAGAAAAGTCTAAGCCGTTCACAGACAGTGCAGGGATCGTGCAACTGAAAACAATGCACGCCGCCTGTGAAACCTAACAGGAAAAAACTATTTTTCTTTTCCTTATCAAGTGTCAAGACACTTGAAATTGCAGGAGCAGAAATTGACGATTATGGTACCCCGTTTCTTCAGTTGTCTTTCTACCTGATTGGCTCACTTATTCTTATTGCGTTATTTGTGGCAAAACTGTTCAGGGCATCTGTGTATGTTTTTGTCTGCTTTCCTCTGCTCTTCCATCCATTTTTTCCACACCGCAGATCTATTCATGTTGCCAAAGAATTTAAGTTTTCTTTTTCCCGATGACTCTCCGATTATAGATCGTACACCACCTGTTATGTGGGGAGTTTCTCATTTTCCCCCCTTCTGTCCATGAGATTTTGAGTATGCTCTTTAAATACCACACTTCGAGTACTTTATTGGTATATAAATGGCCGATTTATTAGACAGGTAGTCATGCCTTGTGCAGATTCATGACTTTGATTTTCATTTTAGTGTGAGCAGATAACATGCAAAATTGCTTGATTCTGAGTGGTTTATTATTACCTTTACAATATGTGCCAAGCGGTGTTTTATCAATTTATGTTGGTTTTCCACTCATACCTCAATCAAGGGACGTCTCTTTTTGTGCTATTATTGGAATATGAACATAGTTAAAGCTGCTCTTAACACTGTAGGGTTTTGAATAGGCGGGAGCTCTATTTCTAATGTGTGTCTCCAACATGATCTTTAGTGTGATCGTCATGCACTATTGAAAATTGTCTTTAGCGAGTGAGCTTGAAGCTTATATGCAGCAGTGTGTAACGGACATTCCAAATGCAAAGGTAATAAAGCATACCTTGAACGAAAACATAGTATGTGTCAGGACATGGTGAAATTGGGCGCCAATAATTTTCTGGGCACATGGTGCGTTTGGAATTATCTTAAAGTTTGTACATTTGTGTTGCTTTTGATGCAACACATATCTATCTACCTTGAACAACGTCTGAAATTATGGAGAACCTAGCCGCCACAGATTAAGGACTTCCAAAGCCCAAGTGTCCATGGAAATGTTAATATTTTTCAGTAAATTCACAGAAACCTGTTTTTTTTAGGTAGACATTAGAAAAGTTCAACCACCTCCCCTTTCCGAATAAATCAATAAATGAAATAAATAATTTTGTAATTGATAAGAGTTCACCAACGAATGGGAAAATGCATGTTTGTTTGATGTCATTATTTTGACGAGACCCTGGTTTCACCACGATACCACACACGATGTTGTTATGTTGTTAGCGATCCAGTACCACGCACGATATGAATTAAAAAGTACAGTTGTGTGTAACCACACGCATACAACAGAAGGTTGTGAGTGTGATAGCATAAAACGATGACAGTATAGTCGTGGTTAGCAGCAGAAAAGGGGTAATGGTAGTTTTTTGGGGTCGGAGATCGTGAAAAGTGCCAATAATAATAGGAGCATTGGTTGCATTTTAGGTATAGTAACTAGAGCAGCAGCAATGTCAGGAAGCTATGTTCGGGGCGCTAGAAGCAGATATCCGAGGAGCAGCTTCAACAATATCAATCACGTCACCTTTGCCACCCCTGCAGCCTTCGGCACGACAACAACCAACACCATCACTACTATCACCATCACTATGACCATCACCACCACAATTATCACTAGCACCACCTTAACTATCAAAACTACCACCACCACCACCATCTCTATCAAGTGTATTTGACTATTTTCAGGGCAAAAAAGCCGACAATCCAAAACTTGTGTGGGATGTAAAATGTGATCTCAAAAATCGATCTAAAAGAGAACGTTCAACTCACACTTTCAAAATCAGAGGGCTGAAAGTGAGGCATGTGGCATTCTCCGAGTTGAAATTTTATTGATTGTTTGAGCCAAAGATCACAACGGGAACCTCACTGTCGAAGCATTCTTTCCGTTTATTTAATTCTACTTCTTGCGAACTGCCTTTAAATTATGTACACTTTGGGAAGAAAATGGTTTGAAGATTGCACCGGTGTCATTATTGCATGTCTGGCATTTCTATTAGTGAAGTTTCAATTTAATTGCAGGCGGCGTCTTTAATATGGGGGTTGGGGAAGCGGTTAGTGACTTCTATTTCGAAACACGATAATAATAATAGCAATGATGATGACCGATTTCCGTCAAATAATGTTTTTCCTTTATACAATTTAATGCGTTAATACATCATCCAACCATAGAATATTCCGAAACATTCCAGGCTCATTTCATACTTTTGCTGGGGCTCTAAATATTGAAAAAAAAACTTTCACAATACAAGAATACAGTTGTTTTGTGGCGGCTTTTTACACAACTTCCTGTAGGTACAGATCAAGCATTTGTAGTGTAGAAGGATCTAGGATCTTTACTGTAGCATTCAAAAGACGTGAGTTCGATTCTCAGGTGGAAAAGTCAACGGTGTCCAATGTCTCCGACACGGTACTGGGTCGCGGGATCCCACTTCGGCCATGACAGGCAGAGTCTACGCCGTTTGCCAGTCGATCAGAGCGTAAAACGTGTACAGTCATGATATAACCATCATTGTGTTTGTCTGATGTACAAGTGGGAACACATAGAATAACATAATGAGGCTAGCCCAGGATGGGGAGGGGGAGGGTGGAAGGTGTTTGTTCGACATCGTGGCCTATACCCTGATGCAAGGTGAGAAAAGCAATGATGATGATGGTGATGATGATTTTGTTTGTGCAGTCTGTAGTTCTGTAGTCGATTCCTGAGACGGGAGAATTTCTACAGAGTGTCTCAGTCTTTCAGTTTTGAAGATCTATCCTTCCCACCTCTAGATGGCTCTGACAGGCTGAGTGGAAGCAAATAAATGAAGCCTCCTAAATGGTCTAAACTGTGTACGGTTTGGTGGAGGGGGGCAATAAAACACTTTCAATTATATATTTTTTAAATTTCCGAGAGCAAAATTAAGAGCTCTAATGATTTATAAAGGTGCATCAATTCGTTATTTTTCAAGCGAGCGTGAAAAGAAAACAAAAACGATTTTAAGTCCTCGAATGAAACCGCGATGTTATCCTTGCTTCCGAAAGCTTTGTTCAGATTATAGATAAATTATGATAATCCCTGAGTTACAGCGAAATAGGGTTTTGAAATGAGTTTTTTTTAAAGATCCATTACGGCGACAGTAACCATGGGAACAGGTTTGTTTCAATCATTTCATCTCATGGTTGTAATCAGAAAATTTTATTTGACATGTTCGAAGAGTATGTAAATGTTTTGATCCATTAATAAAAACAGTCCACAGTAGCGCCAACCGTTACGTAGGGTAGATGATTAATTTATATACTTCTGGTACTTGTCTGTGTCTGTGATAAGTTGTTGGTTCGGTCAAAGCACATCAGATACACCGGAGTAATTCTACGCTAAAAAGCCGACAGGAAATTGGGGTTAAAGGGAAATAGCGGCCCGGGTGTAGAATGAATGGGGGAGAGGATCAAATAAAATGTTGATTGCAATAGGGCAAACAAAATGTGACGTTTAAAGAAATATAAAAAAATCAAAGAATTTATTGTATTTGGCAGAGACACCGATGGCTACATGTTAATTTGTCTGTTCCCAATTAATTTCTTGAAAGTGGCAAGCACTATTTTATGTTTCAACTGTCTTCTCTCTTCCCTCTCTCTTTGTATTTTTCTTGATGATGACACTGCAATCACAAATCATTCCTACTACCTATCTCCCTTTTTGCGGAAACGTTTAAATCTCTCCGCAAAAAGAAAACGAAAAAGGAAAGGAAAGTGATAACTGTTTCAAAGTGGCAGAGGCGTTTGCTCTTTCTTCGATGTTTCGAATACGGCATGAGAGCTTAATGCACTTGCAAGGCCATCCGCTGTGTTTCGATATTCTAGAGTCATGGGCCCATGAGCAATGGGCATTGTTCTATTCACTTAGAGATCTTTAATTTACTTTAGACTCATAGTCCAAGATTGGTGTTGCACAGCCCTAACCCCCTTCCCTAACCTGAAAGGTTATGGTAATCAAAGCAAAGTGACGGAGAGCCTTAAAGAACTAAGAACTCACTACTAGGGATTCGAACTAAGTCGATCCACACCATAGCCCAATATCATACGGATTATGTTAACACCATGCCAGCTACATAACTCAAATACCTAGCAGAATATAAATGCAGGCGTCAGCATGAAACAGTGCATTTTTTCGCTTGATCGTAGAGAAGACACCGTTTGATAACTTTGAACATCGCAGAGCTGGTTCAGTTAATAGTCGTTAATATCTCTTGGCTTATCAGAATTGCCTGCCAGATCTTGTGTTGCAGATAAAGTTGGGTTGTTGTTTTTTAAGATTGTTTGGTGTTATTTTTATTAAAAGTTTTAATCTGTTAAATGGAAAATAAGGGTGAGTTTTTAAAAGACGGAGGGGAAAGGCATAGAGCATTGATTTCCTTGCTTGTTTATTTGTTTGTTTGTCTGTTTGTTTGTTTGTCTGTTTGTTTATTTGTCTGTTTGTTTGTTTGTTTGTTTTCGAGTGTATGTGATTAGAACTGACAAAGAACAAAAGGATGGAATTTGGAACCTACAATTGTCTTACCTTTTAAGAAGGTTGTT
>NW_004797350.1:698802-713607 GCF_000002075.1 Aplysia californica
GTTGTTGTTGTTTTGTTTTGTTTTTGGGGGGAGGGGGTTAAACCCAAAAGGTGTACATTGGCGTAGTTCTTTTGTTTCATTGAGGTTTGAACATTTCCTAAATTGTGTTGTATTAGAAAGCAACATTTATAGTATCTTTCAATAACGACTGACGTGAAAGAGGCTTACAATGCACATGCCTGTGCTTGACTAACTAACAGAAATATATCACACAAGAATGTGCTGTGTAAAAGAGCATCAAGCCATCAAGCCTGTTAGTTTATAATTGAAAATGTCATCGTGTGAACGCTGGGGCAGGGGGGGGGGAGGGAGGTGGCCTGGTAAAAACAAAGTGAAGCTTGTCAATACCGATTAAAGTTTTCCAACAATTTTTCTACACACGCTTGCTATCTAATGAGTTTGACCTGCTTTTTTTCCTCATACTTTGCACGTTTTCATTGATAGAAGCGAGTAGCAAATGATAGAAGCGAGTAGCAAATGATAGAAGCGAGTAGCAAATGATAGAAGCGAGTAGCAAATGATAGAAGCGAGTAGCAAATGACATGGCGGTTTCTGGCCGGGGGTTTTTTCCCCCAGTTCTTTTGCTTCTTTCCAACATCACTTGTTTGTTTGTGTGTGTGTGTTGGGGGGGGGGTGTGTGTATGTGTGTGTATCTGTGTGTGTGTGGGGGGGGGGTATTACATTTATTATTTTATTTAACTTTCGTTACGCATTTTTAAAAATTGAAGTGAACTTCTAGACATTTCCTGCCAAGTCTAAATTAAATGTCTGTGCCAAAGTGAAACGTTTCCAGTCTTCTCCGAGTTATATGTCCGCTACCAAGTGTACACAAAACATAAACACCAATAAAAATTAAACGAAAGTAGGATTTTTAAAAAGCAGAGGTTTTCCCTGTCTCGTGCATAAGACCCAGGTTTGATTCCAGGGCTAAAATATTACAATGGTTTATTTAACAGCTTACTCTGCTATTGCATCCCAAAAAATCAATTGAGCGTGAGCCACTTTTGCTGTCGATCGTTTTGAGTGTTCAAGTGTACTTTTTTACGCTTCCATCGACACAATTTAGATCATTTAGGAGGCGGGCTTGACTCTGTCTATTAGGACCAGCTCCGGCTCAGAGAGATGCAACATCCCAGCAGAAAACAGAGATACTAGGTAAAAATATTCCCTGCATAATAGTAGTTGTTTCGAGTCTCCTCGTGCGAGGGGGAGTGCCTAACTGCTACACCAAAGTCTCTAGCTTAAACTATTTTCTGTGTTAATGGAATATCCATAGGATTAAGACATTGCAGGTACGTATTGAACAGTCTACACCGTTACTGCGTCCATAAAAAAACCACTTGAGGATGGTAGACCATCTTTGCATGGCTTTCAGTCGTTTTGTTTTGACTGTTCAGATAAGTTTGACGGCAGAAGACAATTCGCTACCTTTGAATTACATCGTTTTATCTACTCAACACCCAGTTTTGAGAAATTTGACGACAAAAACTTTGCGTTTCACAACATGCCAAGCTTTTTCGAATGCATTTCTTTGAATATCATCTCGATAACTATTCCAAATAATCTTACGATTTTGATAAAGCAGATAGAACATTTGGTTTCTGACCTCGTAGTCTTAGTAACTCAAAACAGTCCAAAGTGCTAGATGGAACGTTGTTATGCTCCGGTAGCGAATTGCTCTATCATTTAGGCACGTTGCTATCTCAGAATTATCTCCTCCATAAGCTTTTAACGTTATTTTTCATATAGTTGTTCTGTTCCTATGTCTGGATGAAAGTACTCTCTCTCTCTCTCTCTCTCTCTCTCTCTCTCTCTCTCTCTCTCTCTCTGTCTCTCTCTCTCTCTCTCTGTGTGTGTGTGTGTGTGTGTGTGTGTGTGTGTGTGTGTGTGTGTGTGTGTGTGTGTGTATGTGTGTGTGTGTGTGCATTAATGTATATTGCATGAGAAGAGAGGAGGTAGTGAGAAAGGTTTTTGAAAAATGGGTATTCCAATGTAAAGCGCATTGAGCTACTTTTTTGGAAATGCGCTATATAAATGTTATATATTATTATTATTATTATTATTATTATTATTATTATTATTATTATTATTATTATTATTACTATTATTATTATTGTTATTATTATTATTATTATTATTATTATTAATTTCAAAGTTCTAACAGACGTTTGGGCTGTTTGGAGTAAAGTTATTTGGAGTCGTTATCAAGATTTTTAAAGAATTGCATTCGAAAAAGTACGAGTTATAAAACTCAACATTATTAAAGTTCAGTTTCTCAAAACTAGGTACTGAGCTGATAGAACTTTGTAATTCTGAAGTAGCGACATCTAAAAGTACAGCGCCATGCCGCGGAGTTATCTCTCAAACTGACACGACACTGACAGACCCACTGACTGCACCCACTTCTACATACACAATGAGAATAATCCGCAGTGTATGCACTGTTTAGTAACGCACATATAGTTCAGATGCGTGTCTGCGAGTGTATGTGTATTTATGTATGTGTGCCTGTGTGTGTGTGTGTGTGTGTGTGTGTGTGTGTGTGTGTGTGTGTGTGTGTGTGTGTGTGTATTTGGAGGGATCGGTGGGTGTGTGTGTATGCATATGTGTATGTGTATGTGTACGTGTGTATGTATGTAGGTATATAAACGTGTGCTTGTGTATGTATATGTCCGTATATATATTATGTGTGTTTGTGTAGGTGTGTGTGTGAGTGTGTATGTATATGTGTATGTTGTGTGTGTGTGTGTGTGTGTGTGTGTGTGTGTGTGTGTGTGTGTGTGTGTGTATTTGTATGTGCATGTATACGTATACGTGTGCGACTAAAAAAGTTGCAGTAATTTATACTTCAGTTTTACCTGTATGTTTACTGGCCATCCTACCACAATACGCCGAATGCCCAGGAAGTTGTCTCACTAACAAGGCAATCCCCAGACGGATCTGATGCGGGAAGAACTTTTTTCTCTATGAACATTGTGCTTACGGTCATTATAGCTGGGTATAACACAAAATATGGGCTTTTTCTGAATCGAGAGATACAAAAAGAAACAGAAATGGCAATTGGATCACGTTAGCTAAGGTACTATCTTTAAAAAAGCTCAGCAAACTTTAACCTTTAGCATCACCATAAAACCATTTTTAATGAAGAATTCGATGCCAGAAATTATGGCTGTCTAGCTCTGAAAGAATATTGAAACTTTTTCTTATGTTGGCTTCTATCGTGGAGCTCAAATTAACCAATACTTCACCATTAAACAAGGAAAAAATAATAAATACGGAAAGGAGCCCTTCTATGATATATTACCAGGGAGAGTCAAAAAGTAATGCAAGTTTGTTTACAACTTAAAGAAAAAAATAACGCACTTGCAACTATCATACCTCAAATTGAAGGGCAGAATCTGAAGATCAGATGTTTATTTCTCAACATAGTCTCCATTTCGATCAATAGCCACTGCCCACCTTTTACTAAGTCCAGGTATACTAGCTTCGTAAAACTGAGCAGGTTGGTGGTAGGGGTACAGCAATCTTGATTTCTCCATCGTTTCCATAGTGTTCCTCTCTCAAAGGATAAAAGGTGGAAGTCTGAAGGAGCCAAATCAGGAGAAGAAGCTGGACGTGGCAGTGTTTTCCACATAAACGGGGGTGGTTGTCTCCCTTGTCCAGGTACTCGAATGCAGGCGGGCATTGTCATAGTGAAAAAATTCTCTTTCTATATTCAAAATTGGTCTGAATTGTCGAATTCTCGCTTTCAGTGGTTTCAGTGTTTCAATGCAGGGTTCAGAATTGACAGTTGCTCCTCATGCGAAAAATGAATCTGTGAGGAGCACTCTACGAATGCCCGACTGAAATGATGTTTCCGGCCGATTCCTCAGGACGATGCTTGTCTGACAAGCATTATGGACACTTCTTCCTCTTCTTCCGGTTCATTGCTCAAACGTCTAAGCCACCTATATACAGGGCCAAAATCGAGAGCTTGGTCCTTCTAAACATTTTGAAGTCTCTTTAGGATGTTATTGATGAATTCTCCTTCTAAAACAAGAAATTCAATCGCTGCTCTTTACCTCTGACAGACCCCCAAGAGGGTAGCCATTTTGATGTGACATCATTAGGCTCAAAATTTAAAAAACTTAAATTTTAACAATTTGAGTTTAAAAGTACATTTGCAAGTACTTGTGAGCTGAATTTAATTAAATTTAATGCAAAAATGTGCGAAATAGCCAACAACTTGCGTTGCTTTTTGACTCCCCCTCGTAGAAGAATAATATCATAATTCTCAAAGTGTGTTCTTGTCGCTCTCTTTAAATAAACATTAATACACTTCTAATGTCCAATGGTTTTGTTTTTTTTTCAAAATACAGTTATTCTCGGCTCTTATTTCAAAACAATCTGCTCCATTCTGTCCTAACGACAGACAGTAAAACGATTTCTAGCAAAGAGCAGAACAAAAGCGACATGTATAGAACAGCATTTTGCTTTGTCATGGCATCGACTGAGTGTCTAGTCTTTTCTTCAAAGTCGGTGAAAGAAAGAGATACATAATTACCAACGTAGGTGTTCGCTAAACACCTCGTGATCAAGAACACAATAGGCCTTGTTCTGCATTGTGTATTGAGATGCTTAAGGGCTGGTAAGGCACCTGAGGTCTATTTTGGCTATTACAAGGCCTAGAGAACCCATATTTGCTGTGGGACATCGGGTGATATTGGGAAATTGAAATAAATAGTTCAAAAAGTATATTGTGAATCGGTTGCTATGGAAACGGCGTCCATATTGGATTTTATATACTTTTTCCAATCCCATTCTATTCCCTTATTTATTAACTGCGTTTTGAATTTTTGATATATGCTTTAGTTTTTATTTTATAACACTTACAATTGGGTTGTTGCAAAAAAAGTGAAAAGAGTGGAAAATTCATGCTTTCTAAGCCCATAAATCAAAAACTACTCCATTAATAAAAAATTCAACAAGCCAAAATTTAGAACTAGGTGTTGTTGTTATCCTGTGAAAGTTACATTGAAATTAAGCAAGAAACAGAGCAGAAAAATGGGATAATGTGTGAAAAAATAGAATTGTGAGAAAACAGCCGATAAAGGTAAGAAAAGGCTGGAAAACATGACGTGTGCTTTCGCAGAAAAATCTGACAAAAAACACAGCTTTAGGGTGTAGCAAGGATTACATACGTTTCTGGATTTTGTTCAGGAACTGTTCAGGTACTATAATATGTAATTACCTCAATTTGCATAAGTTTACCCTAAAACACGATTTCTAGGTGCCCCACCAGCCTTTAACTCTCAGAAGTTCACGAAAGGTTGTCCTACCTACTCATTTGGTTAACCTTTAGCTGTAGTGTGTTATTAAGTGCTGATATATCTTGCTTTTACGGCTGTCCTTACATGTATATAATTGATTAATGAGAAACATAATTACCAACGTAGGTGTCAGCTAAACACCTCTTGATCAAGAACACAATAGGCCTTGTTCTGCATTGTGTATTGAGATGCTTTAGGGCTGGTACGGCACCTGAGGTCTATTTTGATTCTTACAAGGCCTAGAGAACCCATATTTGCTGTGGGACATCGAGTGATATTGGGGAATTGAAAACAATAGTTCAAAAAGTATATTGTGAATCGGTTGCTATGGAAACAGCGGCCATATTGGATTTTGTATACCTTTTCCAATTGTTGAGAAAATTCTTCTTTAAGCAGTTGAACTGGCTTTCTTTTTATTATGAAAATGAATTGTTTTATCTTGTGTGATTGAGGTGTTACACAAAGTGTTCATGTGATCGATGTTAAGTGCTCACAGCTTAAACTCGTATGGGTTGTACCGCTATATAGATGCAAACTGTTATTATTATTATTATCATTATTATTATGAATAATTATTATTATTATTATCATTTTTATTTTTTTATTACTACTATTATTATTATTACCTTTGTACTCTGCCAATTTTATCGTCCAATTTTTCAGCAATACCTCATTAAGATTCCCCTTTTATTGAACACTCTTCATCAATTGAACACAAAACTGCGTAGAAATGAAGGGTCCTTACTCTAAACATAAATATACTGACGGTCATTAAAAACGCACCATTTTGGATTGACCACATTTTCCATCAAAATGTATCCAGTGACATCAATTGAGGTTGACAAAAGTTCACAGGCAACAGAGCTTGCCGATCACACAAAATTTGAAGTTCCAGTTCAAAACTGTCGATGCGCACGTGCAACTCGCAAAAATTCGAAGTGTCGACCTCAAACCTAAACTTTGTTTATCGAGACAGATCTTTGGGCTTTAAGGGATAGATTATATTCGGCCATAACAAAAACTGACATTCTTTACTCTGTGCAACGGATTTTTTTTGCGCAAATAATGCCGCGACTTTCCATGCAAGAACCTGAAAGGGCCATTGGAATGCTGCAAGCCGGAATGGCGGCACGGCAAGTTGCCAGGCGCATGAGCTGTAGCCCCTCGACTGTTTTCCGGTTGTCTTAACGAAATGCAGCTACTGGATCTTCAGCAGATCGGCAACGGAGCGGCCAACCACGAGTTACATCACCAGAGCAAGACCGTTACATTCACCAACGTCATCTTCGTGACTGTTTCCTGCCAGCACCGGAAACAGGTCGTCAAGTGGTTGGTCGGTGTGGACCAGTATCTGAATTGACCGTGCGACGCCATTTGCGGGAAGCAGGACTTGCACTTAGACGCCCGTACGTTGGTCCTGTCTTGACACAGAGGCACCGCCAACAACGTTTGCAGTGGGCCAGGCAACATTTGCAGTTGACACAACACTAATGGAGGACTGTAGTCTTTTCTGACGAGAGTCGGTTTGCCCTTTCGCATGCTGACGGGAGAAGAAGGGTCCGGAGACGTCCAGGCGAGCGCTACGCCAACTGTTGCATGCTGGAGATCAATAGATGGGGAGGAGGCAGCGTCATGGTATAGGGAGCGTTCAGACACGATTATAGCACTCCACTGTACTTCTTCCTCCAGCCTGTGAATGCCAACACGTACCAGCAGGTTCTGCAGAACCACATCGTCCGCTATTTGGTCAACACCTAGAGCTGCAGTTATTCCTACACGAAAGCCCCCGACCGCCCGTACACCACTGCTTTTCTGCATCACTGTCTCCTGACATGGCACCAATTGAGCACGTGTGGGACGAGCTTGTCCGCCGTTTGTCTCGTGGAAGACCTATACACAATCTCCAAGAGCTGAGGTGTTCTTTGACAAATGAGTGGGTACAGGTTCCACAGGTGTCTTTCAGACTCTTGTCAATTCCATGAGAAGACGCTGCCAATCCTGTATTCAGGCCTATGGAGGACATACACGATACTAAGGGAGGTGTTAAAAACTCATTTTGCAGCTCTAATTTTTCAAAAAGGACTTTTGTTACTTCATGCTTTTGTGCTCGCGGTGCCATTTGACCTTTTCATTTCATTTCAGCTGTGAATATTCACACAATTACCATAGAATGCTATGGTATATAATCTGTTTAAAAAATTATTAGAATTGTTTTGTAAGTGGTGCGTTTTTAATTAATGATCGTCAGTATATATTATAGAAAAAACTGAATTCTCTGGGATTTCCCAGATTTTTGTTTTGGCTGTCAACAACAGAGCGATGGTGCGCACCATGGTGAACTGGTTCGCCTATAGATAAGTAGGTTGCACATTTCGCTACCTTAGAATTACAAAGATCTATCTGACATTGTTGGTCGTTTTGAGTTATTATTAAGGCCTTGAGGTCAGAAAACAAATCTTCTATCTTCTCTATCAAAATCGTAAGAATATTCGGAGTCGTTATCAATATAGTCAAAGAATTACATTTGAAACAGCTTGACATGCTGTGAAACTCCAATAATTTTACGTCAAATTTCTCAAAACTAGGCACTGAGCAGATAGAACTGTCTTACTCCAGGCGAGCGATTTGTCTAGCGTGGCGCGCTTGCATGCTCGCATCTGAGGACACATTAAGGCTGTTCATGTCAGAGAAACAAAAGGAATTGACAATATGTTAAATGTTGCTTATTTACGCCCCCGTCGACACACTTTAGATTATTTAAAGAGGCGAGCATCGACCTTGCCTGTCTGGGGCAATCTGAGCTGAGAGGGATACACCATACCAACAAAAAAGAGCGAGATACTCGATAAAAACTTTCTCACCACTAAGGAGTCAAACTCGGGTCTCCTGAATGCGACGGTGAAGAAGAGCTTACCGTTTCATTACAGACACTAGTGAATTTGCAAGGTCAGACAGACAGACTTCGCCTTTTAGTGCAGAGCAAAAAAATGACAGACTGTAACACTGTAAGACTCTTTACACGGAGCACTTGTCATCTGCCGTCACCACCATGACAATAATATTTGCCGTGGTTGTTGAGAGCAGAAACATAAAGGAGGCCGTTGTTCATGTAACGCTCCTGTCTCTGAAGATATGACGATCTATCTACTGGAAGAGCTCTACTGTTGTTGTTAAAACTATTGTTATTATTATTATTGGGATTAGTAATGTTCTTATACTGCTACTACGACTTATGCTGCTTCTACCAGTAGTACTACTACTACTACTACTACTACTACCACCTTTTATTATGAAGCGGCTTCTTGGGACAATAAAGGGTTGGTGGGTTGCCCAATAGACAGTACTTTGGAGTTTACATAATAATTATCTGAACTGTGAAAATGGACTTTGTCACTGAACCAAAAGTCATCGTTTTTCAAGATGATAGCGGAACCGCAAACACATTGCCATCCTCTGATCCATATCATTCTTGCGAACATGAAAAAGGTACAGTTGTAGATCTGCCTTTAAAAAGCAGACCGTTGAGGTGAAGGAAAGTCATTGTTGCACACATCGTCTGCGGACAGACGTGTCATGGAACACCGATTCTGAACATTGCACCCTTGCAACATTTAAAAGAGTGCGAATGGTGTGTGTTTGAGCTGACGTGACCATTATATTTGGAAATTTTTATTTATTATAAAAACGAACTGGCAGAATTTCTCTTCATATGACTTCAAAGAAGGTCTTGAGGTTTGGCTTATTTTCGTACCATATGCGAAACTTATGTGTTGGCAAGGATGAAACTGTGGTGGCAAGGTAATATGCAATACAAAGAGTTCTCTGATCTTTACGAATCAGAACAGTGATGTCAGCAGGCAAAGGAAACAAGAAAACAATATCTACAAATTTCTGTTGACTTGTAAAACTGCTGTAGCCTGCAATATGGCATGATCGTTGCGACTTTTATTGATAGGCCTAATGTGAGCGGGTGCGTCCTGTTACAAAAAAGGGCACAAGGTAGAAAACAGATTGTTTATACACCGTATAGACCAAACTATTCTGTGGACTCATCTAAAAGGAATACCAGACAAATTACTTTGATGTCCAAATATTATTGTGTTAAAATGTGAAACCCTAAGCTTCGCTGTGGCAGAAGATATTTGCAAAAATAAAGTTGTAAAGTTGTTCATTTTTTGGATCACTTTTTCTCCGTGGAAATTCATCTATAGCTTCAATGACGCTAGAGAGGAAAACAAAACAATGGTTTGAGATGAATTGCTATGATTGTCTAAACACGTTACGTGTGAAACAGAGGACGAGCTGGATAAGTCCAAGTTGTCAAGGTCTTTGTGCTGGAATAACATCAAGAGGCTGACACAGAAAACAGAAAATATAACGTGTTTGTTTATGGAATACCCCCTGATGCAGGGTGAGAAAGGCAGTGATGATGAAGGTTAGGCTCTCGGAATTGCAACTATAAGGTCGTGGGTTCGAATCCCGTCAGGGGCCCGACGTTGTGTCTTTGGGAAAGGCACTTTAAACGAATATTCTTCACTTCACCCCGGTGGGAATGGGTACACAGCTATTAACAGCGAAACATCTTGTCAGTTTATTAGTGTTTGAGCGCTTCGTCAGCTGCTTGCAGTGTATGTTTCCCGGGAAGTTGAGAATATTTCTGAGTGTTCTATGGTCTGCTGGGTTAATAATATAGTGTAAAGCGCATAGAGCTTGTTGTTGAGCGGGGGAATACCATATGCAAATGATGATGATGATGATGATGATGATGATGATGATGATGATGATGATGATGATGATGATGATGATGATGATGATGACGACGACGATGATGATGGTCTTTTGCGCCAAGAACATGATGGGAAATTACGTTACTGCTGTTGTGCCATCCAAAACATAATAATAAATATCTTCTCCCGAAACAGTGTAACATTCAATGCAAAGAGGCAAACAGATTCGTCTAATTGATTCGGGGCCAGCCATATTTTTTTTCATTCATGAATGGGGGAAAAAAAACTACAGTAACAGCCTTCACAAAGATGCTACAATTTTATCACAACTCGACTGATTCGACTCGTGGCATTGAAAACCGAACGTTTTTAACTTGTGAAGGTCGCCATCGAATGTTGTTGAATTCGGTCGTATTGTGCCAAAATGGTAGTTTTCGCATTATCTGTGAAGGAACATCATTCTGTCCAGCCCCGACTTACTCCAACGAATCTGCTAAGCAGTGTGCACAATATATAAAGAGCTATGACAACAAAATCAGCCACACATTCAGGATTCAATGTTCCTGCAAACAGATTCGCCCACAGAACAGACGGATCGATTTCGAATCCTGGGGCAAAGAGGCTATAGTATCGTACCATATACCAAGAACGTGAGTATAATGTTTCACAGGTGTGTGGTTATTCTTAAATGTCTGTAGAAAATGGTATAGATTTAACGCCTTATCAATACTAGTAGATTTTTTAAAGAGGCGGGACCTCCGAGTTTAACGCCCATCTCCGAAAGAACCGAGCCAAATTGGAAAATTTCTGTAAAGCGCCTTTTCCAAAGACACAACATCGAACTGAGCAGAGACTCGAACCCCAGAACGAGCAATCTCCCGATAACGTTTCCAGTAGACTAAGCTACCGACACCACCCTAAAAGTCTATATTATAATGTATCCCTTCCGGTCAGTATCAGTCATGTGAAGGAAATTTCCAAACTGAGTTAACATTATTTTCAAAAACTATCACCTTTTCCCTACGATTTAAAACAAGAATGAAGTATTTATGACCATATTTGACGAAAATACAAAACTTTTAAGTGTGCGAGGGGAGGAAAGACGAAAAGTTCAGCAACATGTTTCCATAGCAATGGGGGTCTTAGAATTGAGATAGAGACTTGAAATTTAGCAGTTATCTTGGCTATACCACTAAAAGGTAACATGCAAAAGTAGAAAGCCATTCATTAACAGAGAAAAAACGTATGGACCAAACAAAATTTAAAGTCCCGTTTCGGCTCAAAATTATGGAATTTGAGTTGTAGGCATTTTTGGCTTTCTCAACCTCTCCTACAACTATTTCATTGCATTAGAACCCCCAAACACCTCATTTCCTCCCATACCGGGCATGTTTGTCAACACCATTTCCTCACAAAGTCAATATTTTATTATTCTTTATCGGGCGTTTTCTCAAAACGCGACTTTTCTCTATACGTTTTTGAATAACTCCACCATTTTTCATTCAATCTTCATGAAATTTTCACAGAACGAAGAAAACATGTCCTACTAAAACTTTCTGTATTAAATTTGTTATATATAGAATACATTTTTGTTGGTGGTGTCTTGAGTGTGAATTTTCACGGATTTTTTGCAAACTTGAATACTACCTCAGAAAAAAATTAATAAAAAAATGTCTAATTCGTTTAGGAAAAAAACAATTGCAGACTTTTAGATCTAATGTTTGTAACCACGCATGAAAAAAAACTCAATTTTCTGGAGCAGTAAGTGCGGTATTCATTACATAAGACATGTCTACAAAATCCAATATGACCGCCGTATCCATAGAAATGAAACTTTTTTTCTCAAATTTGAATACGGATTTTAAAACTCTTTACTATGCTTGTTATATGTGTGACATTTCGTAACATTCGGTCCACTAATAAGCGAGATAGCCTTCAGGTGTAACCCCCCCCCCCCCCCCCCCAAACGAGAATGGACTTCACGTCAAATGCAACAAAATATTATGTACCAGATACTAAATATTCAAAGTAGCTGTATGTCAAATCCACTTGTTTCATATGAAAGGCCTTTGTCTCCTAGGAATTTTGGTATCATACTTTTACCTCTCAGTCAATGTTTAAGAGAACGGCAGTTGTTTCAATTTAGCATAATAATAAAATATTGCTGAAGTCGTTTACTAGCTGCAACCCCATGTTTGACCTCTCTTCATTAAAAGAGTACAATCGCTATAACATAGAAATGAAGCCTAATATTTTTCAAGACTGAGATAATTACAAATCAGTATTTTATTGCCTCAAATACGATGATCTGTCGCTATTTCAATAAAAACACCAAGCGTTGTCTCGGCCGGCGTCGCACCCGCCTTCGCGGAGAGCGAGCCGGCTCAATACTGCAGTATACTGAGTGCTCCCGGTAGTTTTGCAGAAGGATTCATGCAAAATAATTCTAGCCGATGACTTTATTCTAATAGACAATTAACTGTTCTTTCTATTGGTACCTTTCTTTAGCCGGTATTTTAAATATTTCATGTTAAAAATTATCTTTGAAAGCTTAGACCCTTGTTTTCAAGGTTTTCTATCTAAACGCCAAAGACCAAAGGCCAAAATTATAGCCTCGGGAAACCACGCTCAAAAAACTGTATAGTTCTCCGTCAACGAAAAGACGGTATTTAATCATCAATCCGCCAATGAAAAGACGTTATATAATCATCAATCTGTCTGCAAAGCTTTCGAATGCATGGGTGTCAATTTTGAACCGGGGGACCTCGCATTCCGACCGCGAGGCGCTTCCCTTTCCACGGCGATTCTCCAGCTCCAAATACCCAGATATACAAACAACTTCCACTATTATAGCGAAGAAAATCTGAACTTTTTCAAAGTGTTCAGCATTTTATAGCAAAAGAGTAAAGAAACAGAGATCTGAATTACCCCCATTTCACCGAAACCACGCGCTCGGAAGGCCGCGAGTCGGCTTACGTGCCGTGTTTACGCTACCTGATTATAGGACGTTTGCAATAGCACCATAAACACATGAGAGCACACACACACACACTCACACACACACACACACACACACACACACACACACACACACACGCACGCACACACAGACACAAACACACAAACACACACATTTCCCCCCCCACACACACACACACATCCCCCCCCACACACACACACATTCCCACACACACACACACACACACACACACACACACACACAGTCACACACACACACACACATGCACACACACATATACACATACACACACATACAAACACACCAACACACATACACACACATGCATATATAGAACGCCTCGGTGGCCTCTTGGTAAGGAGTCCGCTCTGAGAGATCTCGAGGAAGGTTAATTTTAATCTTTTAAAAGCTCTAAAACACAATAAAAACGCATTTTTAAAGTCAATCCAAGTGTAAAACCGAAAAATCAACAGACGATAGCAGCTAACAGGTTTTACGTAAACAAGCTTGAAGAGAGCTAGAAGTTACCGTTTTTACTCCGTTTTACCAATCAGAGTTGTTTACATTTCTGACCATTCATACTCGGGGTCAAAATCTAAAAATAGTTGCGAATGAAGAACATTGGAGCAAAAATTTGCCTCTTGTGGAAAATCTTTGGTAGGAGCAAAGGTGGCCATGAGGTAATGGTTCTAAAAATAATCTTACAGCTACACACTAGCAAGGTCCAAATTCCTTTATCTCGTCACCCAAGCTCACAACAGACCACACACACCTTCAAAATAAATCGAAATAAAATATTTGTGAGGCAGCGTGGTGAAATCAGGCTCTCGTCAAAATCATCAAAGTGAAGAAAATTGCATTTTCCCGCTGGTTTGTGAATTTTTATCAAATTTTTGTTTTTTGGCTCAATACTTTTCATGCCCATTAAAGAACTCATTTCTTTGTGGATTTTTCTGAAAAACGTTGATTAAAGGCACAAAAAATGTAAATTTTCAATTACCACGGACTCTTAAGCTAAGGAAATAACTAATCTTTGGCGGCCATTTTCTCACTAAATTTACCTCTTAATACAGATGACCCCCCACCTCACTTATTTGCAAATATCTGGACTTGCATTCAAGATAAATGGATATTTTTTCATCTAGATAAAGAAAAGTGAACAAGCTTTAAGATGATACCGATAACTCTACATGCCCAACAATTGACGAGTGCCTGATTCCACCCCGCTGCCTCACATATAGTTATTATAGATTATAGTTGTTTATTTTTATCTTAAATGAAGCAGAAGACATCAAACTTTCAATATATCCAAAAAACAAAAAATTCTTGGAAAGTCACTTTTTTGCCTTTCGAGCCTCGTAGCGGATAATAGCACAGCGCGTCTTACGACTAATATTGAACGGGGCAGACTTGTATATTATCTGAACTGAGACTGCGAGAGATGCAACATCCCAGCAGAAAGACCAAGATACTTGATAAATATTCTCCCCATCCGGGAATCGAACTCGAGTCTTCTGTTTGGGATAATTAAGCAGCTAACTGCTGCCCTACAATCGCAGGTTTCATATTATGTATCAGGTTTTTGTATATGGACACTCGTGTGTGTTCACCCAGTTGTGAGACAAGTGCATGTACACTCCCAAACGCACACAAACACAAACACACACAAACACACACACACACACACACATGCGCGCGCACATACACACACACACACACACACACATTCACACACACACACACACACACTCACACACTAAAAGAGAGCGTGCGCGCGAGAGAGAGAGAG
>NW_004797350.1:716065-718074 GCF_000002075.1 Aplysia californica
TGTTGTTGTTGTTGTTGTTGTTGTTGTTGTTGTTGTTGTTGTTGTTGTTGTTGATGATGATGATGATGCTGCTCGCAGCTGCATACAGTCATATAAGCATGCGTGACACATTAAACGTTTTCTGTTGAAAGGAAATTTTAGGCCACCAAGGGATCTTTAACGGGCACAACTTGCACACGGGACCTCCGAGATTTTTCGCCTTTGTCCGAGAAGGTTAGGTGTAGATCTTTCCTACCTGGAGATCAGGGGTGTGGCTGAAAGACAGCAGTAAGGAGCCAAGGAGTAGAAGTAGAAAGGCTGCAGAAAGAGTCGAGAGCCCAGAGGAAGGGGCAAAAGAGGTGAGGGATGTGGGGGCAGAAAGAGGAGACTAAGCAGACGACAGAACATCTCTAGAGAGCAGGAAAGGAGGTAAAAGGAGACAATTTTAGAGAAGACATTGTTTTCGGCTGCTACCCGAATTCGAACCCGGGACCTTTGTATGAGAGGCAAACACCTTAACCTCTATGCCATGAGAGCCCCCTGGCATGGTTTGAGAAATACAATAATTCTGGAGCTGCATGTGCCTTCGTTTAATGAAGGAGAAGAGGATGATTCATAAGGCGACAGGGTGTGTCTGCAGTCGTTTTGTTTTTCTGTCGTTGATGCTGTTGTCGTTGCTTTATTTTGATGTATTTTTGTGACTCATGTCGCAGCCTGGGGTGAGATGTGTGTACAGACGGTTGGGGGGGGGGGGGGGGGGGAGGTCACACACTTGCGGCTCGAAGATCTTAATCATCTGTGTTGCCCATGCCCTACTTCCTGATCGTGATGCTCGCCGCCAGTGACGTGTGTTGTAGCTATGCACATGCGCACGTCCTCCCAACTCATCGGAAGCAGTGTAACGGCACAATTGATTGAATCTTATGTAGGGCTTAACATAATCCTAAACCACGCAAAGTAATATCTTCACTAAATAATTCTGAAGTTCTATATATTTCATCTGCTCATTTCTTTTGCTTCCTTTTTTCATCTTACTAGTTTGTTAAATAATTAGTTGATTGACAGTTTCATACTTTGTTTTCTAAAATCGTAGACATTTCACTTGCTAATTTTACTGGCTGATGTTTCCCTTCTCTCCATTAATGAGCGCGTTGTGTATTCTCTCGTTTTGATCTTTCTTTCTTTTATTTTTCCATTTTCTATTTTTCATTTCCCTCCCCCGCTCTTGTTTACCTGCTTGACTGTCTGTTCATCTTCTCACCATTACTCAAGCAAAAGAGAACAAAATTATTCTTACTCTATTTCACTTTCTCTGGTTGTCTATTTGTAAACTGATCGTTCTTTTGAAAAGCTATTATTCTAAACAAACAGCAGGTTTTGCCATCACTTGATCTGGAAAAGACTTGATATTTCCTCATTGTATCCCCCCCCCCTCCGTCCCCCCTTTTATGCCGTCTCAAAATACAATTTTCTGATATCATAAGTTCAGCACATTGATGACAACTTGAACGTTGGTAGATGTCTACGCAGTATACAATATATAAACGAACATCCGCTGTTAGCTTGTGTCCAATCGGTAGCATTTGTTCTCAATGTTGGAAACGCCGCCGATGACGAGCAGATCTGTTTGTTGTAATCTGCACTTCCTGCAAACCCCACACGTTTAGTAATTTATCACGGGAGTAGAGAATAACTCGGCATTTGTTACAGGGAAAGAGAGGAGAAGGAAGCAAAATGAATAATAAACAGGGTGGAAATTGTTACAGGATGCCATATTGAATTTCATGTATTGACGAGGAAATGTGTTATTAATAATATGGAAACTGTCGTAAAGTCAATCTACGTTAAAATGTCAACACTACGTATTAAGATAGCTTTTTGATTTTCTAAAGTCAATGCAGAGATTCGATTTCAGTCACCTGACATTTTGCTGTTGTTGGTATGTTGTAGTAGGTGAGGGGTCCCCACCATACTAAAATACGCAGGGCCGTCGAGAGCCTTGTCGGGGCCTGGGGCAGCGATCACCTTCG
>NW_004797350.1:718242-719486 GCF_000002075.1 Aplysia californica
TCTGTCTCTCTCTCTCTCTCTCTCTCTCTCTCTCTCTCTCACACACACACACACACACACACACTCTCTCTCTCTCTCTCTCTTTTTTCTCTCTCTTTTCCCCTTGCTTGCGGGCCCACCAAACCCCCGGGCCCGGGGCATTGCCCCCCCTGACCCCCCCTCTCGACAGGTCTGATAATACGACCACGTTTGTTTTCTTTTTCAGGTGTAGATTTGGAAAGTACTCACCTAAGAACAATTGTAAAAGCCAAACACTCTGGAAAGAGTTTACCCCTGAACGTTTGGCAATGAAATAAAGGTAGGGAAGTCTCGGGCAGTCAGAGCAATCGGATGTGTCTTATGAGAGAGAAAAGTGAAAGTCATTTCTTTATCATCATCACAGAACTTGTCGTTTTTGGGATGTCAATAAAAACGTCAAGTCCAGTTTCTGAATGTGTTTAACAGCTGAAAAAAATATAATATCAAAGTCTGAAGTCATTCATCAACAGACTAAAGAGAATTTAAAATATGTAGTAGGGGTAGTGGTAAATTAAAGAGAATAGGGAGTATGAGTAGGTATAACGAAGAATTAAAGGGAATAGACAAGATGTAGTAGGTGTAACGGAAAATTAAAGAGAATAGGGAAGGTGTAGTGGGTGTAATAGTAAATTTATTTCGATTGCTTAGTGTTACACGTAGCACTCGATTTGCTCATTGGAACAAAATTATCATGATTCTCTTTGTTCTGTAGGTCTATGAACTCCAACCTAGAAAAGATAACAAGAAAACAAAATTAATCTTAGTCGACTGGTGGTTGTGAAGAGGGTTTACTCTTATTATGATACACAGATATAAATTCAGTAAGAAGATAAACACAGCATAAAAGAGGTTTACATTGCCTGCAACCTAATAATGTGCTCATCTTGTACTTAGACTACTTGAAACTGGAGCATTTGCGTGAGTACGGTGTTAGCGCCATGCTCGTGCGACTCGGCCCCATGCTCGTCGACCCTTCTTTACTGTATCCCTGGCAACCTCCTGGTCTTTTGGTGGGAGATCGACCGAGCGAGGTGAAAGGTTACCATTCTCTGAGGTTAAGTTCTGGGCGTGGGCTATTCGTGGACAGGAAGATCTATTTTTGGTTATTGTTTTCATTCACGAGTCATAAAGCCACTTCTTTTAGGATCATGATATTTCTTATAAAGAGAGCTGATGGCCCTGTAAATGTGTGTGTGTGTGTGTGTGTGTGTGTGTGTGTGTGTGTG
>NW_004797350.1:719776-721592 GCF_000002075.1 Aplysia californica
GTGTGTGTGTGTGTGTGTGTCTGTGTTTGCGCGCGCGCGTGTATGTTTGTGTTTATGTGTTCCTCTAGCTTATCCACATTCAGCCCCTTTCTTTTATCATTATCCAGAGAAAAATACATGCGTGAATTCCATTAGAGTAAACGAAACTTGTAGCTCACAGTCAGACAAATACATTATTAGAAAACAGCAATTCTGATTGTCAACATCCCACAAGACTGGGTTCCAGTTCTTTTTTTTAAAAGCTAAAGCCTTGGAGTGGACGGGAAACAAGCATTGTGAGCTTCAAAAAAATCTTCTCTGTTTACGTCTAAACTACCCATAAACATTTTTACATCCTCATATATTTATTAATGAGCTAGGATACCACAGCAACGACTGATAGAGACAGAGATAGACAGTCGTGAACGACAAGCACTGCATTATCTCATTTTGTCCTCCCCGACTGTCCTACTCCTCGGGCATTCGAAAAACATGCAACCAAAAAAGCTGATGCCAAGATCAGAAGTATTCAACAGTTTTAGAAGAATCTGTTTTGCTGACCAAATTACTAGAAATCTAGCTACGTGTCGCTTTTTGAGTAGATATGAGCATGTGCCCATGTTTTTTCTTTTTTTATTTCTTTTTTTTCCTCGTCATTTCGTTGGTTTTGCAGTTTTTTTCTTTGGGTGGGTGTGGCCGGAGGAGGGCTGCGCGGCAGAAGAAAATTTACCTCGTTCCTATTTTGAAGTTCTAAAACTGTGTATTCAGAGGGTTAGTCCCTATTTCTGCTTGTTAGCTGATGTTATACATACCGTACAGATTGCACACGCTAAAGATACCTTGGTGGTCCAAAATCGACAGGAGTATGCTTCGGCCACTACCCGGGAAAAGTTAAAATGTCCTACCAACTGAAAATGTCTTATATTTCCCACGCGCTCATATGGCCATATGCAGTTGTGAGCGCTGTAAAACACTTACCACCCTAAAAAATACCGGGTTTAGGTGAGTGAACGTTTATTTACGTATAACAACAAAATAATAATATTGAAACAGAAGCTGTAGCGAAAGTGCCCAGTTGCGATGAGTAACCCTAAAGCTCCTGATTCCCCCACAATCACAACACGGGGGAGAGAGACGGACGGATTGCAAATCTGTTCCAGGATTTTGCTTGCTAATCACGCACACTCGGCCCCTATGATCAGCAGATCGAACATGTCATGAGGAATTCATTGAGCGATGGCGCAGTGATAGGAGGACATCGACAGATCAATAGTCAACGGGAACTGGTAGATTCAGCTCCTGGTTTAATCTTTGTTCGTCCTCCCTTTTTTCATTTTCTCTTTGAAGTCATACATTGTTCTACGTGTACTTCTAGTTGTGTTTGTCTGGAATCCAATCCCTATCAACGTTATTTCCTATATATACAACCTATACCCTCCCTTCCCCTCATCCCTCCCCCCCCCCCCCATTTCTCCCCGAGAAAGCCCACAATAACTGGATAAAATAAAAGCAGTTTGCTACCTGGCTATTTCCCATTATCTATAGGCCTATGCAACATTTGTGTGTGTCTGTTCATTAGTGTGTCTATATTCCTGGTTGTTAGTTATTTTACAGATATCTCACAGCATCTTTTTCTGGTACATTTTTAGAGTAACTTATCTCGTCATAATGTTACTTGCACTGATGTAGTAAATGCCTGATAGTACCTTTTTATATATTACTTGCTGAGGGTTTAAATACTCCACCCAAGAGAAAACTCACTACATGAAAGTCAATATAAGTTCGTTTGTTTTTGTCCATCTCTCCCTCCCTCCCCCTCTTTCTCTCTCTCTTATGC
>NW_004797350.1:721919-723616 GCF_000002075.1 Aplysia californica
TAGATAGATAGATAGATAGATAGATAGATAGATAGATAGATAGATAGATAGATAGATAGATAGATAGATAGATAGATAGATAGATAGATAGATATCGTTGAAAAACATTTGGACGTTCGGTCAGTTCTTGCACAACCAGCCTAGCTAGCCTTTCGGTTACTTTTTGCCCTTCCATTTTTTTTACCTTTCCTACTGTAATGAAACTCACTAGACGTAATTTCAAAATTCATCTCTTTGCACAAAATGTGGCAGTCTTTTCGCAAACTCATTGCAAGCCAACTCCTCTTTTCATGTCTTCAACACACTCACTTATGTCCTCACTCGCGACTTCCGTCACGCTTTTGAAGGGTGCTAAACCTCTCCTCAGAACAGTCGCTATTATCCACAGCACAAAGCATCTTTTCTTCCTTTAAGACATCACGCATCCAGAATTTCCTCGCTCCGTACCGGAAACAGAGCCTGGCCCATCCGGTCAGAGGCCTGGCGTTGGCGCGAGGAGAAGCTCCCCTCTTGTTTTCTTAAGTAATTTCATCAAACCTGGCCCTTCTCATGTTCGCCGACGCCAGTTGCATGGGCGCTGGTCATTCTTCGCGCCTTCCCGGGTTATGGGTGGAATGCCAGGCAAGGGGAGAGTGCGGAAGGTTCCTGTGCCGGTTATGGTGTGTGCCGACGATGCGATTTTTCGGAATGGAAAGGCTTGGCACGAACGTCTCAAAGATACAACCCCCTCCCCCACCACCACCCCTGCCTCCCTCTCAGCCTCGCCATTCGAAAATCCTACTGGGACAATGGCACTTCTATGAGCGTTAGTTTGTTTTAGTAAGGTTTTACGGCACTCGCAACTGCATATTTAATTCATTAAGGTCATATGAGCACCAAGGGGTGGATGTCAAGAGAGAAGTCCAAACGGGGAATCAGGCTTACTCTGCTTACCTCTCTAGCCTCAACAGCACAAAGTCTGCTTCGACTATCAAGGCACCATGTATATAGCAGTCCACAAGAAAGTGACAAACATACAAGAGAAGTAGAGGAAAATAACGATAGTTAGGACGAGGAAAGAAAAAGCAGCAGTTCCCCCATGCTGTCCCGGCACAGTATGAGCATGACATTGATAAATCAGCCCATTTACAATTCTGTTGTGCATAGCAACATTTTAATAAATACATATTTAAGACGAACAGCTAATTTCAAAACCCAAAATGTAGCACACTTTGTTGATATTACTAAACAGAAAAGCGCCAGATTATAAAAATGGGCAGGATAACCCCCCACCCCCCCCCCCCAAAAAAAAAGAAAACAAACCATGTTGATATCCCCCCTTTGGGAATGGCCTAAAGACATTTCAGTCAGTAGCACTGCGTTTTTTTTGGGGGGGAGGGGGATTTTCTATTAGTATTACATCGAATGAAGAGGCGTTTCGCTTAGACTTCCGATTACGATCAACTGCTCAGTGTGACCACCCTTTTAGGTTTCATTGGACTTTTTCTCAATTTTGACGTGTCCGAAGCAGGGAGTGGCGCTGAGTTGCGCAGACACACAAGAGTGACGCGAACAGGCTACGCAGTACTTAAGTGGTGGACAAAGAAAAACGATGAAGAAAATAATGGTGGTCGAAGGAAAGAATGTGGTGGGAGTGAAAGAAGACAGAAACAGCTGAGGGAAAAAGTGAGGTTGTAGATAGATATGTTAAGAGTGAG
>NW_004797350.1:724736-726524 GCF_000002075.1 Aplysia californica
TTATTATTATTATTATTATTATTATTATCATCATCATTATTATTGTTTTTTAATAGTTTTTCTATGGCACACAAAAGACCTGCAGAGTGGTTTAAAAGTATACAAATAGAAACTGGCGGATATATCCATGTCTACCTGTTAAACCAGACAGAGAGATCTGCTTATAAAAACACAGAATTACTCTGGCCCATCGATAGCACTGCTAAACTGAAAACGAACTTCGAAGAAAAACCGAAACACGGCACGGGTCTGGGGCGGACTCGGGAAAATAAGGAATGTAGAAAGCATAATCTCAAGAAAGTTATTTAAAGAATCATTTCAGGAGTGGAGCCTAAGTGTTTCAAACATATTATGAAAAGCATTAAGAAAATTATTTAAAGAAAGATTTCAAGAGTAGAGCCTAAATGTTTCAAAAATTATATTCAATTACAGATGCTAGATCTAGATCTATATCCGACGAAAAGCCTTGTTAAAGATACAGGGCTGCCTAACCCAAGCAACTCCACTCCTCCTATTCATACAAACTAAAAAAATAATCAAATCAAATCCAAACAAGGATGACACCATGAGCCTTTGATTGTTCAGTGTCTCGTACATCGATTTTGACGTCAGCAGACTGCAGATGTGACGTAATTTTGACCTTTCCTCACAGCCCCCCACCTGGGGTAATATTATATTATGTCTGTCTAACCACTGGCGTTTACCAACTCAATAGGCCTAGCTTTTAGATTCTCGCCCACAGCCGATTTCGCTCCCATTCTGGCATTTACTCAATGCTTCGATGATCTACCGATGAGACGTGATGCGCTCGTTTGTTTTGTATTTGTTTTTGTTTTTTAAAGGGGATGTCTGTCTTCTTCTTTTCTTTTTTTTTGGATTGTTTTGTTGTTTTCTAAAAATAATTTCATTAAACACTTTTCCCTAAACGTGTTCTTTGAAGCTGCATTCTATCTTTCTGAGGATGAATTGGAATGTGCATGTTATGGTTGAACGCATGAACTGGTATTTAATTTCTATAATGACGGCTAGGCGGTTCAGTGTAACTGATCAGAGTGTTATTATGATGGTCTAAAACGTACATTTTTAATAAGTAATAATCTGATGTTGAGTCGCGTTAAATGAATACCATTTCTTCTTTTTACAACTCCTAACAGCTCCTCCCCCTTCTTCCAAGTCAATGAGTTGAGAGCAGAGTCTATGGTGTAGTGGTTAGGCGCTTCGTCGTTGCGCGCAGGAGACACGAGTTTGATTCCTGGATGGGGAGAAGTTTATATGAGTATCTTGGTCCATCTGCCGATATTGCTTCCCTCTCATCCCAGAACGGCCTCGCAGACAGGGGGTGAAGCCCGTCTCCTAAATAAGCTAAATTAAACGTCTCGATGTGCACGTACAAACACCTACAGAAAAAAACCCAACCAAAGCAAAACAAAAACAAAAACTGATTTGAGAGTGCAAAGGTGGGAGTAGGGGGTGGGGATGAGGGGGCGGTGGGGGTAGAGGGGTATAATATATTATAGATTAAGTTCAAGACACAAGCTGTAGGAGCAACCATTCTATTGCTGGGAAAGCATACATGACAATCAAATCCTGTGTTGTCAGAATACCATCGAAATACTGTCAGAATACTGATGAGGTGTCAATCATAAACACTACATAATTGTTAAGAATTGTTCATTTTTATAATATAAGCGTTTGACTGTCGGTATGTTTGTGAGTGTAAGCATTATGTGTATGTGTACATTATATGTTTAGAAGAGAGGTTTGTGTGAGGGAGTGTGTGTGGGTGGG
>NW_004797350.1:728525-729605 GCF_000002075.1 Aplysia californica
AAGAAGAAGAAGAAGAAGAAGAAGAAGAAGAAGAAGAAGAAGAAGAAGAAGAAAGAAGAAGAAGAAGAAGAATCCGTCCACAAAAACTAAGGTATACGTACAGGGGTGGTAGAGAGATTGTCACTTTACCGTTATATGATTACCTACCTCCTTGAAAACTTTTGAAGCTTGGAACCTTGACGTTCATAAAGCTTGATTTGATTTTTTTTCTAAGTTAATTTGTTGACAGTTCCACTTCCTGAAAATTGTTAATAAGGATTAGTTAATGCAGGAGCAAAGTGTATAAAAATGAAATTGCATCTTAAATTCTTCATCATGTGGGTGGCAGGTGAGATTCAAAAGGATGAGGGAGGAGGGAGAGAGGGAAGGGAGCAGTGGCGAGTTGAGATGAGAAGCAGATTAAGGAAGAAGGCAAAAACTGATGAAGTGGGTTTTGAAAGATATTGACAAACGGTAGAGGCTCAATTGTGTTTTAAATCTAAGAGTTCTCTCTGACAAGTAACCTAGCCTTCTCGGATAAGGCGAAAAATCTTGGAGGCCCCGTGTGCAAGTTGGGTACTTTAAAGACCACTTGATGGTCCTAAAACCGATAAGAGTGGGAGTCAGCCGCAACCGGGCATAATTGTCTCGTGTCCTAGGCACGCTCATTTGACCTTAGGCAGTTGCTAGCGCCGTAAAACACTTATCAAAACAAAAATCTAGAACAAAATATGTGTCTCAAGATTCGTTGACTCATCATCCACAGATACGTAGCCCTTAGTCACGCGGAAGCATAATTTAGCTATTCCTTTCCTCTCAAAGTGATAATCGTTTACAGATCGGATCGTCTACTCGAGTCAACACATCGTGATGTATATCTGCAGGAAGGTTATTCTGACTTTGCTAGCGATAAAGCTGCCAGATATTAATCCTGGCTAATTGGACAAGATTGAAAAACAAACAAACAGTCTTGAAATCATAACAAATGTGGCAAAGATATCAAGTATGGCAACGATATCAGATTTGGCAATGGAAAAAATTGCCAGCCTCTCTCTGTCTGTCTCTTTCTCTCTCTCTCTCTCTCTCTCTCTCTCTCTCTCT
>NW_004797350.1:729922-739665 GCF_000002075.1 Aplysia californica
TGTGTGTGTTTGGTGGGAATGGAGAATAGGGGAAGGGGGGATTTAAGATAATGATTACCACTGAAACTTTAACATATTGCAATGAGGAAGGTGATGGTTTGCTGATGTGCAAAATGTTCGCAATATCCACTGATGTCCGAGTAAAATCGTCTTTTCATTTAATACAATTTTATTGATTGATTTATTTATCATTGTATAAGTAATGGTTATTTTACAGATATTCTTATTACTTTTATCACACCATTACAATACGCAATGTATAATAGATTAATTTGTTCTTTTAGTATTAGCGATTTTATTGTTATCATATTTAACTTGAATTGTTATTACAATTTTGGGGGTTTTATGTTATTTTTATATTCATAATTGTTTACATTTCTATGATGATCATCATCATCTTTGGTATCATTATTATTATCATTATTATAATAATTTTTATCAATAGTCGTCTGGTCGCGCGAAACCATATTGAACAGTCTGTCTGATCGAAATGATCGGCTGCTCTCCATGATCCATCAGTGTAAAGTTACGCACGACGAGAGTACTGTGTGTCGCTTGTAGTGGCTGCTGAGGCGCGCGCGAGTCTCGGAGTGAGTCGAACTGTTGAACGTGAGTACGTACACCCAAACGCCGAGCGCTCGGGACGAACGGTGAGGGGGCTGTGAGAGGGGAAGAGGGGTAGTAGCCTAGCCTAGTAGGCAGCAGCCAAGGTGAACGCGCGGCTTGTATCACCTGTTTCCTCGAGTTTTCCGGAACCGTTTCATGGGTGCCTCTCTTTAACAATACACGGCTGGAGGGAGTCGGGGGCGCGCTGGAAGCGTTACTCAAGAGGGTGAAGCGACTCTTGTAAGCACATTTTCCCCTCGTTATACCTCTTCCTCTCTACAGCAGCGATCGGCTTTTCGCCACGAGTCATTGCTTTTTACTCCTCTTTGGGACGGAAAGAACGATATTTGAAGTCGGAGGAGAAAGACCTGTTTGCTGTTTTAGGCAGGGGCTGGCTGGCTGTCCCCCGCTCTTGAAATGATTTGACGACAGCTCCGGAATATTTCTTGAATCCCACTTCCCCAAACGTGCTTTATTGTAACTGAAACATAACGTAGATCTATTTTGTTCTGAGGATTTATTTGTAACGAATTTAAATCTATTTGTTTTCAAAAGGACAAAACAGTTGTATTCTTTGGAATCTTGGACTTTCTTCAAAGGAGTTGAGTGTGTACGTGGGAATCTTATTTCAAACGTGTAACCCTGCAAAGCTTCTAAGCTAAACATTGTGGACAACTTTATAACAGGTGAGAGGGAAAATGTGATGGTACTTTTGGAGTATATTTCATTGTTTTTCACAGCGTTTTAGAAATAAGTCCATAGCTTTGTTCATTAGTAGCTAACAGATCTATATTATTCTACTGTTCAGAAACGCATATGCATAATGCTGTGATATAGACAGCAAAGTGTTGAAACTCTTGCAAGCTTACTTTACAAAATTATAGACAAAAACTTCAATATTTAACATTAGAGAGTTATTAATTTTTTTACCTCAAACTTTTGAAGTGTAGCGTAAATATGTGCCTATAGATCATATACGTCGTTACAGCCCATGCATCAGACATTTAGAATGTAGAATAAAAGTGTTTAGAGAGTATCTTAACCGGTACATCCTGGTTAATCTCAGTATCTCAGTAAACGCTTAGAACATTTACATTATTTCATAAGTTTCTTTTGAACTGGACAGATTTCTTTGACTTTTGTGAGATTTCTAAGCTCAACAGAAAGCTCAAAGTCATCAAAATCTCTCTCTCTCTGTTCCTATAGACAGATTTATATGGGAATTATTTTGTTTATTTTTTGTTTATTTGTTTGTTTGTCTGTTTGTTTGTCTGTCTGTTGTCTGTTTGTTGGTTGGTTTGTTCGTTTGTTTGTTGGTTTATTTGACGTTTGTTTGCATGTTTATTTGTTTTTTATTATTCAACTAGATATGTATATCTAGATCTAGATCTAGTCAAAGACAAAATTGCACCAAAAATGTAAATCTCATTAAATCTTTTTTTTTAAGCTGTGGTACTGCGTTCGCTGACTCCGCCTAAAAGTGTGAATTAGTTTTCTTTTTGCAAGTATGCTATTGTATTGTTGTGTTTTTTCTATAATGTATACTTTAAAATATTTTTTTTTTAATATGATTTATTATGATATACTAGATCTAGATCTAGATATCTAGATCTAGCCTTTCATTTTTCTATGTGAGGTTTTCTTTTTGTTTGTTTGTTTTTGTTTGTTTGTTTGTTGTTGTTTTTTTGTTAAGCTGGAGAGAAGTGGATAATAATAATTTATGTCACCTATTATACTCCAATACACTAATGTGTTGTAAAAACTGACTCATTACGCACCATTGTTTTAAAGGTAAAGACTTGAAGAATGTTGGGATATTAAATTGTTGTTTTGAAACTCCCTTTCCATCTCCAAAAATTTTGTTCGTCTCTATGCTGTAGTCTTTATTTCAAACTTGATACTTCTGTTGTCTGAAAAAACAATCCGTCACAGGATTGGAACATCCGTAATTTAATACAAATTGACACCATTGTAAGAAAAATCCTCGAAAGTTATTCCTAGATCTATTCCCAAACATTATTCTCTTGGTTGTTTTAGGATTTTTTCTAAAGAGGCAGCCGTCAGCATCTTCATCAAAAAGTCACACCATTTTTTTTATTGCTTAGGGCTAGTTTTGTTTTTTTAACTAGGCTACCTCCAAAAGAAAAGCAACAAATAAACAAACACAATCGAAAAATCGAACAAACAAATAAATATATTCATTGGCAAACAATTCGGTATAAAATAAAACAATGACCTAGCTAGATCTGACTCCAACGGCTTTGTTTAGAACATAAAAGCAGTTTCCTTTGAAAGAATATTATGCTCAAAACTTTCGGTGTAGCTTATACCTATTGTGGAGTATATCTATATATAGTAAGACCACACTTTATTTTGGCTAAAACAGCACCTGGACATGGATGGCTGGTGCCTCTATAAATAAATCATTGATGGTCACTTCATTTCAATCACGATTAATTTTAACTTCACTTTTTCTAGCAGGGGATTAATATGTCTGTTTTTAAAAATAATTTTTGGGTTTTCTCCTTTTTTGATTACCAACTCATCTTTCCTTTTATTTTGCTTTGTTTTCATTCAGTTTAATTTTTCTTGATGGCTTTCTGTTTTAGGCCAGACATAGTTTGCGACAAATCTGGTAATCAAACATTTTATATACAACGACATTTATTCAGTTTACAACAACGTTTACAGCAAATCATCAAGCTTAAATATTTGTTTAAAAAATAACATATTAAAACCATATAAAGAAGATCAAATTTCATAGCTCTGGGGTGAATTGTAGCTCTGGGTTCTCTAAATTCAAAAACATTTTCCACACAGACTGTCATCCAAAAGCTCAGATTGTAATAATTTCTAGTGCAAAAAAGTGACGTGTTTCGAACGCATGAACGTGTATAAAACACACGCATCGTGGAACTACCATCCATCCATCCTTCCTTCCGTCCATCCATCCAGCCAGCCATCATCCATCCATCCATTCATCCATGCATCCACCCCTCTGTCCGTCCGTCCGCCCGTCCGCCCGTCCGTCCGTCGGTGTGTCGGTCTGTCTGTGTGTCTGTGTGTCTGTGTGTCTGTGTGTGTGTCTATCTATCTTATTTTCTATCTATCTATCTATCTTGGAGTGCGACCCACCCTCTTTCTCTCTCCCTCCCCTTTTTTTTCTTTCTCTTCCTCCTTATCTCTTTTCTTCTCAAAACCCAGACTCTTTTGTTCTTTGACCCTTCTTTTTCCTGTCTTTTGAGCTCTTAGCCTCCCTCCCCCTCCCTATTATATAATATAATATCTCTCATCCCCTTTTCTCTCTCTCTCCCTCTCCCTCGCTCTCTCTCTCTCTCTCTCTCTTTCTCTCTCTCTCTCTCTCTCTCTCTCTCTCTCTAATTATAAATGTTGTTCACGAACAGCGACAGATTTCAATCATTATGAGCACGTTCGTTTTCAATTGTGGCTTAGTTCCCTACGATCTCCCCCTGAGCGACCTGTATTATGTCCAAGTGGAAATATTTTGAATTTATGTTGATCAGGAAAGGTCGGTCAGCGAAGAATCAAAAGCAGGTTTAAAGTGGAAAATCTCACTCACCCCCCGCCCCCTCCCTCCCCACAACACACACACAAAAATCGTTTTGTAGTTTAGTAGCTGCATAAAGTCATATCAGCGCGCGAAACTCAAGTTGGTTGCATTCATAACAATTCACCGTACGGCTTGGTTTTGGTCAACGGTCAGATTACATGAGGAACAAAATTACGTTAAAAAGAGAAAGCATACATAAAAGGCAGTTTTTTGGGACACCTGAATAGACATAAATGTCTTGAACACATTACTCTCACTGGCAAAATTGAAGGCAAACGAGGCAGGGGTCGGCCTAGAGCAACCTACTCAAGGAACCTAAACACACAACAGGGAAAGATCATGTAAACGTAGCTTTTTAAGAGCATCCGAGCAAAGGAATGAATGGAAAACCATGATCGCCGATGTCTGTCGCAGATCTGGCACTGGATGATGCTGATGATGATATAAAAAAGATATAGGAATGAGAAATGAACACCAGATGAAAAAATGTCGGAGCTATCTTGGATTTGAACCCGATTGTATACCGTCAATCAGCGGACGGGGTTTGTGGATGGAAGGCGAGTAATGCTGGGCCGTATTTGTGAGCGAGTCGAGAGCGAGATAACTACCTGTACTTAGAAAAAAAAAACGTGGGAATGTGGAAATGGGGGGAATGGGGGAGGGGCGGTTATAACAAAAAACAACAAACAAACAAACGGACAAACAATTAAGAGCTGCACAGACCTTTATACCATAGTAATTTCGTCGGAGGATAGTACGAAGAAAACATTTTTTCAGGCCCAGGAAAGAGGAGAGAGAAAGAGAGAGAGAGAGAGAGAGAGAGAGAGAGAGAGAGAGAGAGAGAGAGAGAGAGAGAGAGAGAGAGAGAGAGAAAGACAGACAGAGAGCGAAACAGAGACAGAGAGAGAGAGAAAGAAAGAGAAAGAGTGAAAGAGAGTGAGATAGAGAGACAGAGACAGAGAGACAGACAGAGAGACAGACAGACAGAGAGATAGAGAGAGAGACACAGAGAGAGATATATTTGTTGTGGCTTCAGAAGTAGACAGAGCGAGGAAAAAAGCATTTTATCAGACGCTGTGTGCTAGACTTTAGAAGGGTGTTATTAGAGAGTATGTATGAGTAGAAGGATGTAGTGCAGCCTGAAGCGTACCCGTATGCACCGACAACTGTACTAGTAAACGGCCCTTAGAAGCTTCCGGAATCCCCTCGACTCAGGGCGTTACCCAACATGGATTAGCCATTTTCCCATTTTCTGCGTACCTGTGTGGTGTGAGCAAGCGAGGACAGACCAGTTGGGGGGTTCCAAAGCGAGCAAGTGTTGTTAAGAGTTTTGGTGACACGAGACGGGACATAGATTTTGTTTTATTTCTTTTTCTCTGTGAGCATGAGAAGCAGGGAGCGAAACAAAAGAGCCTGTGAGCGTCGAGGGGAGTCATTGCTTTTTAAGATTTCTCTGCTGTTATGAACATGCGTAATAAACCGATACAGGGAAATCTGATCAGGCGAGGCGGACTTTTTTCTTTTGGGCTCCTACATTGTGAAAAGCCAAACAGCCAGAGTATTGTGTATCGTGACAAGATCGTTTATTGATGACGCCTAAAGCCATTTAGCGATATGCACTCAAGTGGAGTGCGTTCTAACAAATCTGAGAAATATTCTTGCAAATTGCTCTGAGCAGTAGCTACGAATTTCCGCCCACAAAACAATACTTATTGTAGCATAATGACATTATACAATGAGCGTGTTTATGTGTTTGTAATAACAAAGGATCGTCAATCTGTTGCTAAATCGTAAACACATATTGTTTTAATTAATACTCATTGGCGGGTTTTCCAATTCTTCAGGTATGTTCTTGGGAGATGATACTTCTTTAGATCTTTAGAAAAAACTGTTTTGCGAAAAGAATTTTGTTTCAATTGTAGGCCTGTTATAGTTCTTGTGTTTCAATTGTAGGCCTGTTATAGTTCTTGTGTTTCAATTGTAGGCCTGTTATAGTTCTTGTGTTTCAATTGTAGGCCTGTTATAGTTCTTGTGTTTCAATTGTAAGCCTGTTATAGTTCTTGTGTTTCTCTCTGTTTTGGTTTCTGTTTTATCGGAGTAGAGAATGATTTGTGTTTGTGTTTTGTTTGTGCCTGTTTTGTGTTTGTGCCTGTTTTGTGTTTTTGTCTATTTTTGTGTTTTTGTCTCTGTTTGTGTTGGTGTTTTTTGTGTTTATGCTTGTGTTTTGTGTTTTATGTCTACGTCTGTGGGGGGGTTTTGTGGGGGGGGTTTTGTATTTGTTTGTTGCAAGGCAATGAAAGAGCAAGCGAGCGAGAGAGCGAGAGAGAGAGAGAGAGAGAGAGAAAGAGAGAGAGAGAAAGAGAGAAAGAGAGAGAGAGAGAGAGAGAGAGAGAGAGAGAGAGAGAGAGAGAGAGAGAGAGAGAGAGACGGGGATGAAAAAGAGTGCGACTGTATGTGCACATAAATCCTGCATACAAGTTTACGCTTTCGTGCATGTAAGCCTTTGAAGGGTGTGTGATTGAATATATCTGGGTTTTTTGTGGTTGTAGTTGTTGGTTTTTGTTTGTTTGTTTGTTTGTTTCTTTCTTTCTTTCTTTCTTGTTATCTAAGGTTTTGAAGGTAACACACCAATTTGAGGGATGCTGTGGGAGATCATGCATTATACATCTTTTATATTAAGCAGAGGCTAATTTATTTACATGCACAATGCAGGTGTTTTTAAGCCACCATAGACACAATTTAGATTATATGCTTTTTTCCCTGTCTGTCAGCCCAACCGGGGCTGAGAAGGATACAACAGCCTTGCAGAAAAACCGAGATACTTGACACAATTGTTCTCCTCATTCGAGAATTGAACTCGGGTCTCCTGCGTGCGACAGCTAAGCGCCAGATCGCTGTACCACGACGCCGGCAAGAGCAAAGTAATGAAGTTGTCGACAAAATAATAGTATAGTACCAAATGGACAGTGCAGTATCTGTTCGCGCTTATTAATATTATTACTAATGTATTATTTCTCTTTTCCCCTCAGGTCTTCAGTGTGACAACAACATTCAAGTCTCAGTGCCTCTGTTGTTTTCCTTCTCCCCCCGAGACCTGAGAAGAGCGAAAGCTCCAGCAATGAGGGGTGTGAGTTAGCCCAGGCGGCGCCTTCTGCAACAGCTCGGAGAATGTCGTGAGTTACTCTCACAACACGTGACTGAGGGGCCAACAGAATTTGTCCTCCAAGACGACAACTTTCCTCGACCAACTTTTCACTTCACTTCCACCCCACGGGATTACAGTACAGCTTCGTGCTGGGTTTTTTGCTGGATCGTATTTGAATTTGGTGGTTGTATTAATTGTTACTATAGTGCAGCACAAGCTGAGTTTTATTTTTAGCTTTTCTTTTACCGGACTTGTTTGCTTTCAAAGGGCACTTTGGATTTATTGAATTTCTGTAAATGTGTGGACAAGACGTGTGGGATTTATTGACGATTTTGAATCGACATTCTGTTCCCATCGTGTGAGGGATCTCTGAAAATAATATCTTCAAAATGGCTGTTCGTGTATGGAAAGTGGGCGCCTACTTGATGTGTCTGGTTCTTTGGGAGTTATTACTGGTGACATCAGCGGTGTACGCCACAGAGGAAGTGTTTATCACCTACGCCAGATGCCGGGTGCAATGTGTCACACAGGTGAGAAAACTCATGCCATATACTGGGAGGAATTCCGTAACGAGTGACAACTATGAAATAGATAGAAGGTTACGGTTTGAGTTAGGGTTCAGACTAGGGTTAAGGTTAGGGTTGGGGTTGGGATTAGAGTTATGACTATAGTTTGGGTCTGGGTCTGGGTTTGGGTTAGGGCTAGAGTAAGGGTTAGGATCAGGGAGAGGGTTAGGGTTAGGTCCACTTTTTATTTTGTTTATTGGTGTGGTCGCTCGTTACAGAAGTCCTTTTCCGGCATTTTGATCCCACGTTCTTGTTGTTGTTATACTGGTGGTTGTGATAGAGGGAACATATGTGTGGTGGTGGTATGAAGTAACTTATTGTGTTGAGATATGGCCCAGACCAAGAAACGTTTGGTGGATGGATGGAGGTCACCGCCGATAGTTCCTACTTTATAACTTTCCCTCTATTGTTTCTGTTTGTTTACATTTTTCCGGCGCTAAATTAATGATCTTTATTTTGTCGATCTTTACACAACAAAAAAAAAAAAAACAACAACAACAACAACAAAAAACCAAAAAACAGACAAACAAACAAAGAAGGCCAACAAAGTAGAAAACGAACAAACGCTATTGTTGCAACCCTCTGTCAGCTGTCCATGGGAAGTTTGGCGTCACTGTTGACAAATGTCAGGCGATTCCAAAGGTCATTTGTCCACTCTCAGGGTTCTCACAGCTTGCTCCTCTAAGGACGACATTGGCTAAAACTTACTTGCCCTTATCTTTGGGATCTAGATCTAGATCTAGTAATCCATTACTAGATCTAGAGTCCCGGGCTTTTTGTGAAATTAGTTATATTCAAGCCTACAATCTTACTGAAACCACAGGTTCCATTATTTACTTTGGCCGCCACACACGTACCCCTATGCACAAATCGCTACATTAAAATTACAAATCTCTATCTGACATTTATGCTGTTTTGAGTCACTAAGACAATGTAGTCAGAAATCAAATTATGTTCTATCAGCTCTATCAAAACCGTAATATTATTCAGTGTCGTCATCAGGATATATAAAAAAATTCATTTTGAAAAGCTTGACATGAAATGAAATTCAAAATCTTCAAAACTGAGCAGATAAAACTTTGTAATTCTGAGGTAGTGAAATATACACCCAGACTAGCTAGCGTCTGTAGTGTATTGGTAAGGCGGTTTGCCGTCGCAGGCAGAGGATGCGAGTTCAGTTCCGGTGTGGGGATACTTTTTGATAAAGTATCTCTCGTCTTTCTGCAGAAATATTGTATCCCTGACTGTCAGCCCTTTTGTCCCTGACAGGCAGGTTTGAAAATTATTTTATATTTCAACAGATTATACAACCTTAATGGACTGTTTACTTAAATTAAGATCGAAACAGTTTTTGATGACAAGAAGAAGATAGCTTTTCCGTTGTAGGACAGTACCGGCCACCTGTAAGTTTATCTGCTTCCTCTTTTACTGTTGTTGATGGCACCTTCTTGCGAAAAACAAGTAACATACTGCGCGACCATCAACTGCTACTAACGTCACGGGAAGCGGATACAGGGATTGTCCCGTTTATCTTTCTGGTAGGAAGGGGAGAAAAGCATGGGGAGGTAAGGGGGGGGGCGGAGGCACAAGTTGTGTGGAACGTCACTACTAGGTCATGTGACAAGGACAGATAACTTTTGGGTTAAGACAGAAGACTTCCCATTGCCATCTTTTCCTAATCTCTCTGTTACCTTTACGCTCACATAAAGTGCCTCGATGGTTTTAATGACTTTCATCCCTTGGATGTTGCTCTTCGTCTATCTCTGTCTTTTGTCTTTGTCTGTCTGTCTATCTATTTGTCTGTTGCTCTCGCTCTCGCTCTCTCTCTCTCTCTCTCTCTCTCTCTCTCTCTCTC
>NW_004797350.1:742033-745268 GCF_000002075.1 Aplysia californica
CTCTCTCTCTCTCTCTCTCTCTCTCTCTCTCTCTCTCTCTCTCTCTCTCTCCGCCCACCCAATTCCGACCCTGCTCCCTCAACATTTGTACATAAAAAACACTCACTCACGCACTCTTTCACTTCTCGTCTTTGCTTATCATCATCTTTTTTTTTTCTTTGTTTGTTTCTTTTCCGGAATTATCTACAATGAAAAATGCGTGCACTTCCGTAAAAGTAATTTTTAACAGTTCCGTCCGTTATCTTATCCTAGGCTCCGGCAGGCAGCTAACTGAGAAGGATGTCCTTGTTAACTCGTTCAAGATCTCTTCCTAGGGCGTGTGATTCTCGTTAATTTAAATACAATTAAGGCAGCGCTGCATTTGTGCAAGCTGAGTGCGATTATGCAGTGCAAATGGAAATACTCATGAGATTAAGATTAGTTTAGTGAATGATTATATATCGTACTTACAATTGAAAATGCGACTAATTTATGTAATTATAAATGACACTTAAAATTGAAAATACAGTTATTAGTTTACGTTTCTTTACGGTTTATAAACAGTTATATAATTCTCAATAACTGCTCTATTAGCTTTGTAAAGAGAACTCTAAGTGTCATACTTAGTCCATTCATTGTGTTTGTAAACTAAGTGGATATACATTTTTGTTCTTCTCAGTTACTTAAGTTGTTCACTGATGTTATCAGAGTCACTGACGTGTAAGACATTAATTATATACGGGACACGTAGAAGAAATAATGGAACCCCCGTTTCCCTTTCCCCCTTTTAAAAAGATTTGTTTTTAAATCACTGTTGGCATGCTAAACCTTAACGGAGAGGTTATTCAACTATGCCAGTGGTAGGTTCTTTATTCCCGATCGTTATCTACAACTAACATCTTGTCTTTGAAAAGCTTCTTCGCTAGGCACAGAACTTGCAGCATAACCTTGGACTGTTCTTTATGTGATTCTTCCCTTGTAACCACACCGATGTCCACGAAGGGGTCTATGTGTTTTACTATTACCTTAAGCTCGTACGAGGCATTTTCTGTGCCTGATCAACCATACAAACGCCTGTTTCAACACCCAGGTTGGTTAGAGGTAAAGATTTGTATTGGGATAAATCCAAGCTTTGTCTGCTTGCAAGCTCTAGTCGCCTGTAAAATCTTTCCACAATATTTCTATTGGACTTGATCTATTTATAAACACTGCTCAGCCTTTGATTATACACTCTTCTCACTTGTTCTATTGTCTGTGCATACATCGCTCATTAGGCTACCTACGAAGACCCAAGTCTTGAGTGCTGACTGGTATGGTGACTTTGAGCAAGGAGTGACCTAATCCCCAATGAAAATATCGGGCACAGGCCAGCGGAAAGTGGAAATGACTGATTCGCTATGGAATGTGGACACATTAATCCTCACGTTAGAAGTTCTTGATGTGGGGGGATGAGCGGACAGGTTCCAACGAAAACTTACTGTCTGTACAGTTGACAGGTAGAACCTGCACGCACACACAAAAATGCCCTCCAATGTCTGTAAAAATAACAGACAAACTTAAGCAAGGAAAGTTAAGACAAAACATTAATGAGTGCACCAGTTAAACAGGCAAAGAACAGGCACAAGCAAACAGTATTAAAATTTGAGCTTTTTTTAACAAGCCTCTCATGCGATCTTTGGCGAGATCCATAACGTCTTGTGTCAGATTAACCCTTTCTACTCCAACAATTCGAATGCCTTGACGGAACAAAATCTTTAATAAAGGTCGTGACTGGCTACGATTGTGTCACCAGTGTCTTTTCATCACGTACTAGCAGAATTCAGCACTGATTAAAAGTCTGCTCTTTTTAAGCGAGGCGTTGTAGGACACTCTTTTTTTCTATTCTGTAAATAATGTCTGATCATCATCAGTTCGGTATGAAACACAGCAATTATTTTGACTGTCCTTAAAATAACAACTGAATACCTGTTCTTCAAATGGCTGTGGCTGTTAACTATTGAGAATTTCGACTTCTTTTGTAACCCCCTCCCCCCATCAGAAAAAACTCAAGTGTGTTTCTCCTGCTCTCTCTTTTGACTCTCCTCATGCTCTTTCGTATCCTTGCACCACATGACCGTTGTCAGGTCGACGTGCCTCACTTCAAGTCAAACAAGTAGTAAATTTGAAGAGGTGTTGGAAAGGGGGGTGGGGATATACACATAGAGATGTGCTGCTATGCTCCTTCTTTCGCTTACACCTACCGTAAACTCTACCCCGTGTCTTTGCTTTCCGCTCGTGTTAAATGACTATTATTGTGAGGATGAGCGACTCTTTATCTCAGACAAATAAACAAACAAGCGTCCTTCCAACTGGAGGGTTACAACGTTTACACGCTGGGGATTTGTTGGAGCAGAGGGAAGACCTTATCTGATGGGCGGGATGGAGATGCTGAGCTCTAGAGAACAGGGCCCATTGAGAGGGCGAGAGCATCACTGTCTAGTCTAGCCTACTCCTATCTCTGCCCAGACCCGCGGCCGCCGTCACTGGTTATCTGCCCCTGCCGCTTGAGATTCACGCCTGGCAGGATCAGCCACTCAAGAGTGACGTCATTAGTTCCAGCTGATTAAGCTGTTCTCCCCAAAGTTTGGATACTTCTCAATAGTGCGTTGTTCGTGCCTTCTGGTGGTTTTCAGCGGGGTGGGGGTGGAAGGGAGGAAGAAGGGAAAGAGGTAGGAGGGAAGAGGTAGGGGGCAGGAGGAGGGGGAGAGGAAATGGAAGGAAGGGGAAGGAGGGTGGGGTGGAAGAGGGTAGGAGGAAGGAGGGAGGGGGTGAAGGGTGAAAAGGGTAGGGGGGAAGGAGGTAGGGGAGGAAGGAGGTAGGGGAGGAAGGAGGTAGGGGAGGAAGGAGGAGAGGAGATCGGAGGAAAGGGAAGGAGGGATGGGGTGTGAGGGTGGAAGGGGGAACGAGGAGGGAAGGAAGGAGAAAGGAAGTGAATCAAGCCTGAGTGAGCCTGAAAGCAACAACTAAGAGCTTGTTAGTACACGATGTACGCACGATGGAGTCTGCTGTTATTACGTGTCCATCAGGTAAATACGCCGGACTAAATGCCACCCGTAATGGCCGCGGATGGGAACTGGTAGGTTGTTGTGGGTGGCTGGAGGGTGCACCCACACAACTCTACGTTTTCCTAATAGTCGTCTGATTTTTTCAGATCAGTTCATCGTCGTTCTTTTGGTTTTCGTTTTCTATCTTTCTTCCTTTTGTTTTGTTTTTTTTT
>NW_004797350.1:746850-748906 GCF_000002075.1 Aplysia californica
TCTCTCTCTCTCTCTCTCTCTCTCTCTCTCTCTCTTTCCCCACGCCATCACCTCCCGATCCGCTTCACGAACCATTCAATTCAAACAAACCTGCCCAATCACACCGTAAGCAACAGCGGCAGAGCTTCGAAGCCACCATCAATAAAACCTTCACTCACAGACACTCCCTGAAGAATTATCAGGGAAAATGTGTAGGTTGCAAGTATTGACACGATGATGAGTTTGAAAGATGCTTTAATTGTTAAATCAATGCAGCAGACCTCACCAGACTCGGTGTATGTTGCCGTTTATATACATTTTTCCAGATGCATACCGACCCACAACTACACTACACACAGGCAAGCCCGACAAATCCTCATAATCAACCCTCCCTAGAACGGATCGGATCAGGGAGCATGCATTTTTTAAAAAGCCTATGATACACTTCCTGTGCGCGTTTCATCTTTGTTTCTTTGCTTCAGCAAAAGTTATTTCCTTCATCTATGATTTTTTTTCCCCTTTTTTTTTCTTTTTTTTTCTTTTTTTTAACGGAACTTCGATGGTATTTACATATTGAGACAGTCAGATTTATCTTCAATGATAACGGTCAGGTTCATCTAAAACAAAAAAAAAACAAAGCCTACTGCATTTCAAACACGTCTCAAGCTTTGTTTGGATTGGAAACTCATCGGAGTATTGATGAGCTGATCTTTTTCCTGCATTCTCTTATCCTGACTTTTACCTCTATATGTAGTGTGTCGTGTAACATTTTCTTGCAAGTTATAATTAGAGTAAATTAGAGCACCCTGTGCAAGCTGAAAACTGCTTTGGCTGAAACGTAAGAAGAAATATCTGAAAACGGGACGGGGGAAAATATGCACGTGATACAATTATGTCTTGGGTGACACACACACGATGGAGTGCACGAGATGGAACGAGTGACACGTCATCATAACCTCTGTGTTCTTTTTGGTCCGTTCCCCTGCAAGATCTCAGGGGTAGTCGATTGCTGGTTCTTCAACCTGCAAAGCAACCGATTTTTACGCAAGTGACCTCAGCTGTTACTGCGTACTTACTGCACTGTACTCACTAGCACTATCAACAACAGTAACAGCAATAGAGACACTTACAGAGGCAGCAATAGCATAATTGCAATCAACAGCAACAGCAACAGCAACAGATGCAACAACAACAGATGCAGCAACAGCAGATAATATAACAGCAATAATAGCAGCAACAGCAATAATAGCAGCAATAGCAATAAAAGTAAATTTGTGACAACGTCAGTGATCAACTGTCACGAGATGACAAGTTAGTTTTCGGATTTCTAGCTGGGTCATCATCCATTTCCACATGAACTGGGTTCTAGCGGCACCCGTGTGTCATAAGCAAAATATTATAAGTGGGTCACGACCTTTTTTTTATATTAATTGACTCATACGTGACTCATACTTTTAAAAAAAACAGAGATATCCAAAGATCTGTTGTTAGGGGTAACTGAAATCAGGCATTCTATAAACATGCAGGCGATACTGACTCTAAAAGAATAAAATTAAATGTCCTCGCTTTATAGTCATATTTATGTATATAATATGCATAATGTCTCAGAACACATCTCTCACAACTATCCTCCAGTAACAAGAAAAACAACTATTGAAGCAAAAAAGAAAAGTACTGAGTGAGTGCTTGGCTGGTGCTAGGGTGTGGTTTGCTCCTTCTTTCCTGTCGAACATCTATCGTTCCTTGTCGCTCCTTCTTTTTTTGTATAACATTACTCTCTAGTAAAATTGTAATCTTCTACATCTGTATGACCTATTCATCTTGCAAACGCCGCAAAGTTTTTTTTACTAAAACATAAACCGAATGTCTGAGACATAACCGGCTAACCGAATCTTTCAATTTCGATTTTGTCCACGATTACTCAGTTCCCGCCCCCTGATCATGTGTCTGAGCACGCGCAGAGCGAGCTGTCTGATCAATGCCTAAATGTTGAGCTAATCATTAGCGGCAGTCACACCTTCCTCCTTTGTACACTTCTCCCCTATCTTACGCCCACGGTCTCTTCACTCACTACCCC
>NW_004797350.1:750071-753712 GCF_000002075.1 Aplysia californica
GTGTGGGGAAAGTAATTATCGAGTATCTCGGTCTTTCTGCTGGGGCTATCCTTCTCAGACCGGGATGGTTCTTAAAGGGGGTGTCGGACCCGTTTCCTTGATAAGTTTTGTTTTCAGTTTTTGCCTTTTATATAACTCCATTTCATTTTATAAAATCTTTTATTTTTATATTTAATCATTTTTCGGGTGTGTGTGTGTGTGTTTGAGGGGGGGGGGGGGGGGTTAGAGTGACACCCCCTCAATCGAGGGGAGGGGATGGGGTGATAATACCGCTTCCATTATATAAGGGGTAAGTGAATGTGCCGGGATTGGGGACAAGAGTGGTGGGCGGCAGCTGCTATATATTGTGTTTCCCGATCCTCCCCAAAAGAAGGACAAAGCGCCTTGATATCGAAGTCTTTTCTTAGGAAGGGCACACGGATCAACAGACAAAACTCACACAAAAAATGGTACGTTCTCAGCGTCTTGATCGATTCTGCACTCAAGAGGACCTGCCCGCCCTATTAGTTGAAACCGTTGATTCAGCTCAAAATTTCATCTGATTAGCCGAAAATTGACGGTTGTAGTGATTAGCCGATTTCCCTGCGTCTTATCAACAGCCGTTGTCGTCGGTGCAGGAAAAACGTGCCAGGTTTTCTCAGGAAAGCATGCTCATCTGACAGATTGCCGCCTTGGCGCTCGGTGTGGTTCATTTCCGGGCGTTTGTTTGCAGAGCATGAGCTTTAACGTCTTCAGTGGAGAGTATGGATCAGAACGTCCGACAACCTTTGTTTATTAGAGATCCCTAGTTTGTGCACGAACTTTAAGAATTGTTCGCTTAACCCAGCTTTTTTGTTAACTTTTATGATAATACATTTAAAACAAAACAAAAATGAATAGGTTTGTTTGTTAGTTGTTTGTTGTTGTTTGGGGCTTTCGTGGTACCTAACTACATGGGGTCTTTGTTGTTGTTGTTTTTTGTGGGGGGTCATTTTACTTTTGTTTGTTTGTTTGTTTGTTTGTTTGTTTGTTTGAAATTACGTTTTAGTGGGGTTAATGGGGGAAGACCAACTGTACCAAGACAAAGTAGCGTGAAGGAGGAATCTTTTCTGTTTCGTCCCATTCAAGTTTTCTCAATATGACACTCCTATTCTCACCTTACCCCGTACCCCTCCCATTTCTCTCTCTCTCTCTCTCTCTCTCTCTCTCTCTCTCTCTCTCTCTCTCTCTCTCTCTTTCTCTCTCTCTTTCTCTCTCTCTTTCTCTCTCTCTCTCTTTTTCTCTCACACACACACACAATCTCTCTCTCTCTCGCTCTCTCTTTCTCTTTCTCTCTCGCTCTCTCTTTCTCTTTCTCTCTCCATCTTTTTCTCCTTTTCTCTCTTTCTCTTTTTTTCTTTTTTTCTTTCTTTCATTAATTTGTCACTCAGTATAATCTCCACCTCTCTATATCTCTCTCTCTCTCCAAATCTCACATTTTCTCACAATGAGTTTTTCTGTGTCATTATATCCCTGTTGTTCTTTCTTTTCTACAGAAACTCTCTATGAGTCTCTGTTACTCTCTCTCACTCTCTCTCTCTCTCTCTCTCTCTCTCTATATATATATATATATATATATATATATATATATATATCTATCTATCTATCTATCTATCTATCTATCTATCTATCTATCTATCTATCTCTCATGGCAGTCTCTCCCCTCTCTCTCTCTCTCTCTCTCTCTCTCTCTCTCTCTCTCTCTCTCTCTCTCTCTCTCTCTCTCTCTCTCTCTCTCTGCCTCTTTTCCTGTCCCTGTATTTGTCTCTTTCTTTCCCTCTCTCTATGTATGTCTGTCCTTCTGTTTGACTGTTTATCGATCTGATTGCCTAAATGTATGTATGCATATTATAATATTATATAAGTGTATGATTTAATTCTGTCTATCTGTCTGTCTGTATGTCTGTCTGTCTGTCTGTCTATCTGTCTGTCTGTCTATCCATCTGTCTGCTTGCTCTAGTGTAATTTGCTCCTTCTTTCCTATCAAACATTTATCGTCCTTATCTCTCCTCCATCTTTATATTATGTGTTTGATTCTCCCTGATAAAACTTCTAATATTCGGAAATTGTATGACCTATCTATCTATCTATCTATCTATCTATCTATCTATCTATCTATCTATCTATCTATCTTCTCAATCAGAAAATAACAATCTACCTCCACAATCGTGTTGTTTTCATTAAACAAAACACATAAATACCACGGTGATACACTCAGAGGACTGTAAATCTTGTTATACGAAGCTCTGCCGTGGTGAGAGGTAAAAAAAACCCTCTTCACCTCATGTGGTGATGACAAAATGAGTCTAATAAAGGCAGGTATAACAAGCCTGTTATGATGTGAGCGAGGCCAATTTAGAAGCTTAACGACATGCTCGTTTTATTTACAAATTTAAATTGCCCATTCAACGTTCTGCTCAGAAAAACATTGTAATAAGCAATTTTCCTACACATTCCTTCGTGACATTTAGTTTTACTAAAGGTCGGGGCTGAATGTTTGGATGCTTGCTTGACGTTCCTCAAAACATTACCTAGACAGCTCATCTGCTCAAATAGCTCTTGGTTGTATAACAACGATGAAAGTTGGCTGGTGGTTGGAGAATGTTCGCGTTGCTCCGACTTCTTCCGCATCCACTACCATTTCATGGGCAGTTGGCGGATGCTCGGATGTGGTTTGCTCCTTCTTTCCTATCAAATATTTTATCATCATCATCTCCCATCCTTCTTTTTGTGTTTGTTACTCCTTTGTAACACCTTTAATCTTCGGCACTTATCTGACCTACCTGTGTTGCAAGAGCCGTAAAACTTGCTAAAACTAAACTCAATCACTTCCTTCCGGCTCGTTATCTCCTTTCCCACATTAAACTGTCTGTTATCTATAGGTTCTGAGGCGAACTATGGTGTAGATGATCCTGGTTACCTTCATCACTTGACTGACTTCATTTATGGAGTTTTCATTTTTTTCCACTTTCATGAACCGATCCTTAAAGTGATGGACGCAAAATTCGGAGGTCCTGCCTTTTAAACGATCTATTCAGAGTTGGAAAAATTTGTGTGTTTGTGTGTGTGCTTGTGTGTGTGTGTGTGTGTGTGTGTGTGTGTGTGTGTGTGTGTGTGTGTGTGTGTGTGTGTGTGCAAGGAGGTGGCGGGGAGGGGGGATGAATTGCCCCATACCATACCCTACCGTACCGTACCATACCAAAAGACTGTAAATCCAAACAAACAGTAAGGGTCGGTGTTACTTAAGTCTACTGTTTATTATTTTCCTAACATTTCACTGAGACATAAAGCCCCATCGTCGTCGTAACACAATACCATAAATATAGGGAGGGAAACGCTGTGCACCTCTGCAGATATCCCCATAACCTCTTCACCTTCAGAACCTTTCCTAGACAAGCGAAAGGATCGAACCCCGTGAATGTTGGTCTTGTTGTCGTTAATGAAGTGCCCTCATCGATTTCGAGGTGCGCTGAAGAGGGGTTTGACCTTTCTCCTGCAGGTTCTACTAGGCGCTCAGTCTCATTGGGGGCTGAGACACGGAATGTCAAGAGGGAGAGGGAGTAGGTTGAGGGGGAGAGGGGGCGGGATAGGGGGCTGGAGAGTGTGCTGGGTGGGAGGGGGTA
>NW_004797350.1:754472-758537 GCF_000002075.1 Aplysia californica
TCTATCTATCTATCTATCTATCTATCTATCTATCTATCTATCTATCTATCTATCTCCCTCTCTCTCACTACCTATCTCTTTCTCTCTCTCTCTTTCTATCTATCTATCTCTCTATCTCTCTATTTATCTATCTATCTATATCCATCTATCTATCTATCTATCTATCTATCTATCTATCTATCTATCTATCTATCTATCTATCTATCTGTTTGTGTGTGTGTATGTGTGATTCAATAAGTGTGTATGTGTTTTGCTGTGTGTGTGTTGTGTTTGTGAGTGTGTTTGTTTGTGTGTGTTTGTTTGTATGTGCATTTGTTTGTATGTGTAGGCGTAAAATATGGAAAGTGTTAGATCTAGGAGTTAGGTGAGAGACATTTTCACAGAGCCACGAAAAAAAAGAATAGAGGTACAAAACGGCAAAACTAAACAAAACAAAAGTATACACAAATGCAAAGGATCAGGTGATAGTGAAATTGTAAGAACCACGAGAGAGAGAGAGAGGGAGGGGGGAGGGGTGGGGGGATGGTAGGGGAGAGAGAAAGGGGGGTGGGAGAAAAACTGAGAGATAAATGGAACGAGGGAGAGGGAGTCAAAGAGAGAGTGTGGGAGAGAAAGTGAGAGGAGAGACACAGAAAAAAAGAGAGATTGGGGAGCGGGGCAGGGGGAGAAAGAGAGAGGGAGTGACAAAATAGGGCAGAAGGAAAAAGAGAGATGGGAAAGGGCGAGGAGGGGGGGGTGAGTGAGGGATATCGACAGGGAGGGCGAGAAAACGATCATTGAAAAGACATGTAAAAGGGGGGACTGTCAACAGTGTAGAAAATTGCAGAGTAAAAAGTAGATAAAAGTACGAATTTGACGGCCCTTCATCTACACTAATTGTATCCGGTTATAAGAACGAGTCCTCGGAATTTAACGTATGTCTCCGATAGGACCGTGGGACATGGGCTGAGAGCTTTGAATCTCAAGAAAAAACAAACCGAGTTCAAGAACGCTTAATCCAGTTCTCAAACCAGAGCCATCCGTTAAGTAGTTCAGCGTAAAACCAGCTGAGCTAACGGAGCTCTCTTGTAATTAGTAATAGATTGTGTCCATTTATAAAGAAGGAGAATAATGATCATTGCATTGGGGTAGGGTTTTTTACGGTATTATCATTTTTTAATAAGCCGTATTATGTATGTTCGGTTCATTTATTTATTGATATTTTAATGAGTTTCTATGTACGTTCGGTTGATCTATTCTTTAGACAGTGTGGCTTACTCCATTATAAGGCAGCGTTTGAAATTAATTGGCAGACTATCTTAGACCGACACAGTGGGGGATTGCACATTTTCTCTATGACAGGTGTCAGAGATTTATGTGGAAAGCTTTTCTTTCTTTTCTATGTAAAAGAATTTGTTTCGTTTTTCCTTTAGCTTCAAGGCTTTTTTTGTTGCTTTCTTTGTCGTTCTCCGGGTAGCGTTGTTGTTCCCCGGGTAGGCCCAGCATAGCGTTGTTTTCCGAGTAGCGTTATTTTCCGGCTAGCTCGTGCGAGAGAGTGGCTGTCTACATTTTCCGGTGTGTGCGTGTGTCAGACAGAGGGGTGTTAAGTATAATACACATCGGGCGTCGTCCACGCCCCCTTTGCGTGTGTCAGCGGGGTTTAGTACACAATTGTGTGTCGGCCACATCCCCTTTGCTTTTATACTGCCGTAAGCTGACAAATCGCTTTTTCCGTTTTTGGTGCCATGTTTTAAAAATTATTTGCTATATTGAAAGCCTGATCAGTTAACCTACGTGTGTTTTTAAAAAATCAATGTGAAACTTTGACTAGTTATTGAATACATTAGAATTCAAATTTCAGAAGAACACCTCTTTTTAAATGGTTACGCTGACAAAAAACCTCTTTTATCTTGAAACTGTTGTGAATAGAACATAGACGTTTTGTCAGCTTACGGAGGTATAAAATTATGTCCATAAAAGCTTAGTAGTTCTTACGTCACACACCCTTGCCATCCTTGTTAATTCAGTAATATAGGACAGAGGGCCCGCGCGTTAAATATTCTTTGTTCCTGTTAGTGAAAAGACATGGAGTAAATCACATGAGGTACACTGGTTTATGATGGTAGGATGTTTAGGCTCTGAATTGTTCGCTTCGCGCTCTAAAATTGTGGGAAAGTTTAATTACCACACGAGGGCATTTATTTTTTGTTAATGCCTCTATCTCTGTGCGAAGATGAAGTATCTGTCTAAGCCCTGGTTGGTTCTGACACACGAAAATAAGCAGCTCGCCTCCTAGGAGATCTTAATTGTATTGATGCCGGCAATAAAATATTATACAATAAATAATCAACAATCATAGCCTTGGCGAAAGAGTTGATATTGGAGAATTGGTGGTTGGTGGACGCGCTTTGCTGATTCTTTATTCTTTTTTCCATTTTTTTAATAAACAGCGTAAATACCAAGGATGCATAATTATGTTTGCTGACGAGTGAAAGTGGATTGAGAAAGACAGTGCAGAGAGATAGCTAGAGATAGATAGATAGATAGAGAGAGAGAGAGAGAGAGAGAGAGAGAGAGAGGCAGAGAGGGAGAGAGAGAGAGAGAGAGAGAGAGAGAGAGAGAGAGAGAGAGAGAGAGAGAGAGAGAGGTCTGTGAAGTAGAACAATTCAACATCTAGATAGGCGAAATATAGATCTACAGTTTTAGCTGTCTGCTAGTTAAAAACATCTATTTCCGGACTGCAAAAGAATTGTTATCAAATTCGAGGCAATAACTCTAAGAAACAAAATAAAACGATAGATATAATCCCATTTCAGCATGACTTGCATAACCAGTTTAATTACATTTTGCTTTTCAATAAGAAAAAAAAATATGATAATAATTATGATTGGAAAACATTTCTCCTGTTTATAAATTAAATCAAACAGGTAAATTTTACCGTGTACAAGCCAGAGCAAAGCCAAGTGTTAATGCAAAATTGCTCTTGCCTCCACCCATGTTTTCCGTTCTAGTTTTCAATCTGCGTATATTTCGGTGACGCACTACACAGAAATTTGAGCTCGGCGCGGCGCAGCGATCATTTAGGCTTGACACCGTATTTAGGTGTAACTGGACTCTTTTGTTTTTTCACTGTGTTTATCGTCTCGGAGCACAAGAGCATGCCACGAACGAGAGACTGTTTCTCAGTTATAGGCGTTGTAGTAGCCTACTCACCACACCCTCCCAACGCTATTGTAACGGGTAGTTCTGAAACGTTAAGCCCATCTACCATCAACCATTACCTCGTTATAATGTGAAGGCTTACGCATAGATCGAGCGTATATTGGCTTAACGCCCAGCTCTAAGACGCTGTAGACTCTAAAACACCTTTTCTTAAAGATTGCTGTAGCTTTTTTTCCACCAGCTTTTAAATGAAAAGAACGCAAGAAACCCAAACAAACAAACAAAAAAAAACGTAACATGATGTTCTCCTCTCTGCCAAATCTACGTTGTTTCAACTGCTGCATAACTTTCCTTCGACCTTCGAATTGTCCCACTTCTTTACCTTCCTTTTGTGATTTCTGTCTGTCTGTTTTACCTTTCCTCAGGCAGAGAGGATCAAGGTTCGATTCCGTCATGGGAGTCTGACATCTTCCTGTAAGATGGACTCTAAAATATTATTTAGATGTTTATCAACCTGGCATCTTAAGGGGGTGTCCCCATGTTCAGCTTCGAAGACAACAAAGGTCTAGTAAAGTGTATAACTAAAAAACAAAACAAACAAAAACAAAACAAATGTTCTAAGAAAGGTCAAAACAACACGACAAGCAAAACACTCGTGTGAAACTCGTGTCTGGGGATGGAAAACAATCATTAGAAAAGGTGAAAAGAGAGTTGGAGGGGGGGGGGGCAGATTGTCAGTAACAAATTATGCATCTGTTAATAAGTTGTACCCCGTCACTCTCCTTCGTTCCTATTGTTAGAAGATGAGTACTACAAGGAAACACCTGCTTACGAGGACGTGCATTAGAACGGAGCAGATTTTTTGTTGTTTGGGTTTTTTCCTGTGGAGTCTCTCCGTTCCCCCCTCCTCCCCCTTTCCACACA
>NW_004797350.1:762179-763387 GCF_000002075.1 Aplysia californica
GTACATTAACTCACACATGCATCTGGCAAACATGGAGAGAGAGAGAGAGAGAGAGAGAGAGAGAGAGAGAGAGAGAGAGAGAGAAGAGAGAAGAGAGAGAGAGAGAGGGCGCAAGAGGCAGAGAATGAGGAAGGGGGGGGGCAAGAGAACTACCAGAAATAAATCGTACTCCAATGCATTTTCCCTCCTCCTATGGCCCACTGGCTTTTTTGGAGCCGTTAATGACTTTTTCCCCGCTGCCCACCGACAGAAAACGTGCTCGGTTTAAGTGGACCGTTGACTGGAGGCGGCCTGGCCGGGCCTCTGTCTGTCAACAGCACCATCAACACTGGGACTGGCCAGGGTCGGGCTAAAGGCGATACACTCACAGTTGCTGTCTGGACGAGAGGCCGCGCAGTAGAAGATCACCGCCATCTTCCTGTAGATCTTTGGATATGTGGGGGTTGGGTGCTTTTTGTTGCTTTTTTTTTTCTTTCTGAACTTTTTTTCAAACTGTGTGCCGCGTGCAAGGTCTTTCCGCTGTCTTCTTTTTCTCTTTGTGTGGGTGATTGGCTGGCGGGTGCTCTGGTGTGGTTTGCTCCTTCTTTCCTATCAAACATCTATCGTCCTTATCTCTCGTCTTTCTTTTTTGTGTACGTTACTCTCTTGTAACAGTCTATTCTTCCGCACTTATATGACCTTATTGTGTTGCAAGTGCCGCAAAACTTACTAAAACTATTTTTTTCTCTTTTTCTTTAAATGTTTTCCCCCTTTTTTAATATTTATTATTACAGTCTAATAGTTCTGATAGAGGTGTTAAATCTGTGCCATTTCACCTTTTCATTAATATTCTTTTTTACATGATTTTAGTATGTATTTCTGTTCCGGTTTTTTTTTTCTTTCTTTTTTTTTTGGTAAGGAAGAAAGTGATCCACGCTATAAAATTGTTCAGCTGACTGTAGCTCTTTTGCTATCCCAAACAGTTCCACACAATTTTCCACCTCTATTTTTGTGGGTGGTTGGAGTAGATCACTGGCAGGTCGTCCTTCTTTCTTCTTCTAATGTGTGTTTCTGTCTATCAGTTTGGCTTTTTTCCTTGCGCAAAATAAATGTTATTATGCCAATGTATATCTTTTTTAAAAATCCAAACCAGTTTCTTTCTACCCCTACCCGACCCACTTTACTTTGAGAAAACAGCAAAAAACAAAAATAACGTAAAGAAATTGGGG
>NW_004797350.1:763544-765430 GCF_000002075.1 Aplysia californica
TTTTGGGGGGGGGAGGGGTCTTTCACCTGCTCGCTACACTTTTGGGTTTGAAGTTCCCAGTTAGGAAACACCCTACTTACTCCATGTTTAACGTTTTTAACTCCACTGTGCCAGCAGCAGTTGGTTCACAGAGAGAAGTGCCGCCAAAAATGGACGTCCGTACCACTTTAGCTTATTTTCAAAGAGAAACGCTGCACTTTTCGCTGTTTTGTTTTGGCATTTGACACGATAAACAGTGTGGGTTTTTTAAAGTCCACCTCCCGTTTTAATGCCCCCGCCGCCGATAGACGGGGTGAGGTTTTAACGAGCTGGAGCAGCCTTTGGGTTCAAAGCTTTCCCTGTGGTCACTGGTGGGCTCTGGAGGGGCTGTGGAGGGGCTCAGGGCGCCATTGCCTCATTAACACCTGGATGGTCAGTGCGAACTTTGACCCGGGCATCCGAAACTGTTGTTGTACTACCTCAGTCCGCTTCGGGCGTTTGTCCAAATTGTTGGACGTTCTTGGGGGTCTTTATAGTTGGAATTCTTTTGTTTTGTTTTCATTGTTTTTTTGTTATGTATAGTTTGGTTTGGTTTGATTGTTGCTGTTGTTTGTTTGTTTGTTTGTTTTATGGATTTTTTGTTGTTTTTTTTGTTGTTGTTTTTTTGTTTTGTTTTGGGTTGTTGTTGTTTTTTGGGGGGGTGTTCGTTAGTTTCGGCTCTTTGTGTGTGGAAGGGGGAGGGGGGTGCACTCATACCAAATGACTCTTCTTTCCTCAATGAAACTTTCATAGTTACATTCTACGCACAGTGTTATACACCCTTGTAGAATCCACTGGCATTTATTCCTGTCACAACTACAAGAAAATGGGAACATTCCTCTCAAATTTGGATAATTAATTATTGATGCTGTCTGTCATCGTTCAGCGTTTTAAAGCCATTTAAATCCAACGGCGAACTCTTTATCTTTTGGCACATTATACTGAGCTATATATTATGCATGGAAACGTATATAGTTTCGATGAAAATGTTTTAAGCCATAAGCCACAAGCAAGGCGATATGAACCTTTTATTTCTTAGTTTAACCCTCGGACATCTACGCGTACAGCAAATGTCTAGAAAATTATTTTGATTCATAACCTTTGCTTCCTTTCCTGATTTTCGTGTTTATTTTTGTTTTTGAGTTGTGTTGGGTTGTTGTTGTTTTTTCTTCAGATAATGTTTTACCATTCAAATGATCTTTCTGTGTTTAGGGAGGGCATAAAACTTATACTACTGCAAAAAGTCATTGTGAGGCAGATTGCTGAAAGCTGAGACGAGCAAGTTAGCCTTGCTAGCAACTGAAATTGAAATTGAAATTTGCAGAATGAAACATGATTGAAACGTGAGGTGTAAAAACTCTTATCAAAGTGTATTTTGAGACGTGTAATTTCAGCTAACATTTCGACAACTGCGTTCGAATCAGATTAGCCCCTCTCAAATTTTAGATAAACACATAATTGGTATCGAAAAAATTTCGCGAAGATACAACCGTACGCATGCGTCTGTAGCATGCAGTATTCGGATCTCCGCGATACCACTTTACAGTCTATGATCTACGTTTCTCTTGTGGCCAGCGGTAAAAAGACGTACGTGGTTTGGATTCCAGGGAGCGAATGAACCGGTCTTAGCGGGCGTGTTTAGACATGAGTAGACCAGATGGCTTCTCTCTCTCGCCCATGATAATCGCTGTTTGCTTGATTCCGTCCCGGATAAAACACTGTTGTTGGCCAATTTCCGTAAACAGCAGCGTCTTAAGGTGTACCAAAGCTTGAAAACACTGCCGTTTAGCCTCCACGCGTCTTCTAAACATCGATGGTTCTTCCTCTGTGAGACTGCCAGGGTGCTAGAAGGTGAGGGGAGGGAGGGT
>NW_004797350.1:766519-769411 GCF_000002075.1 Aplysia californica
TCTCTCTCTCTCTCTCTCTCTCTCTCTCTCTCACGCTGTGTGTATGTGATAATATGCGATTATTTGTCTCTTTTCTTGACTTTTGAAACACATATTATATGAAAAGTTCATCTATATTTTATATGTTTTTACACCAGATGGTCTTTGCAAACAAAATGTTTAACTAAAGGATGTTGTAGTACAGATAAAGAAATGCTAGATTCTAGTGAACATTTACATTCATAACCAACACATAAGTTCCCCGTTTGTGTACAGTGCTTGGGTACGCACGTAATATATGGTCCAATATGTGTAAGTGTAAGTATCTGTTATCTCTATCTCCGAAGACTTGTTTGTAGCGTGAAATCTCTCTCATGAGCTACCACAGTGCAGCCCCTTGTTTTCTCGAGATAAGAGTGAGAACTTCATGACAGTAAGCCTGAAAAGCAGGCCTGAAACTCCAAAGACCCTTATCCATCGTGGATAGTCCAAGCTCTGAGGCCCCATCTGGTGTATTTAGGCATAATAAATATTTAGATACAACAGCAGCCCCCCAAAGCACACACCCCAACCAACGATGTCCCTAGGGGAGACCACCTCACAAACCGAACACATTCATCAGCTATTTAACGAGGTAAATAAAAACAGCTAGTCCCACTTTCACATCCCTATTGAGATCTTTTCGGTGACGAAGTCGAAACTGCGCGGGTTTTCATAAAAGGGAGAGTTGCTTCATTTTCACTCTGAACGCGTACAGTCCCGGTCCAAATGGAACGAAATAAAAGTGACCTCTGACCCTCTGTCGGGCCTCTCATTATTGAGGCTTTATCACTAGTGCCGTGATGAGCTTGCACTCAACCCTCCAGGCTCGACCATTGGACACCCTCATAAGCCGAGAGTGCTCCCCCTTGCCACCAGGCGTATCGCAATTATCTCCCCTTTCCTATATTGCATAAGGCTGACCGACACAGATGCACACATTATCGATGCGATGCAATCGTGCTTACATTTCATTCGACTATCTTATTCATTCCCACTACCACCACCCCTCCCCAGACCCCAAACCTTTTTTTATTTTTTTTATTTATTTTTTTTTGCCTACCCTTCAATTACTTAAAAAGCAGATTCCTTGGTAATGCTGCACCTGTTCCTAAAATGGTGGGAATGAGAGGGGCCTTTTTTCTCTTGACGAGTCTTGTTTTATTTTTGGAGCAAAATCTACACGATTAAAGTCTCTCTGGCTTCTAGTTTATGGCTATTTGAAATTATGGAATTTGATCTGCTTTCAGCGCCCCTAAAATCAAACATGCATGCAACGGTAAAGTTCCTTGCAGAGGATGGGATATTATGTGGAGATGACCTGATCTAATGTCCTAGCGTAAAGCTTTTTGCTGTTGGTGCTTTCGTTGAAGTTGTAGCTGTTGTTGTTGTTGTTGTTGTTGTTGGAAGTTGTCCTTGTCTAAGTTGTTGTTTGTTGAAACTGTATTTATTGTTCAATTTTGTTTCTTCTTGTTTGTTTGTTTGTTTGGCTGCTGTTACTGGTGGTATTTAATTGAGTTTATGTATCAAAGCACATCGCATCACATCACATCGCATCACATCACATCACATCACATCACATCACATCACATCACATCACATCACATCACATCATATCATATCATACCATATTGTATCATATCATTTACTTTTATATAATTGTATATTAGTTTATACTTTATTCGTTATATTCATGATATAAGCTTTGTTGCGAAAATCAAACGTCAATTCGACTATTAATAGTTTCAACCAAATTTTTATCACGTTTCACATGATGAAGAAATGATTAGGCTCTACTTTTGGCCCCATACGACTCCAGGGAAATGTTAGACTCTGGACAACTGAACGAGAAGGAATAATTAGAAACCCAAGATAAGCTATAAAATTAAAAGGGCTTTTGACGAGGATTCAACATGAAAACTGTCGGAAACAAAAAGTAATATCTTGTAGCCAGTAGTGACGTACTTCTGGTTTTTAGAAAAACTGAAATCGTGCTACTTGGTGTCGCAGATTCCTCTAAACGTGATTGGAAAACATTACTGATGAATTTCACTCTCCTTTTAATCAGAAGGATTCATGTGGATTAATTCCTCGTGTACAGCAGGGTAGGAAATGAATACGAACAATGTTTTGATAAATAGTACATGGGTCATAGGAGATTAGAAGAAGTCAATGCTATAAATATACTAGCTATTGATATCTTTAGCACGAGGTCGCCTTATAATGTTCCAGCAAATTTGGCCTCTTTTTGACCGCACGACCATGTGACTAGTGAGTTTAATAAGCAATCTTAATGAGTTCTTACACTTGCTCTGTTGCCAACCAGCTGAATGACGTACTTTGTATCGGTGTGAAAATGAACACCTTACCAACTTCCTCTTGTTTTTCGGTTGGTTGCTGGAGACGCCACAATATGTTGGTCTTTATATTTCTGTTCTTTCCATCTATTGTGTCTGTCTGTCGTGTTTTTTCCCTGCACTAACTTACCGTTTTTGATTCTTTATACTTCTTTTTCCTCAAAGTAACCCAGTAGATGGTTGGCGGGTGCCCTAGAGTGGTTTGCTTCTTCTTTCCTATCAAACGTCTATCGTCTTTATCTCCCTTCCTTATTTTTTGTGTTTGATACTCTCTTGTAACACCTCTAATCTTCTGCACTCATATGACCTTATTGTGTTGCAAGTGCCGTGAAACACTTATTAAAACGTAACTCAAAAAAAAAGAAGAAAGAAACCTAAATTCAGTATCGTTGTTCGAGTTTGCAGCTGACTGCACGTCTGAGGAGAGTATTTAATTTGCTCCCCTTTAAGCGGAAAACAACTCCACACTCAGCACAATCATGACATATTGTAATTCTAACCGGGGGAAAGTGGGGTG
>NW_004797350.1:770560-775540 GCF_000002075.1 Aplysia californica
ATATTGCTCGACTCTCAACAAACAAAATTGTTTGAGGATGCAAAATTGCTGTCGGCCTTTCATCTTTGTCTTTCTTTTTTCTTGTTGTTTTGTTGCTGTTGTTGTTGTTGTTGTTGTTGTTGTTGTTGTTGTTGTTGTTGTTGTTGTTGTTGTTGTTGTTGTTGTTGTTGTTTTTACTCTGTAAACGTTTTGAAAACATGTCTGTTATTTTTGTCTGTTTTAGTTTCTTTTCGCAATTTGTCGAGTCAATTTTTTTTATTTTAGTCCAACACTAAATCTCGTTGGTATATTTCTCGCGGACCCAAACAACAAACCATGCAAAATGAATCGAAAGTCGAAGGGGGGGGGGGAATATCATTGTTATCTTGCCAGCGTGCATGGGCATTTAGACTCAAAACCGGATGATTTGGCACTCCGTGGAGCGTCGTTCACAGCAGGGAGTTGAGGGTGAAAGGCAGCGAGTAGATTTGGGATGTGCTCAGGTTACTGCTAGGGTGTGTTTCATAACACACTATGACTTAGACCAGTAAGTAACCTTGTCTCACAAGCTTCAACCCTCAACCTTTTGCACATCAGTCGAGTCAGAAAAAAAGGAAACAGGGGGGTAAGTTGCAAAGAATAAATAGTCGAAGTTGTTGGTTGGTGGAAGCCCTGAAGTTGTTTGCTCCTTTCCAATCAAACTTCTATCGTCCTTACCTCTCCTCCTTTGTGTACGTTACTCTCTGGTTACACCTTTAATCTTCCACACTTATATGATCTTATTGTGTAACATGTGCCGTAAAACTCACGCTGAAACGAGAAAAATAACCTCGAACATTAATCATACATAAATTTTGAGCTGCATTCTCAAGGCAGTCATTGTTTGTGGTTTATATTAGAATGTGTGATAAAACATACAACAGGTAAACGTAAAACGCGCATGAGATCAAACTTGAAGAGAATCAAATCTGTACGAAGGTAATCAGTTTTACGGAAATTAAGTTTGGATCAGCTCAAATGTTTGTGTAGGTGTGTGGAAGAATATGCCTGTGTTTCGTTGTTTGTTAGTTTGTTTTTTTGTGTAGGTGTGTGTATGAGTGACCATGTGTGGGAGTGTCTGTGTATGATTATATATTGTTCTTAGTTCAAGGATGCTGTTCTTGATTCAGGTAACAAATAATATGTGGGTGGTTGGGGGGCAGTGCCACTAGTAGGTCCTACTTCTTTATTTTCCCTCTATTGCTTCTGTCTGTCTGACTTACCTTTTCCCCAGTGTGGGTGGTTGGCGGGTATTCTGTTGTGGTTTGCTTCTTCTTTCCCATCAAACATCTGTCGTCCTTATCTCACCGTCTTCTTTTTTATCTTTGTTACCCTCTTATAACAGCTCTAATCTTCTGGCGCTCATATGACCTTATGCAGTTGCGAGCGCCGTAAAACCTGTTCTAAAACTAACTTTTTCCCAGTACTAAATAACCACTATTGTTTCCATGTGTTTCTCTTTAAAGTAAAAGAAACATTTTTTAAAAATAATAATACTACTGCCGCAGCTGTGGAGTCCTTGCTGTTCTTAACTTGGTTTTCTCGTAGCTTGTGGATGGTTGGTGGGTGCTCTGGTGCAGTCTGCTCTTCTTAGCTAACATCTAAGCCCTTATTTCTTCTTCTTTTCTCTGTATATAATCTCGAGTAACGCCTCACATTTCCAACACTTTTATGACCTATAAGTTATATAATGCAAGTACTGTAAGCATCAACAAGCTCGTCAAATCAAAGTAATATCCTCACAATTTCATTTGATGACCTTGTTCTTTTTTCATGAGGGCTCTGCGACTGCTAATGAACTTCGCAAAGGTATCCATACCTCTTGTTGACATAATCGTTACTGTGGTTATGATTATAAGGGCTAGCTGCACAGGTTAAAAGTTAGGGCAATGCACCATGTCAAATGAGAAATGGGCGGTTGGCGGGTGATCTGCTGTGGTTTGCTCCTTTCTTCCTATCATGCATCTGTCGTCCCTATCTCTCCCTCTTTTCTTTGTATGTTATTCTTTAGAAACACCTCTAATTTTGGGCACACATACTATGACCTGTTTGTGTTTCAAGTGCTGCAGAACTCCCTACTGAAACCTTTTTTAAAAATTATGTACAAAACTGGAGGCTTGTCAAGCTCAAGGTTAAGTACTTGCCCTTCGTGTCTTAAGTTCCTAATGCGATCCTCAGTTTTTGGGTTTATACTTTCTCACCAAGAAGAAAAATAAAAATTCCTGTAGAAGAGAACAAATTGAATTTTTTTTATGACATTGCAAAATGAACGCATTTCCAAAACAACAAAAAACCATTAAGTGTATGAAATATGTAAGTAACACGGAACAAAACGTAGCCATTGTCTCAAAAATGCCTCTCTTCTACAGATGTAGAAATAGGTGATTAGGGATGCCAAGGATAGGTCCTTCTTCTCTTCTTCTTACCCTCTGTTGTTTGTTTTTTTCTGTCGGTCTCTTTCACCGTTTTCCTTCATTAAATGACCATTATTGTGCCAAGGTTCTTCTTTAATACTCAATCAAACAAACAAAACTGCAGATCTAGAACAGCCGTTGTTTTCTTGACGCTAACAAATCAGTGTGAAAGTAGAAACCCATCAAGTTCAGAAATAGGGCCAAGCAATCTCTGCTCGCGTGTTGGGTTCCTTCAATTATTAATGCTCATCCCTGACGCCCTAAAGCCCTTTGACCGCATGCATAATTACTCAATAGGCTCATACTTAATTCTAGGAGCGCGCAGTTCGCCCCAACACAGGCAGTCGTAATTGATGGTGGGGCAGGAATAGAAGTTAAAGTAACGGAATGGCTGAGAGTGAAATTTGCCATTACTCTGAGAGTCATTAATCTTATTTGATGAGCTCACACTCTTTATACACCGAGAACTATTGGGAATGATTATACGAAAGTGAGTCAGTGTTTTGTCGTAAACGACATGCCTTTAAAGCAAAACAGAGATGGGGAGGGGGGTATAATGAGACAGAGGGAGAGAGAGAGAGAGCGGAGATAGGCGGGAAGAGTGGGAGAGAGTGAAAATGAAAGTGAAAGGAAAGGAGGTGGAGAAAACGGTGGATGGGAAGGGGATGAGCGGACAGACACAAATAGATCGATAAATTGATAGACAGATAGATAGATAGATGACCGTTATTGTGTCGGTGTGCTTCTTTTTTCTTCAACAAACAACAAATAAATACAAAATATCTGCAAACTTCAATTATCATACCAATAGCATTGTTTGAATCCGCAATATAATAAGCTGCATTGGAAGTTGAGTTGTCTTAGGGAGGTTACAAGGCCGTTCCCTTACTCGGTTTGGTCCTATCGGAGATGGGCGACAAATTCGGATTACTGTCTCATAAATAAGCTCACGGTATCGAAAAGGGTGTTTCACCCATGCCACACCCGTACCCAATATTGTTGTAAGGATGACTTAAGAGGACAATGACTGAAAAAAGCTAGTCGTTTCTTTGTTTTCTTGTTTCTTTGTTTTTGTGTGTGTATGTAGTTTGGTTTTTTTGGTTTGTTGGTTGGTTGGTTGATTGATTGGTTGGTTTGTTGGTTGGTTTTTTTTGTTTTTGAAATATAGAGTGCAGACAGACAAAGTTTCTTTTGTTCGTTAAAGATTTTTATTTTCGTTCTGTCTTTATTGTTTTCACTCACCTCCTTTATTTTCGGTCCTACTAATGGTTCAAACTGAGTAACCGCAGTAGAAAGACATGAAATTGGCAGATGTTATCAACCGTAGGTGATAAGCTTTTCTTTTCCTTTTTGAAGTTTCCACCGCTCTCTCTCTTTACGCCACGGGAGCTGGGAATCTTGTCCGTCATCAAGGGAACATAAAGGTCTGGCACCTTCAGGCTTCCTTCACAGCCTTCCTTCACAGCCTTCCTTCCGGGTCCGGTAAAACATGTCTCAACAGCCGCGGTGTGTCGGGAAGGCATGCCATTAGTACATAGCGCTGTGGACTCAGAACTGACACCCAGAATACTTTGACATGCAACAGGAGCAAGAAAAGCTCGTCCCAAAAAATTGTAAAAGCAAAAACAAAAGCAAAAAACTCGCCTAGAGTTCTAGATCTAGTAACTTTTTTTACCAGACGCATGCTAGTACTGTACTGTACTGTACTTTGCATGACGCCATCCCCCTCTCCCCTCCTTTCCTCCCTTCCCTCTCCCCTCCTTTCCTCCCTTCCCCCTCCCCTCCTCCTCCCAAAGAAAGAAAAAGTTGTTAAAAGCTTTGTGTTGACTGAAAGCAAAGAGCCCTGTCGGGGTTTAACTTAACAACAAGATATAGTTTATGTCCTTAGGACTGTAAGGAAGTCAGGTGAGGCGAGGGGAGGCGGGATTGATGACGATGTTATCGACTTGAACCAGAGAGTAATATTCTTCGGGGGTTAAAAAAAAGATCCCGTTTGTTTAAACAATTTTTAAGGCTCTTTTGAGGAATAGCTTGTTGATTAATAATAATGGGTACTCAAAGTCTTGGAAAACTTTTCATACTGAAATTATTTACTAGTTCGTGCGATGAATGGCGAATATTATGTCTTTTATTTTTATCACCTGGCTCCAAACCAAACGATCGCTTTTGCCATGTTTTTCAAACAACTTGATTTAAAAATTGAACGTTTTAAAAACACACGATTGCGAATCATAAAAGCGATCCGTGAAATACCTGACTAGTTTGGGCTGGAATGTTGTTTTTGTTTTTTAATATGTTGTTATTTTTCATTGTTTATGTGTAGGGCTATGGATGAGTATGAGGCAATACGAGAGGGAGAGAGGTGGAGAGAGAGGGGGGAAGAGAAAGGAAGGAAGAGAAAGGAAGAGAGAGAGGGAGAGAGAGGATGGGAGGCAGGGGGAGACAGAAAGACAGACAGACAGACTGACAGGGACAGAGAGCGATAGAGAGGCAAGAGAGAGAGACAGAGAGAGAGAGAGAGAGAGAGAGAGAGAGAGAGAGAGAGACA
>NW_004797350.1:778497-781460 GCF_000002075.1 Aplysia californica
TTATTCACATGTATTATGAGACACGTTCACAGAAAACCATGTGCCTTCGTCACTGGCGAGGCTGGTTGGAAGGAGGGGGGGGGGTCTTGTAAATCCCACATCTTTAATTACTCTGTGTCCTTTCTGTCCGTCTATTTTTCTTGTCAAAGGAATTAAGTGACCGTTATGACCCATATGCTCATCTGTACCCAGAACAAAAATTAAACAAATACGTTTATAAGTCTACTATTCTACTTACTATTTCGCGAGATGTGAAAAAAATCCAAGCCACCGAAGTCCATAATAACCATTGTCTTTCGAAGTTTGCTGAATAGTTGTCGGCATATTTCCTTTGCTGTATATGATGATGATGATGATGATGATGATGATGATGATGATTTTTTCCCCTTAATGGGCCTGACGGACTCCGCGAAGAAATCTTCGAGCGAGAGCGAGGCTCTTTTTCGGCTCCATTGTCAATATGCTTAGCGGCACCTCCTCTCGTCCAAATAACTCCATTCGAATTGCCATTGTTCCTGGACATTCAAACATATGTTTGACATCCTCCTTGATGATGATGATGATGATGATGATGATGATGATGATGATGATGATGATGATGATGATGATGATGATGATGATGATGATAAGACGGGGGTGGGGGGGGGGGATAGGATTGTTTTCTTCTCGTCTTCGGGAATGAATACTTGGATGACGTCAGTCGCCAATCATCAATCTCCCAGGTCTATCGTAACAGTATCGATATGACGCAGAGCGGGGCCGCACGGAGACTTTGACAATCCGATACCGCGCCACCATAGCGGTGGACGCCCGTACAGAATTATGCCAAAACTGCGACAACGAAAAACAGAAAAAAACCAATAACAACAACAACAACAAAAAAACCTCAAGGCTCAAAATAATAACTTACTTTTCTCGACCGCAATAACTCTCTATTCAGATTCAGGGCACCTCCTTGTCATCTCATTATGATTTTAAATTTTTATTTCTCTCCGTCGTTTTAGTTTGTTTGTTTTTTTTCTTCCGTCTCGCAGTATAGTTTTTCCTTGCACTAAATTACCTTTATTGTGTCGATGTGTTTCTCCTTACCTGGAAAAGTAAATATGGAAGGGGAGAAGGTGATCGTACCAGTGGATGGAAGACGCCACCACCATAATCCTACTTCTTTTCTTTCTTTCCCTCTCTTGTCTATGCCTACGTGTCCTACTTTTCCCCTGGACTAAAGGTTTTTGTGTTTTTGTGCTTCTCTTCACTTTCCCTCTCTTGCCTATGCCTGTCTATCTAACCCTTTTCCCAGCATTAAAGGTGTTTTTGTGTAGGTGTGCTTCTCTTCAGTAAAGAAAACAATAAAATAATTCCAACGTACCGGGTTCTGCGGTGTAGATGTTTGTCCCAATGCCGTCGCTCACAGAAGAAGTGGGGCTCTCGTGGCCTAGAGGTTAAGGTGTTGGCCTCTCATTCCAAAGGTCCCGGGTTCGAATCCGGGTAGCGACCGAAAAAATTTCTTCTCTAAATTTGTCTCCTTTCACCTCATTTCTTGCTCTCTAGCAATGTTCTGTTGTCTGCTTTCGTCTCCTCTTTCTGCCCCCCACCCCCTCACCTCCTTTGCCCCTTCCTCTGGGCTCCTGATTCTTTCTGCAGCCTTTCTACTGCTACTCCTTCGCTTCTTCTTACTGCTGTCTTTCAGCCACACCCCTGATCTTCTGGTAGGAAAGATCTACACCTAGCCTTCTCGGACAAGGGCGCTCATATGACCTTATGCAGTTGCGAGCGCCGTAAAAACACTTTACAAAAACAAAGCAAACAGAAGAAGTAAGTTTGATTTCTATCTGTGTGGGGAGAATTCTATCAAGTATTTCCTGTCTTTCTGATGGGACGAAACAAAATATGTCTTACTTTTTCCCGTAAGCAAATTATAGTATTGATGTTCTACTCTTTGTTCAAACATATTTTAATAAACACTCTTTTGTCCTGACATCCGTGGCCTGGTGGTTAGGCTACCGGACTCGCAAGATCATGAGATTGTGGTTTCGAGGGTTTGAGCCTCTGCTCAGTCCGAAGTTATGTCCTTGAGAAAGTCACTTTACACGAACTTCCCATTTGGTTCAGTCTTTATTTAGATTGACGTTATTCAGCTCGCAGATCCCGCCTCTTATATAACCTAATAGCATTGAAAGTGTTGATAGGGTGTTAAAACTATACCCGTGTGCAAGCTGCGCACGTTAAACATCCCTTGGCGGTCCTAAAACCGATAAGAGTAGGCTTAGCCGCCACCTGGGGGAAAATTCAAACGTCCTACAAAGCTGAAAATGTTTATTGTGTCCCTCGAACTCTCATAAGACCTTACACAGTTGCGAGCGCTGTAAAACACTTACCAAAACCGAAACCTATACCGTCTCATCATAAGTTTCACCTTTTGTCCCGGCCTCCAACTCTGCGGGCATACGTAAGCATCAGGCCAGGGAGGAGACAGACCGACCGACTAGAGGAGAGAGAAGACCGGCAGGAGACCGGCAGGAGACCGGAGCCCGCCCCCCTATCTGCCGGCACATCACCTGTACTCAGGAACAGCTTCATAAAAATTTCATACTCGCGTGCCGTCCGGACGCAATCCGAGAGTTGTGATCGGCCACTATCTTCAACCTGCGCTCCTCTTCTATAGTTTTATCTCCTTTTCCCCCTTTTTCTTTCCTTTTTTATTTTTTATTTGGCAATTCTGAATTAATTCTTCTTTCTTTCTGTTCTGATTTATCTAAGTCTAAGGTAGCATGGTTCTTTTTTTCCGTCCAGACTTTCTATTCGTGGAAAGTGCAACTTAATTTGTTGTTCTTTTGTTTAATTCAGCGTCTTCTTTGATCGCAAATCCATTTACCATGTGTGCATTTAAAGAAATCCCCAACAGTTTGGTTTTTTTACTTGTTTTTTTTTCTTTTTTCACCATTTTTCCCTTTTTTTTTCTTTTT
>NW_004797350.1:782502-783767 GCF_000002075.1 Aplysia californica
AACACACACACACACACACACACACACACACACACAGACGACGGCGCCGTAAATGAAAGTATAGCATGGTGATGAGGTAGATATTCACGTACATAATCATTGTGCCTAAGCGTCAGAAGTGGGTAGTTGTAAGTCGCCACTTTTCACTTCCACTTTTTTCTTATTCCTTTGTTTTATAAATGTGTCTATTTGGTTGTTTTCAGTTTGTAACACGAAATGATCATTATTGTGCTTCTCGATACTACAACCCCCCTCCCTCCCCAATCCCCACCCTTCAATACACAGGTGTTGCTATTTCCATTGTTGTTATAGCTAACACATCCTCCACTGCACACTTCAGCCACTAAAATAAAATCTTGTAGGGTTTTACAAGTCTAATAGATGTATAACCTAAATGATTGAGTAACGGTCTTTTTTCTTGTCCCAACGTCGTGCACCCATCCCAGTACATAAAAAAGAGCGTGATAAAGGAAGCAATGGCAATAAGAATTAGAAACGAAATAAACAATTTTAATGTATGTGTTGCAACGTGAGGAATTTGTTAACTTTTATTGGTGCTCTCAAGTCGTCAGAACGAAGCTTTGAATGTCTGCTGCCAAACTGAACATGCTTTCAACACATTCTTTAACTTGCTGTCTAAAAAAAAACCCCGCAATCTTTACAGGAAAATGTAGAAAGAAGATAAGGCTAATTAAAATAATACGAACAGAAAGAATCCAATTTTGAAAGAGATTTTTATTAAATGAGCAAACCGTTAAACTTGAACGGAAAAAAAATCCCAAAAGATAATTTAATTAAATTGGAATCAACGAAGTGTATTTTTGCTCTTGTTTGTTTGTTGTTTGTTTGCTTGTGTGTTTGTTTGTTTGTTTGTTGGTTGGTTGGTTGGTTGGTTGATTGGTTGGTTTGTTGGTTTTTTTAGCCTAAAAGTGCAAGAATTCTTCTACATCGATCGTAGAACTGTACGAGGCATTGTGCGTGTGTTTGTTTTTTTGCGTAGTGCGCGTGTTTTACGTGAGGTGTACATTTCCCTCCCGTGAGGCTGGATGTTCGCCAGCGGGATGCAGAAGCGGCAAATTTGGTGGAGAGGTGTGTGTGGGGGAGGAGGGGTAGTCGGCAGGGAAAACTCATATTACATGATACTTGTTGGCTGTTGGCGACGGTTCAACGGTTATCAAAAGAGGAGCATGACGTCTAGATGAAGTCGCGACTGTCAAATGTTATTGTTTGTAACTTTTAGTATTTAGCGAGTTTGGCACGCGAGA
>NW_004797350.1:784586-793656 GCF_000002075.1 Aplysia californica
ATATATATATGCCTTTTTCCTCTTGAACACTGCAGGTGGCTGTAGGGCGCCACTGTTTGGAACTACTTTTTCTTTTACTCTGTTGTTTCTGTCTGTCTTGCCTCTTCCCTGCGTGGGTGGTTGGCGGGTGCTCTGGTGTGGTTTGCTTCTTCTTTCCTGTCAAACATCTGTCGTCCTTATCTCCCCTTTTTCTTTTTTATGTTTGTTACTCTCTTGTAAGAGCTCTGATCTTCTGGCGCTCATATGACCTTATGCAGTTGCGAGCGCCGTAAAACTTCTACTAAAACTAAAACTCTTCCCTGCTCTATTTGAACGTTATTGCGGTGATGTTTTTTCTCCTCAATTCAACTCAAATTCTCAAACTCAATACACACCAAGAATCGCCTAAAACAGAAATCGGTTGTGTTACCCGCCCACTCACAATGTAGACTTGGATGGGACTGCGCCTGGAATACCTGGAGGTGTGTCATCTCTGACTCAGAGGTTGACGTATAATGACCCTCCATCCTTCACGGTCGCGATCAGCCGTTGCACATTCTGCTACATCCAGGCCAGTCTATGTTCTAAATGTTGTCCATCCCTGTTACTCTTTGTCATCCCCTGAGAAGCCGGCGGTTGGAGGGCGCCATTGGTAGGTCCTACTTCTTCACTTTTCTTCTGTTATTTCTGTCTGTCTTACTTTTTCCCAGCACTAATTAATGACATTGGTTGTGTCGATGTGCTTCGCATTTCTCAAACTCAAACAAGCTGCCCCTGAGACTGTGCGGACTGCTAATTTGGAGGACGCTGGGCAGAAATCCGCACTCAACAACCACCCTGCAAAGTAAGTTTTTGCTGTCGGCGATATACCTGCTGACCCAATCAGCTATGTAAACGGAAGGCAAAGATGCTGTTTTTCTTATGAGCCTGGAAAAGGCGACGGAGGTTGGCGAGCAGTTTGTATTGTGGATAATATTCAATATTTGCCGAAATGTGATACATGCGCGTAAAGGTTAGGGGGTGGGTGGAGGTCTGGTATGCCTGTTAGAATTTTTTTTTCTTGAGCAGGTGTTTGAAAGATGGTGGTATATATAGTGTTTGGTTTTCATTTAATTCATTTAATTCTGTTGGACTTGATCTACATTGGAGAGATTAAGTTATAATTTTTAGTCAAATTACGTATGTGTGTATGTGTGTATATGTGTATATATGTGTGTGTGTGTTTGTTAGTGTGTACATGTGTATATACATAATATATTATGTGTGTGTTTCCTTCTTTTGTGGGGACGGGGTGAGGATAGTAAGGATGCGTGCATTGTGAGACTGTAACAACAATATGCCGTTCCCTACGGTACGATTTCAAAAGATAATCGTGGCTATGTAACAATGAATGAATTTTTGTGGTTTAACGTATCCGTCTGTGAGGAAATTCGACTGACCAGTTTGTCCAATCAGTTGTGGCGGACAAGCGGCACCCCACGAGCCTCGTCATTGTGCCCCCCCCCCCTACAAAAGAGACTACAGATTTATTCAGAATTGTTTATTTTCCTTCTTGTGGTGTCAGGATGTACTGAACAGTCACAGAAGAGTAAGCAGATACAAGCATTCGGGTCAACTAGGAGACGGATAGATGTCGAAAAAAGCTAAGAGGCACGCGAGAGAAATTAAACTCAAGATGAGAAAAATGTCGCTTCAAAATTAGAAACATCAATTACTAATTTTGAGGATGAATCTCAAAGATATTATATTACTACAAAGGAAAGGTATCGGAGATGGGACATGTTTAGTAGATTCATGCAAAGTTCATCATTGCACAAACTATGGACCCACAAACGCTGATCAAATCAACCGATCACTGTAGAAAGTACTGGCGCTTCTGAATAGTCAGGCTTTTGTCCTTGCACTCAGAATATGTCAGTTTGATATATATAACTAGAATATTATTTCGGATATATATTGTCGAATGTCGGGCGGGTGGTTGGAGGGCGCCTCTGGTAGGTCCTTCTTTACTGTCCCTCTGTTGTTTCTGTCTGCCTGTCTGTCTTACTTTTTCCCAGCAGTAAAAGACCATTTTTGTTTCAACGTGATTCTCTTTACAAAACGAAAGAAAAGAAAAGTCGATTGTCCTCGTCGTGCTTTTTGGATGTCTTCTAAGCAACCCTTTTTGAAGCAGAAAGCCTCTAAGATATTCAAGATCAGGTAGAAAGGGCCGTTCAAAAAAGTACAATAATTTTTGGGAGCAGGCAGACAGATGAGAAAAAAAACACTGGCAAAACAACTGAAACGCATATGACTACATGGATAGAGCGTGTATACAAACAAGATGGCAGCCAACCAAAGGCGGGGACTGACAGACGAGGCGAGGTTTCCCAAAATGAACGCGAGTCAGCATCAAAGGTTACCGGTGCACGCACCGAGACGAGTTGTAAAATCGCTTGCTGTTCTTTTTTCGCCACTATTTGCGCCGTGGAAAGGGCCAAATTATTGCAGAACGTTAAAATTATTGGCAAAGTATCAGAGATACCCGCGCGAAATCTACCCGAAAACGATGATGATTGCATGGGTGTTAGATACATACGGATGCCAGGGTGTGTAATTGAGATCGCAATGCGGGAAAAAAATGAAGAAAAAAGAAGAGGGAGAAAAACCCCCCAACTCAGCCAGGAAACTATTTCAAAACAAAAAGTTGCATTTCAAGAAACTTGAAGATGTGAGAAGAATATATCGATGTTCAGATTGTAAGAACTTTCTTTAGAATGCATGATATCGTTCTCCGTTTATCCTTTCCCTTACTTTCAGTTCGTCGTGTCTATTGGCTAAATGCCTGGATCTTGTAGCTCCGGTACAGACAGGGAAAACTGAAGTGTTTATGTGCGTTCCTTTGAATCAGATAAATTCACTCGTTCTTTTTAATTTCAAAATGTGCGCTTCGCCCTCGAAATAATTCGCTTCCAATCTAGTACGATGTCAGACTAAAGATGTGCACCTCTTTGCACCTCGCCATGTCGCGTTAATAAGATTTGTTTTGCTTTGTTTTGTTTTTGATTTTGTTCTTTAATAACAATCTAACGTCATTCGTGACATTTGATATGCGCTTGATTTTTAACACTTGAGATAAAGTACTGCTTAATTAATTCAGCAGGGGACTGACAGGGCAGCGAACTTGAAAGATTTTGTTTTGTTCTGTCAGAAGGAAAAACAATTTGATGGTGAAAATAAAGGAGCCACAAACAAATCCAAAAAGGATCTAGAAAATAACGAAGGAAAACAAAAATCATTGTTGGTGGAATCTGGCAGGTGGTAAATAAGTAATGTCTCTTTCAGTTCAGCGACTGGGAATGTCCGATGATTCCGTGATTGCAGCGCTGATCCGCCATTTTATCGTGTCCCTTGCCATTCATCTCATGGGTAAAATAAAACACGTTTTGCTGTGACAGGCTAGCAGTTTGGACTATTTAGAACGCAAATTTTGTCTTTAGATCTCTTGGGCGATTTTGTGAGTCGACGTACGATTTTATCCACCAGGCTTTACGCAATTGGAAGTCTTTGCACTGTTGACTGACTTATTTCTTGCAATTACATTTCTCATGGTCGTTGTTAAGCGATATCGGAGGTACTGAAGTATAGACTACTCCATTCTGAGGCTATGTTGAATGTTTTCAAGGCTCTGTAGCCCCATCCTATGGCAGATGGACGTTTAGTGGGTGGTGTGCGGATTTTCTGCTGTGGTTTGCTCCTTCTTTCCTATCAAAAATGTATTGTTCTTATCTCTCCTCCTTCTTTTTCTGTTTGTCACTCTCTTACAACAGTTCTAATCTTCGGCACTTATATAACCTAAAAGTGCCTTGAAACTCATATTAAAACTAAATTAAATTTGTTCATTGCTGTTTCTTCCCAAAACGTTATCGAGAAATGTGTATGACATCAAGATCCAACAAAGTTTCTTAGTAGAGTTTTTCGCTGAGGGCGTTCTGATGTGGTCTTCTTCTTTCACTTCTCCATGTAAATGTTTTGCTTTTACACCATTTCTAGTATGATAGCTTTTGGTGTTTTCTTGGTATCCGTTATTCGCTAATTTATTCTGAATCTACTTTTTCCAAAGCGGGTGGTATATCTTACTTCTTAACTTTCCATCAGTTGTTACTGTCTGTCTGTATTACTTTTTCCCTGCACTAAAATGACCAGTGGGTGGTTGGAGGGTGCTCTGGTGTGGTTTGCTTCTTCTTTCCTATGAGACATCTATCGTCCTTATCTCCCCTTCTTCTTTTTTATGTTTGTTACTGTCTTGTAACACTTTTGATCTTCGGCACTTATATGACCTAATTGTGTTGCAAGTGCCGTAAAACTCTTACTAAAACAAAACAAAACTAACTTCCTTCACAAGCCTCCTGCCAGCCAGCCAGACATGAAGGTCACTGGCTTTCTCGGTCAGCCCTCACTCAAAAACTGGAACGTGCATCCTGTGGGATCAGCTCCCAGTACAAATCCCGAGTCTCATCTTGATATCTGAGGTCAGCGATAAAGAGGAAGGCCGTTCGCGTGGGCCCAGCGTCTGCCCGTGCCTGAGATATACGGCAGGGTGGGGTCACAGCTTGTTCAAGTCTTCCTGCCGTCTTCTCTGTTATTTCCGCAGTGATAACACGACGATACATCTGCTTTATAGGTGGTCGTGGTCGTTTCTTTGGTGCAAAGCGCCTGGTACTACTATCTTCTCAACCTCTTTAGTATGGTTTGGGCAGTAAGCTTCACTCAGCACAGTTGGGTATGTATGAGGTCGATATCGCTGTAAAACCAGTTTGCTCGCTATCCAACCTCCAAATTGAATATCCCTCTCCGATCATAAGACAACCGGCGTCTTAGGTATCGCGCTTAAACGCTCCATGTTGAAGATGTCAGTTCGATTTCCGTGGGGAGAGATTTGATTTTTTATCGCGTTTCTCCGTCTTTCTGATGGAGGGAGCGATGTATCCCCTGTCAAATCCCACCTCTTAAATGATCTAAACTCTGTCGCTGGGGGCGCAACACTTCTACAGGTACTTTTTTTTAAAAAATACTGGACAAATTGAGGGGATGGGGGCTAGATAAGTCCCCAGAACAACACAAATTCAAAACGCGTCACATTATGCGTGATATCCGATTCAAATAGGCGACCTTGAAACGTCTTTTTTAAAAAGAACATTAGAGTAGAGAGATAAAGGCAACAAATTGATCGACAGCTTTCCCGGGGAGGAAAAAACAATTCTCCAAAGACATTCGTCAACATAATATATTATGCTCAGGTGTCATGTGAGTGCTGGGTTGTTTTTTTCTTTTGCGTTTCTCCACCTTCACTCCGGATTTTTAAAGAATTATTTCATTTGTTTTGGGATTAGGTTGTTGTTTTTATTTTTGTTTTTGATTTTTGTTTCTTTTGTTTGTTTTGTGTTCGTTCATTCATTCCATCTTTGTTCTACTTTTATGTAAAAACTAGGCCGTGGGTGGTTTGCGGGTTCTCTGGTGTGGTTTGTGTCTTCTTTCCTATCAAACATCTATCGTCCTTATCTCCCCTCCTTTTTTTACGTTTGTTACTCTCTTGTAACACCTCGAATCGTCTGGCGCTCATATGACCTTGTGTAGTTGCGAGCGCCGTAAACCTCTACTAAAACTTTAAAAAACTAAAAAAAACTAAGCCAAAGCCTTGACTTTTGAAATGGCCTACTCGTAACTAAAAAGGATTAACATTATTTCTTTTTTTAAAAGAACCCAGATTCAAAGCATTCCAGACTAAAACACCACACCTCACCTGTCAGTATGAACATTGACATCTCTCATTTTGTATTTATCTTAACGCAGTGTTATTCCCAGGAACTTGTTCAAAGTTCAGATGTATTTGGTTGAGCTGAAGAAAGAAAAATAGAATACAAAACTTAATTCTAGTTCAAATTTTTTGTTGTAGATTCATAGGTTATATTTACTGTGTTCGCTTTTCTCTTTGTGGTTGGCTGTGTTTCATTAAGGACACCTGCTTATTTGCTGACTCCAACAGATTATTACTCAGCTCTGTAATCACTGTGCTTCACTTCAAGGATTTTTTTTTTTGTTCTCTGACTTTCTCTCGCCCACGCTCTGATATTCTTTACCAACTGTCTTTTGTTTTTCTGTCTGTCGTCTGTCCTGCTTTTCCCCATCTCTAAATGACAGGTATTGTGTCGCATCTACCCCCCCTCTCCCCCTCCACACCAAACACGCTTTTTGCTTCTTTTGTTTCCTCCCCACTTTTTTCATATCTGTCTCTCTCTCTTTCTCTCTCTCTCTCTCTCTCTCTCTCTCTCTCTCTCTCTCTCTCTCTCTCTCCCTCTCTCTCTCTCTCTCTTCTGTCTCTGTGCCTCTCTGTCTTCTCCCCCCTATATCTCCTTCTCTCTCTGTGCTCTCTGTGCTCTGTCTCCCAAGAACACTAATCGCGCTTTTTTTTTCTTCGCCTATAATTCCTCTCGAACAGAAATCTCCATTGTGCTATTTGCACTCTTTTATGTTAACTTGAAAATTGTTCGAATAAAATATATCTGGAAGATTAAAGGAAAGAGCCTCTTGGCACTGTTTCTAAGGTCGCATTTCAAAGGTTCTTGTAGATGATAATGGCTTTACGCTCCGTAGAAAACCGACATATATGAGCCAAGTTGTTGCGAAATGCCGCATCGAGTTTTCTCGATAAATTATGTATTCACTTGGGTTTAAAACAAAAGTAAGTATAAATGAGAAGAACTTCTTGTTACTAAATGTTATCTGCTTTGTTATGGATTTTTAGAAAGGTTAAGTTAGGAGCTTGTTAGCGTTTGAAAGAGGGCTCCTTCCCTTGAGCGCTGAACTCGTATTTGTTTGTTTGTTTCTTGTTTTATAATGTGTTTTATGTTTGTTTTATTTCTTTTCTGTGTTTTTTCTTTCTCTTCTTTCTGATGCATTGAAAAAAATTTCTCTAGGAAGTGGATTGATCATGTCGTGGGGATATTATTTTTATTACTATTGGGGGTTTTTTTGTTGGGGTTTTTGTTTGTTTGGTTGTTGTTGTTTGTTTTTTTGCTGTGCTTACTTTTAATTTTTTTCTTTTTTGGTTTGGTTTCGGTGGGTGTTTTGTCATTGTTGGAAGTTTCTTTGTTTGTTTGTTACTTTTTATTTATTTGTTTTCGTTCGTGGGTTTGGCGGGAGAGGGGGAGTATGGAGGTCACGAGGTCCCAGGAAAATTGGATTTCCTTGTATGCCTTATAATGTTTAAGGGTGCCACTGCTTTCGTTGCTGTTGGCTACTCGAGTATTGTCTGAGTTTTTTGCTTCTCTTTGTTCTAATAATATAAGTAATTCGTTCTGAGGTGACTCATCCAAAGCTACAAGTCAACTAGCAAACCTTTGATATTGTTACTGTTCACTGTATTTACACGACGGACGGACGGACGGACGGACGGACAGACAGACAGACAGACAGACAGACAGACAGACAGACAGACAGACAGACAGACAGATAGACAGACAGAGGGGACGAGAGTTGGAAGGGTCTGGTAGACAGCAAGATAGTATAGACCTTAACAGAAGCATCTTAGTAAATCCAAGCAATGGTGAGCAGGTACAAACCCAGGGTGTGGTGTGCCTCTCGTAGTCTGCGTCGCACTTATCAAGGCCAGGTTATCCTTCTATCTCTGTCTGACCATTACTCGCTCCCTATCTCCCTCCCCCGGACACCGATGGACAAATGCCCAACCAACCACCGGCCGGCCCCTCTGGTGGCTTACTTTGCTGACAGGTACGCTCACAGAGATAGAAGCAGGGATACCGAGCGTAAAGGCAGCAAAGTCTGCTTCTTCTGAACTATTTGAAATAGGCTAATTTTCTTTCCGTGCTGGGTCATTCCATGAAAAACGAAAGTGCAGTGGTACAGCAGGTTACGCGGAGATGATGATTTGCTGAAAACACATTCCACACAGGCATGTTAGGCTGGGTTGAGGGTTGTTATTTTGTTAATGTTGTTTTTTAGAGTTTTTTTGTTGTTGTTTTTTGTTGTTGTTACTGTTTTTGTGGGGGGGGGTTGTTTGTTTGTTGATTAATTGGGGGAGGGGATTTGGAAGGGGGGGGAGGTGTTAGAGGAGTTTGCTCCTAACTAATAAAAAAAAAGGAAGAAGAAAAAGAAGAAAGAATGGGTATGGGAAGGCGTTGCGTGTGTCACTGCAGTTTCATTTTTCATGGAAAAGCCCGGCGTATTATCGCACTGACAAATCTCTGCCCTTCTTTACAGCGCATGGTTTTGCGCAATCTTTTGTTGGTACCGAGTCGGTAAATGAAACTCTGACACTAGACAAGTAACAGTAAATTATGGGTGTTTGAGTGAGAGCTGTCCCTTTTACTTTTGCTTAGAATTACCTTTACTATAATAGCTTCCTTTTTTCTGTTTCTTTCTCTCTTGTACTCCTCTAATCGTCAGCATTTATATAACCATAATGTAGTGGGTGGTTCGAGGGCGCCACTGGTAGGTCTTACTTCTTTACTTTCCCCTCTTTACTTTCGGTCTGTATGTCTGTCTTACTTTTCCCCAGCACTAAATGTCCATAATTGTGTCGATGTGCTTCTGTTTACTCAAACAAACAAACAAACGAGACCTTGTGGGTGGTTGGCGGGTGCTCTGGTGTGGTTTGCTTCTTTTTTCCTATCAAACATATTATATCGTCCTTATCTCCCCTTCTTCTTTTTTATGCGTGTTACTCTCTTGTAACACCTCTAATCTCCTGGCGCTCATATGACCTTATGCAGTTGCGAGCGCTGTAAAACCTCTACTAAAACTTAACTAAAACAAGACCTTAATGTGTTGCAAGTCCTGTAACACCCTCGATCACTACAACTAAAAATTAACTCTTTCTGTTTCATTTCGTATTCTACGACAACGTTTCTGACGTTGGCCACCGGCGCCGATCTGCTGTTGTATCGGTGCTGTCAAGTTAAATTTACCTTGGACGTGAAAAAGACTTAGTGCTCTCTGACTCGACAACCCATTGTTTGGGGCAGCCGACAGGATCGAGTGCCCAGCAAGGGTCTGGAGTTTTTGGTGGGCTTCTTTTCTTTTTTTTTTTTCT
>NW_004797350.1:794031-795836 GCF_000002075.1 Aplysia californica
ACACACACACTCACACACACACACACACACACACACATGCGCGCGCACACGCACTCGCACACACACACACTCACACACCCCGCCTCCCACCCCCATCTGCCCCGTGCGTCCACCAACCACAGAGCGGAACCGACACCTCATATTTTCCACATCCCAATCTCACAAACATCCATCCCCTCACATCCCGCTCGGAGTCTGCTCTCCTCTCTGACTGCCATAGCGCAGATTTAAAGGATGGATGAGCGTACTCCTTGTGAAGTAGAGACGTATAGATACTGCAGATAAATCATAGTAGAGCTGTAAAAAATAATCTGAGACAGCAATTCATCACCAGACTCGCTTGTGGCGGACGGGGCGCATGCGCACGAGTCCGGGTTCAGGATTCCTAGGTGGCAGGGGAGGGAACAAGAGCTCTTTGTCGATACGAAGACAGATGACTGACCGTTGTCCATTCAGAGACTTTTCTGGTGCCGCCTCCAGTTCAGTGCAGGTTTTATTTAGCTTTGTCTGTTCTGTGCGTGTGATGTGAGTCGACTGTGTGTGTATGTGTGTGTTGTGTGTGTGTGTATTTGTGTGTGTTTGTCAGTGTGTGAGTGTATGTTTGTCTGCGTACGTTTGAGCGTAAATGTACAAGTGTTTAAAATATATATTTTTGCGTTGGTGTGTGCGTATGTGTGTGCGTGTGTTTGTGTGTGTGTGTGTGTGTGTGTGTGTGTGTGTGTGTGTGTGTGTGTGTGTGTGTGTGTTGTGCCTCTATGAACATGCGCGTATGCCTCATTAAAGTTCTAGACCCAAACGAAAAGGCTCAATATGCATCTAACTCTCTGGTATGGATCATTGGATGACGGAATTTAGGAGAGAAAAAAAAGGAGAAAAGGAGAGGGGGAGGGTGCTGGGGCAAATAATTACGGCTGCCACTGATAGACTATTTTTTGTACCAACCCACTTACGAAATTCAAAATCGAAGTTATGTTTTTGCTTTCCAACATTGTGAGGCCCTCATGTTTTTCTTCATTTCAAACAAATTATTCCTATCAGACGAAATCAATATTCCATTTCATTTTACCCTTGATGAATGTATATTACATATCTTGACGAGGATGACAGACTTCCCCTGGTAATGAAGTTGGATGGAAATCCGATACAATCCAAAGCATTGTATGGGTCTGTTGGATCATTGAGTGGTTAGTGGGTGTTCTTGAGTGTCATGGTTTATATTATCCTTTCTGCATTCGTGTTGGTGGGTGTTTGGAGGGCGCTACTAATAGGCCCTACTTCTTTACTTTCCCTCTGTTTATCCTGTTTGTCTGTCTAACTTTTCCCAGCACTAAATGGCCATTATTGTGTCGATGTGCTTCTGTTTACTCAAACAAACAAAAAGCATTCGTGTTGTACAAGATCACGTCCCTGTCTTGATGACCGGGATCGGTGGTGTAGCTTCGCCGTCGCACGAATGTACCGGAGTTTGATACCCGTGTGAGGATTGTTTTATCATGTATCTTCACCTAACAACTCGAAACGCATTTCCCTCTCCGCCTGGCTTGGTCCTATAAAGCTTGGTCAAAGCAGCCCGCCTCTTAAATCTTCTGAATTGTATCGATGGAGACGTAAAGCACCTACGTCTTTGTTATTGTTACACATAGAACTCTCTAGTCTATCTATCTATCTATCTATCTATCTATCTATCTATCTATCTATCTATCTATCTATCTATCTATCTGTCTGTCTATCTATCTATCTATCTATCTATCTATCTATCTATCTATCTATCTATCTATCTATCTATCTATCTATCTATCTATCCC
>NW_004797350.1:797786-800341 GCF_000002075.1 Aplysia californica
ATAATAATAATAATAATAATAATAATAATAATAATAATAATAATAATAATAATAATAATAGTAGTAATATAATCATACAGAGGCAATATAACAATGAAAGCATCATCATCATCATCATCATCCTCATCATCATCATCATCATCATCATCATCATCAAGAAATAACAATGATAATCAATATGGCATTTATATAAACAGCAACAACATCAGCGCCATAACCGAACCTTAACCTCTACTGCTAGACTTTTTAACCTGCAAAGATTATTTAAATATTTCCACTAGTTTAACCAACCACCCAAACCCTCCACCCATCACTTCACCTAAACCCCTTCCAACACAGAACATTGTGTTCTGAGTGTCTACTTTATCTTTTTACTCATCGAGAGCTAATCAGGTACGATAGTATTCCACGTCACTCTCGAAAATGAAACTTTTGCAAGCGATTTTCGTCCTTAATGAGACCCCAGGTAACAAGAAACTAAAATTACCAAATGTGGCCTAATATTCATTCAAGAAACAACAAACGTAGTTGACAAAAGTCCATACTAGCTATTCGTATTCTATTCATACTAATTGCGTTACTAGTTATTTTACTTATGATGTCCTTCTGATCTGATTTATATAATAATACATTTTTGTGAAGAGCACAATAAATGAGTCAACTGTGTGCTTTTGTGGGATCTGATCCGACGTATTTAAGTTGGTGTTCAACCTTTCGTAATATGCTGATGTTTACTGATAGTTCGCTTGATGCCTTTTCGGGGTACTCTGAGCCGTCAATGTTCCCAGCTAGTGTGCTGTATGACATCGTCAAACTTTAGTCTGACGTCACACGGTACTTGTTGCGCACAATCGAGATTCAGCTTAGTAGAAGGTATGATGTATATGTACTTTTCGACCTGAAAGGACAGGTAGAGAAATAAAAAATGTTATTTTAGTGGAGAACAACCTTCTGGGATGTCATACTGTAACAAGCATTCTGAGACGATGACGACCACGTCAGAATTCTTGGATGACGAGGACGCAGTAAACCTTTCAGCTGGTGCCTTAACCCCCCGACTTCCTTTACAATTGTTGCACCGAGCCTTGGCACGCTTTAATGTTGTCATCTCGCCCTCCCCTTTGCTTTTTTTTTATTTGTCTCCCTTGTGCGTTTAAAGAGAGTAACTTCCCTTCACTGTTCAAGAATATCCTTGCTGATATGTTTTGTGTTATAGAATTTGTGCTTCGAAAATGAAGGGGAGAAAACACAGGGCTGGGGAAAAAATAACATTCGTTCCTGTCAAGGTAGATTCTAGAACTTCGCGTTTCTCTTGCGATGGGTATCGTTTCAGGCTTCCATCAGACAATCCTGAACAGCTCAGGGTCGATTGCACTCAGAGTCAAATCCGTTCTGCGATGTGCTTAACTCGGTGTATTGAAATCTTCGCCATAATGTTGTTTTTTATTTTTTAATGTTGTTGTTTTTATGCCCCCATCGACATAATTTAGATTAATTTAGATCATTTGTGTGGGTGCTTGGCGGGTGCTCTGGTGTGGTTTGCTTCATCTTTCCTATCAAATATACATCTCTTTATCTTCCCTCCTTTTTTTTTCTTTTTTTTTTGTTGTTGTTGTTGCTTGTTACTCTCTTGTAACACCTCTAATCTTCGGCACTTACGTGACCTTATTGCGTTGCAAGCGCTGTAAAACTTTTACTTAAACTAAAGATCATTTATTGTGAGTCCAGCTTCCGACACTGCCTGTCAGGGCCAGCCAGACTGATAGTGACACATCTCAGTAGAAAGACCTCGAGATACTCGATAAGAATTTTCTCCCCACTCGAGAATCGAACTCGGGTCTCCTGCGTGCGGCATGGAAGCGCCCAATCGCAACACCATGATAGAATCGGTGGCACAAGATGTTTATCTAATGCTGTGTGTTGTGTGATGAGATCTTTCCGCTCAGGAAGAACAACGGTAAACGAAGGGAAACCTCTCATTAGCTTTTTTGTCCTTAAACAAATAGCTAGTAGAGGAAGTGTTATAAATAGTATTCAAGTATCAAACACAACCGCTCTTTCCGCTGCCTTTTGTCTTTCTGAAATTCTAAACACAATTTGCCACCTTGACAGGCTGACAACTACAGGAGACGTATATCATTACATAGGAAAAGTGCATAATGTTTGTTGTTTTTTAAGGCAGAAATCTTGCAATCTCAGCTGCCAACACTAACATCAACAAACAATAGCATCAGGAAAGCGAAGGACAACATCAAGAACATAGCATAAAGCAACGTAACAAAGAATGTCAACAGAGGAAAAAGCATGGGTACTTAAGGTAATCACTACTGACACGTAAATCTAAGAACAAAAAAAAACAAAACCCAAATAACTGCAGTACGGACAATATGTCTACTGTCTCGGCTACTGATGAGGCTTATTTCTGACGACGCAAGAAAGTGAGGGAAAAAAACGTCTTCTTGTTTTTTGAGTTCATCGTTTCTAAGTTGTTGGAAGGGTTCTGTGTAAGCTGTTGGAGATAGGAGCTGTAGGTATTAATTCCAAGGGTGAGAGAA
>NW_004797350.1:800441-805094 GCF_000002075.1 Aplysia californica
AGACAGACAGACAGACAGACAGACAGACAGACAGACAGACAGACAGACAGACAGAGGGAGAGAGGAAGAGTAAGAGGCGGGACGGGGAGGGAGAGAGAGAAGGGGACAGAAAGATGGAGATGTAGAGAGAGAGAAGGAGTGAATAAGAAACGAAGAAAGAAAGATTGCTTGGGAAAAACATAAGCCCCAAGAAAGCGATTTAAAATTAGCCAGGCCGTAGGTATACAAATATGTTGTCTTTGCAGGGATTTGAAGAACATAGAGAAGCTTCAACAGAGGAACAAATTAGGCATATCAGAAGGAAAAAAATGTGCACGAACATGATATAGCTCAGTAGTGACTGGCACAGTTCTCTACATAACACAACCCTGCCAGTTTGTCCTACCCCATTTTCCGCGTAGAAATCGATACTAACGCGGGGTTTTTTTTTTCAAATGTTGAAAAATAACGTCCAAAATGATTGATTTCCGTAAAACAAAGCATGAAAGTAATCAGTTACGCGAGTGTGTCTTAAGAGCTACTTAAAACTGTCAGGTTGACAGACTTGGGGCGGGAAATGTTATAACAGTCGGAGAAGAATGATGACTCATACAAATCTACGTTGTGGGGGCCAAGAGGTCTTCGTTGGAACAGAGCCATTGGCGATGGACAGACTCACAGGCCCACGCTGTTCAAAACCGCTTTAGAGTTTCAAAAAGAGTTTGCTTTTTTCCTGGTGCTTCGACTCATTTTTGTACGTTATGGGTTTTATTCTTTTTTTTTTTTTCATTTTGGTTTTATTTTGTTTTTGCTTTTTGTTTTTTTGTTTGTTTGCTGTTGTTTTTTTCGTCTATTTTTTTTTCTTTGAAGGGGAGGGGAATTGTTTTGTTTGTTTGATTTGGGTTTTCTTTTCCCCCCTTTAATTTACGGGGCAAAGTTCTAGAACTATTTTCAGATCCTGTTGACACTCCCAGTGTCTGGATGTTATTGTTTCTATTTATCTCTTTTTAAAGAGGGTAAAAATGAGTAAAGAGCTGATAAACAAGTCTAGATGTTAGCAGATGAGAAGAAAATGTTCATAACAGGTTGGGGGGGGGGGTTCTTTTAGATAATCAAAAGCCGAGAAAATCTAGATTAAATACGATAACAGCAGAATATTTTTGTAGAGCCGGTGTGATATTTTGTTTCAAGGTATAAAGCAAAAATAAAAAGGGGGAAAAACGAAAAATATGTCCAAATCTGTCTATGTATTTTTGTATTTCGCTTCCATGGAGCTTTTTCACATATCTTTCATAAACACCAATGATTTAGAAACAATGCGTGCCAACATTTGTTTTGTTTTTATTCTATAAGTTAGACTTAGTTCAAATTTTAATATCTACATTTTGACCAAAGTTCTCTGAAAGCATTGTCTGTGGGATCTTTCGCCCAATCCTGAAGATAATCTGTCTCGTGTGGTCTTCTAAATGTGTCTAGATTATTTTATCCCACTTTTATCTTCTTTCTACTTCCTTTTTATGTTTCTATATTTTCTATTCTATTTACGTGAAGTAAAGAAAGTAACTTATCACGCTTACTGGTGGTAAACTCGACTTGGAAACCTCACCTAGTGTTCATGGCATGGAAAATCTCAAGCGTGGGCGGTTGGTGGGTACTCTGGTGTGGTTTTCTTTTTTGCGTATGCTACTCTCTTCTAACATGTCTATTCGTAGGCACTTATATGACCTTATTTTGTTACAAGTGCCGTAGAACTCTTACTAAAACTAAAAAGTCTCAGGCTGTGATACGACGTGTATGTGTTACAACAATTTTATGTTCTTATACTAAGCGTCCAGGTTACAACCGAACTCGGCAACCAACGGCTGTTGTCGTTGTAGTTCTGACCTGCTACAAACCGCTACTTCACTTTTCAGACAGTCACATGACTCCGGGAAATTCCCTCTGTTCCTGCTGGTTTGAGGTCACTGTGCCTCCGTGGAGTGTTACAATTAAGAAAACTGCCAGACATTTTCAAAACAAGCCAGCTTCTTTTTTTCTTTCCTTTTTTCTCTCCTTTTTTCTTTCCTTTTTTCTTTTCTTTTCTATTTCCTCTTGTTCAATTACTGTTTCTCCTTTTCAATCAGTGGGAAATCAGCCCAGCGTGTCCGGAACGTGAAGACTCTGATACCATCGGGGGAGCCTTCAGTCCTCAACAGGTGGCGCACGTAACCAGGCCACTGGCACATAGTTTTTGTTACGGTTTATTTTGGTTGGTTGTTTTTCTTGTTTTTCCCTTTCGGCCTCTTTCATGTTTTCGTTTTTTCCCTTTTGATGAGTATGGTTTCTGGGAATGGCTGAATACAGAAATAAAACTTCAGGAAGATGGAGGTGAAGCTTGGAGCATGTGAAAATTGACTTCTACTCGTCTTCTTGTGCTCGGTATCGTCTCATCTCTCGGTGACTAGGCCTGGAACGAGCTAGTTAGACCCCCTCTCCCCGCCTGGGTTCACTGCGATAGGAATCGGCCGCTAGATGCCCTGCCTCCCCCCCCCCCACCTCGTTTCCCCCCATCGATGAAGAAGAGAGAACATTTTAGTCTCGAAACTACATACACTTTTAACCCCTGACGTGCATTCTTGTTCGAAGGAACGTCTCGTGCCCCAGATTCGAAACGTATGTGAAAAGCAAGAAAATCCAACGGCGTAGAAACCGAATGTTTTCCTAAAACATTACGCTGTTAGTGTTTACATCTTATTCCCCTGAGAGAGAAAATATGTTTGTTTCGTCTCTTTTTTAGATGTCATCATAGACAGGCGCCTAGAAAAGCCAACTGTCAGAACAATCCGGTATCTTTTTAAGCAGGGCAATGAAAAAGGGGAAAAGCTACCTCTAGGATTCAGGTCCTGGTGCTTTGACTCTGTTCAGAATTAGGTCTTGTGCTCTGTAAAAAGGTACTGTGATGGAAATTTACGAGTTAAACGTAAGAAGTTTGAGGTCGACACTGGCAGGTCCTTACTTTTTTTTTCTTTCTTTGTCGGTATTACTTTTTCCCAAGCACTAAATGACCACAACTGTGCCGATGTGCTTCTCGTTTTCTCAAACATGCAATAAGAGCTCCACTGTTTGTTTTCGGGTTATTCTTGTGACGTCTGGAAGTTTATTCGTTTGCTCTGCTTTATTGAAGTACAAAATATATTTTACAATACAGCTGTAGCCACGGCTGGTGTGAGTGTGGTGTAGCAGTTAGACACCTCGTTATCGCACGCGGAAAACGTAACTTCGATTTCAGTGTATGGAGAAATTTTATCGAGTATATATCCGTCTTTCCACTGGGACGTTGTATCCCTCTACTTAGCTCTACTTGGCCTAGATAGACAAAGTCGAGACAGCCCATCTCCTAAATGACCTAATTTGCTATCAATGCAGGGCATACAAAAAATTACAGCTTTAGCAATTTTCACCCAAACTCAGTTTAAGTGGAATAACAATCTCCTTTCTGAAATTCATCTCGAGCTACGCAATAACAACAGGGCAATGCCAATATGGTATTATTTGTATATGTATTTATTATCTTGTTAAACTTTGTAAGGTAATTAGAAAGGGGAATCTCTTAACGTGTGCATCTTTGAATATGAACGAGCCGGATGAGTGGGGGGGGGGGGCGGTTCTTCAAACAGCCGTTCTACATCACAGTAAAGCATGATGTCCTCTGATCCAGCAGTGCTTCGGTGGGTCGTTGGTGGGTACTCTGGTGTGGTTTGCTCCTTCTTTCCTATCAAGCACCTATCGTCCGTGTCTCTCCTCCTTCTTTTTGGTGTATGTTACTCTCTTTGTAACTCATCTTTTCTTCGGCACTTAAATGACCTTACTGTGCTGCATGTGCCGTTAAACTCCTACGAAAACTAAAAGAATTGCTTCCCTTTTAATGCTTTACGAGTGTTTTATTTACAAGGCTTTTAGATTGTGTGGATTTTTTTCTAGAACACTTCTTGTACATTTATGAGATCGAGCGTGTTCTCAGAATGTTTTTCTATTTACAACTGTGCTTGGTCGTTTAGACGCACACTAATGCTACTTTTCGTTTAGAGAAAGGAGAGGCAGACAAACGTAACTGGCTGCTGAGCTGGAGCGCATCGCGATATTTTGGGAAAAGTTTTCAGAGGGGAATCACCGCTCCCGTGCGTCTTATAACAAAACTGCGTCTCGTAAGACGACACCGGAAAAGAGGCTGTTCTGAAGCTACAAACGTTGGCACTGTCAAAACAGAGCAATATGGGGGCTTTCAAACACTGAGGACATATGACTGAAAGGAGAGGGGGGGAGCAGGGAGGGGGAGATAGAGAAAGAGTGAGAGAGAGAGAGAGAGAGAGAGAGAGAGAGAGAGAGAGAGAGAGAGAGAGAGAGAGAAAGATTGAGAGAGAGAAAGAGAAGGAAGCAGATATAGAGACAGACGGGAGAGGGTGACAAACAAGAGGGGGAGAGAGACAGGGCGAGAGAAGGGGAAAGAGCGATATTGAGGGACGGGAGAGACAGGGAGAGTGGAAGAGAAAGAGAGAGGAGAGAGAGAGAGAGAGAGAGAGAGAGAGAGAGAGAGAGAGAGAGAGACAGAAAGAGAGGGAAGAAAAAGAGAGAGGGGAGAGAGAAGAGAAAGACCAGAGAGAGAGGCACAGGCAGAGAGAGAGAGAGAGAGAGAGA
>NW_004797350.1:805194-807550 GCF_000002075.1 Aplysia californica
AGAGAGAGAGAGAGAGAGAGAGAGAGAGAGAGAGAGAGAGAGAGAACATGAAGGATGAAATGTGGACGGGAAATGTTGCAAGCTGGAGCCCCATCAGTGTGCTTGAGCCTGCACCTTGCTGTTGTCAAAACACGTTCAATAACTTGGGCTCTTTTGGGGTAAAAGCTTGGAGGAAGCGGAAGTAGATGAAGGTCATTAAGTAGCGGCTCCATATTTGTTCTGACTTCTGATAGGCGTTAGATGACGTCGCTGTCAGAAAACATTCGTGTCTGCGTCAAACTCAAATTCAGTTAAAGTTCAGAGTTTGATTCCCGTGTTGGGGAGCTTGTTACTTTTTTATCAAATAACTCGGCTTTTCTGCAGTTATAGTGGATTCTACTCAGATTGGGTTGGCACTGACAATTGAGTTGTTTTTACTCAGGCTTTGTCACAGAAATGAATGAAATCGAAGAACAGTTGCGAACGCTGTTCAAATTTCAATTCTTTAATGTCTTTTTAAATTTAGTTTTTATTTTTTTTATTTTTTTTTTCTCCAATTCTTTTAATCTTTTTTTTGTCTTTTTTCTATTCCATTTTCGTCTCTATTTTTTCTTTTCAGTTCTCTTAATTTTGTTCGACTTTTTTTTCTCCAGTACCTTCCCGAAGAGAAACGACAAGACGACAACGCATGCAGAGACACGAATAATTACCGGCGGGGTTACAACAGGGACTGCTACGAGGTGAGTCACCACGGTCTGCTCGCATGGCCTCACGCCGGACTGGGTCCACAGCGACGGTTGTTAACTTGGGGAATTTTGTGTAGTTCTAAAACAGGCGGTGGAGGAGGTTGTGATGGTGGTGGAGGAGAAGGAGGGAGGAAATGGAGGAGGAGGAGGAGAAACAGGACGGTGAGAGAGGTGGTGGAGGAGGAGAAGGTGGAGAAAGAAGGAGGTGAGAGAGGTGGTGGAGGTGGTGATGGTGGAGAAGGAGAAGGAGAAGGTGGGAGGAAATGGAGGAGGAAGAGGAGAAAGAGTGGTGGTGGAGAAGGGGGAAAATGAGGAGGAGGAGGAGGAGGAGTGATTGAACGAGTAAGCGAGTGTGAGAAAAAAGGGGGAGGAACAAATAATGAGAGGCCACTGCTACAGAGAAAAAAAATTGAAAGAAAGTGTGCGAGTAAGTGAGAGAGAGAGAGAAAGAGAGAGAGAGAGAGAGAGAGAGAGAGAGAGAGAGAGAGAGAGAGAGAGAGAGAGAGAGAAGGGGTAAAAAGGAAAACTTAAAAACTTTCAGAAGCAATAATATCATACTTTAGGACTAAGTTTATACATAGACCAGAACAAAGTTTAATTGATATTTTGTATCGGTCCCATTTAAAAACGAAAAGTTCAAGAGAGATTGGAGCCTACGTCGATCTAGGTTTCATGTTTGAACTGTGATGTTAAATGCCACAGTGGAATTCGCGGGGCCAGACAGACAGTGGAGGCGATTAACAGACAGTTTATGTGACGAGGGTCTGATGAAACCCTTGGAAAAAAACGACAATACCCGGATAAAAATCCGTATTGTTCAGCAATTGCTAACTTTTTTTAGATGAAATTTTTGTTTGCTTTATTTTTTACCTCGTCTGCCGCGCGCTGCTGCAATGCCTGAAACTGGAGTGAGTGCATCTCGCTTTTGCAGAGGAATCCATGCTCCAATCAAATAGATGCATCGCGTTCCGAATGGAGACAGAATAGCTCAGTTTCACCACGATTACACCAGGTCTGGTCGCTAGGATACGCTCTCTTTACAAATTCATTAAGCTCATGAAAAGTGAAATCGCGATTGATTATTTGAAATTTGCAATTCCGTAGGTACATCAATAACACTGATTACGGCGGGCAAACATGGTGCCTCGGGGGAAATTCGGGAAAAGGTCCGGTATTTTGTAATGTTCGGCCTCACAGACTGAGAGCTCTGCTGGCTATGCTAATGTGTCGGTTTCTTACATTTTATCACTTAAACTGCAATTATTTGGGCAGGATTTTAGTGGTCGCCATGGAGGCAAATTTCTGGGTTTTATTATGTCTCTGTGAACGCTTAAACTGTGTGTGTGTTTGTATGCATGAGTGTTTGTTTGTGTGTGTTTGTGTGTACGTGTGTGTGTGTTTATGTGTGTGTATTTGTATATGTGTTTGTGTGTGCATGGGTGAATAATTAAGTGAGCTGGTAAATTTAATAATGTGAATGTAAGTGTGTGTTTATCTATGTATTTCTTTGCATGTGTGTGCTGCGTGTGCACGTGTGTGTGTGCGTTGGGTGTACACGTGTGTGTGTGTGTGTGTGTGTGTGTGTGTGTGTGCGTTGCGGGCACAAGTGTGTGTGTGTGTGTGTGTGTGTG
>NW_004797350.1:808349-810254 GCF_000002075.1 Aplysia californica
CCCTGCCTCCCCAAATATCCAGCCAAATCTTTACTATTTCTGTCTCACTTTTTCGCAAGCACTAAAAAGCCATTATCGTGTCAGTGTGCTTGTTTTAACACTGTAAATAATGTTTGCTTTCGGTTTTTCTGCCTCCTCAGTGTTGGGACCTGTGCAAGAAGTTTGCGGAGAGCAGTGCCCTACGGAAACACGGATGTGACCGCAAGATTCGTTGCGTGAGTAATTATATATATTATGAAGTCTAGTGACCAGTACCATGCAGAGTACTTCTTTTGTTTTAACTTGTATTTGTTGAGTGAGTTATAATAAGACGTTTGTTGGGGGAGGGAGGGGTACCAGAACCATACGGAGCAGAGCTTTTGTTGTCTTGTCGGTCTGTTGCGTTGCTCAGACGGGTGGTTGGTGTTTGTGGGTGTTCTGGTGCAGTTTGCTCCTTCTCCCTACCAAACATCCATCGTCCTTTAGTCAACCCTCCTGCTCTTTTTCTCTCTAGTATAAACTCTAGTGATCAGCCCTTATATTTATAGGACGTAGTTTTCAAGAAGTTTGTAAACGAAACTTTCATCGACGGAGGACAGCGGGACTGTCCGATAGCTGGGGTGTTTGATGCATGCTGGTGATAGAATTCTCGTTTATAAACGTACATCTTATTTATTCGGAACCGGCGTATCAAATTTTAACCAAATGACCCGCCGGAGGGGGGGGGGTCTTTATTTTTTACTGGATTTTAGAAGATCCTTTAAAAAAAAGTACTTTTACTAAGATTGCATGATGTATCACAAAGGGAAGGGACAACTGTCTGTTTTAACTTAAAGTGTAATGCCCCCTTTAGGAAAGTATTTATCTCAGTGTTGGTACATTTCTAAATTACATCTTTTTTTGCCGAATTTTAGGGAAAATGTTGGTATTGCAAAGAAATATACCATTGAAATTTCCCATTGAGGTTCGTCTTTGAAATTAACCTAATAGATTAGTCGTATTTTAGGAAAGAAAAAGAGAAATCCGTTATCTTTATTTCAACGTACCTCTGTTGTGTAGCGCGAGCTTCAGTATACATGCTCAAATCTCGTTAACGCTCGTTGTCTTCTTAAGAAAAATAATTGCTTCTCCATACGACAAAAAAAAAACAGTATTTTACAAAGGATTTTTTTACTGCTAGTTTTGTTGCTGTTGTCTTTTTTTAGTTTCTGTTGTTTCTTTGATTTTGTTTGTTGGGTTTTTTTCGGGTTGTTGGTGTGTTAGGTTGGGGGGGGTGGGCTGTTTTAGGCTGTTTGTTTGGCCGTCTGTTTGTATGGTTACGTGTTCGCCTGTGCTTGTTTTATTTTTTTATTTGTCCAACTGTAAAATGGGAGTCCCACACGCCACTACCTATTTCCCCTTCTCCGCTGTAGGGAGGAAGTTTGGAAGGCTGGCTAATATAAGTGTGTACAACAAAAAAAACTAGGTCGTCTGTGACAGGCCAGGCACTGCACGTGCCGTCTGCACTCAACTGTGATTGTTGATAACACACGGAATGAAAGCAAAACATGCGCGCGCAGATTTATAAACCTCTTCCGCCAAGGTGGGTTTTTGCTGAAAATACGAGCGATTTGTTTTATTTTGTTTGACGGTGTTGAAATTTGGCTTTTCCAAGAGGCAGAGCTGAGTAAGTTCACACACACCCGTACCGGAAGGCTATGAGCGAGGGAGACTCGTCAAAAAAACAAAACAACTTACACTAACTAACAGTTATTGTGTGGTATGGGACCATTTGGTGGAGGAGACATGGTGTCGGTTATGTAATGCTTCCGCTCTTTATTTTTGGCTGCAAAGGAAATGAGTTCGATTCTCACGTGAGAAAAACCTGTGGTTTTGTAAGGGGAGGGGGGGGGAGGTTGGTTTGCTTTTTGCTGGGGTCTTTTGGGG
>NW_004797350.1:810354-811786 GCF_000002075.1 Aplysia californica
GGCTGTTTGTTCGTTTTTTTCTTTGGGGTTTTTTTTTCTTTGGGGGGGGGGGATTCCCGTCTGCTTTTCTGTAGGTCTATCCCAGATTGCGGGTTTTGGCCCTTGCAGAGAATGTAGAAGTAATCTGCCTCCGTAATTGAATCTAAAGTTAAATTCACTTTTCGAATTGTATAGAAATTTGTCGCATTCCGTTATAATTGTTATTAATCCACTACATGAAATGAGGCAGGCCGAATTAATATAACCGAAATTAAAACATCTTTCTGCAAATACTGCCTACCCTATTTTTTGCTTCACCTGCCCTCTCTAAAATCGAAACAACTCAACACATGCGCATGCATGCACACACACATGCACGCACGTACACACCTCTACACACACACACACACACACACACACATACACATAAACACACCCACACCCACTTTCATAACACGTAGATTTACAAGACATGTGTGCACAATACATGCAAATATTACATGCCAGGAAGCGAGCTCATAATGTTGATCTTATTTCAAATAGTATTTGCCCATTACCGTGGACTCAGCAATAATGCCCTATGATAAAAATATGTTATGCATGCAATAATCATGTGCATCTGCATACAGGGACTATGTAATATCTGTTGCGTCTACGTCATATTTGAGTCAGCGTGGTGGAATCGGGCTCTCGTCAAAATAATCAAAGTGAAGAGACTTGCATTTTTCAGCAGGTTTGTGAATTTTTATCAAATTTTTGTTTTTTGGCTCAACACCTTTCATGCCCTTTAAAGAACTCATTTCTGAGTGAATTTATCGGAAAAGCGTTGATTAAAGGCACAAAAATGTAAATTTTCAGTTACCACAGACTCTTAAGCTAAGGAAATAACTTATCTTTGGCGGCCATTTTCTCACTAATTTTACCTCTGAAAACAGGTGACCCCCATCTCGTTCTTTCGCAAATATCTCGACTTGTATTCAAGATAAATGTATTTTGTTTTCATCCTAATAAGGACAAGTGAACAAGCGTTAAGATGATACCCATAACTCTACATGCCCAAAAATTGACGAGAGCCTGATTCCACCTCGCTGCCTCACATGTGTTGCACTCTGTGTCTACGTCATATTTCTGGTGCGCGTCACAACCTGTGCTCAAACTCACAGAACTTTTACTAAGAGTTTTACGGCACTTGCAACACAATAAGGTCATGATAGGTGTAGAAGATTAGAAGTGTTACAAGAAAGAGTAGCAAAGACAAAAAAGAAGGAAGACAGATCAGGGCGATGGAGGTTTGATAAGAAAGAAGGAGCAAACCACATCAGAGCGTCTGCTAACCACCCGCGCTCACAGAATTGTTTACAGATAGATAGATAGATAGATAGATAGATAGATAGATAGATAGATAGATAGATAGATAGATAGATAGATAGATAGATAGATAGATAGATAAATA
>NW_004797350.1:811886-814852 GCF_000002075.1 Aplysia californica
CAAACTCCTCTTTTTCACTTGTTAGGTTGTTGTTGGTTGTTGTTGGTTGTTGTTGTTTTTGGGGGGTTGTTTTGTTTTGTTCATCTTTTTCGGGAGTTAGGTGAAGGTGTTGCTATTATCATTTTTTTAAATATTTTAGTTGTTACATTTCTATTCCTGAAAATTTGAATATTATATGCAGCTGTACTCCCACGCCGTTTCGTCTTCTCCGCCAAAAACACACAAAAAAGTCCCACGTACCTCCTCTCCTCTTCACGTGTAGTAGTACTCTCGACCTCAAACTCACAACCGAGAGGGCGAACGAAAAAATACGTTGCGAAATCGCGAGCGATGATTTCGAATTCGTGAGTGGCACCGCGTCACGGGTCGCGCTTGGGTTCACGGGGGGCAGGACTCCCAGGTGCGCATAACTGACGCTCTTTTGGCGCGAAAATAGAAATTCTCCCTTGGTGATGACGCGCTTTCCCCATATTGCCGTGTGTGATGCTCTGGTGTGGTCTGCTCCGTCAACCTGTTGTCGGCGTTTGTTAGAAATGCGGGCCAAGCACAACGTAGTGTTTATGATGGCAATTCGCCACTCACTTCAACTCAACAAAATTCTGCTTTTGTTTTTATTTTCTTTTAAGCAGTAGTTTCGCGTCCTTCTGGAAACTAACAGGGCGTTTTGGATTTTAATATGGGTGTTTAGCGTTTTAGTCCTCGGTTTTAAAGACTAATACTGTACGCTGACGAGGCTAAACGCCACTTTCAACTTTGTAAGATGTAGAGGTAGGACCTCCCAGTTGAACGCTCAAAAGGACATATTATTATTATGGGTGAGAACGTTGAAAGTTTGGATAAAAGAAGGATCAAAGGTCCATTGACAATGAATCCAAACAGTATCAATGGTATGGCAATCAAAGTAAAGGCACTGAACGATTTGAAAATCACAGTCAGAAAGAGAAAATATAGGTCTGGAGGAAAACATTGGGACGGGGGTCTCGTTCGACCTTTCAGTAATGGGTTACTATTTGTACGTTCTTTTCAACCCAAGTTGTGCTCTTTTTGTTCTTAAAGAGATAGTACTCTTATATTTTCCTATTTCTTTCTCCTTCCATAATCTAACCTGCACATGCACAGGTATACACTTGTGTAAGAACCTCTCTCACAGACACACACATACCCTTAATTGCACTCACATTGCTCACCCTTTAGAACTGAAATGTTATTTTATGTCCAATTCAACTTTGCGGGTGATTGGATGGCTCCACTGGTAGGTCCTACATCTTTACGTTCTCTCTCTCTCTGTCTTACCATTTCCCAGCACCAAATGATCATTATAGTGTCGATTTGCTTCTCTTTACTCAAACAAACACAACCCAAATCTCTGGATGTTCCTTCTTCTCTATTCATTAACAATGTTTCTTTTCCTCCCTCCACAGGGCGATGGCTGCCAGACTGCTTGTTCATTCCTCACAAAGAAACCAAAAGGTAAAAATCCCCTCAGATGTTACTACTTTCTCATAAGGATTGCATGTATAACTCGAGATGTTTCTTCCATATGTGTTGCTATTGATTCTGCTGTAGATGCTGATGCTGTTGTTGCTGTTATTCTTGTTGTTACTGTTGTTATTGCTGTTGTTGTTGTTGCTGTTATTGCTACTGCTGTTGTTGATATTGTTGCTGTTGTCGTTATTATTATCGTAATAGTTCTTGCCGATTATGAAAAAATGCCAACTATGGACATCCCCGTACGACGTCATAAAGCCATCTATATTTTCATCTCCCTCGGTTGGAGGGCGCCACTGGAAGGTCCAACTTCTTTACTTCCCATCAGTTGTTTCTGTCTGCTGTATGTTTTACTTTTCCCTAGCACCAAATAACCATTATTGTGTCAATGTGCTTCTCTTCACTAAAACAAACAAATAAACAACCCTTGGGTGGTTTGACGGGTGCTCTGGTGTGGTTTGCTCCTTCTTTCCTATCAAACATATATCGTCCTGATCTCTCTTCCTTTTGTTTGGTGTTTGTTATTCTCTTGTAAAACCTCTAATCTTCGGCACTTATGTGACATTGTGTTGCAAGTGTCATAAATTTCTTACTCAAGCTAAAAAAAACAACCCCCCCACCCCATCTTCCCTTCCTCCACCCACGCAGCCCCAGCACTGACGGGCGAGTGGCGTTTCCCCGAGGATGTCAACTCGGATTCGTCCAATCCACGCGAGCTGATGATAGAGTGGCAGGCTCCGAACCTGGTGTCCGGCGACACGGATGACGTCACCAGTCCAACGGAAGCCGATTACCGGTCGGAAGTTGGCCCCGTTATCTACGTGCTCGCCACCAGGAACTTCAACCAGCCGCAGGACGGATGGAAGATTGTTCAGCAGGTATGTTTGTGGGAGTCCTCTTGACGATTCACGCCCTTTTTGACGCAGTAATGACGTCTCGGGTACGTTGGTGCCTAAGAATTTCAAAATTCTATCTGACACTTTTTGTCCGTTTTGGGTAGTTACGACCATGAGGGTAGAAACAAAATGTTCTATCTGCTCTATCAAAAAAGCAAACTTACCCTGAGTCTTAATCAAGAAACCCAAAGAATTGGATTTTTGAAAAGCTTGACATGTTATGAATCTCAAAGTTGTGTACATCAAATTTCTCAAAACTAGGTACTGAGCTCATAGAACTTTGTAGTTCTAAGGTGGCGACGTGTCTCAAGAGGGATGAGGAGGGAGAGCTATGACAAAATATTTTTTTAAAGGAAATCCAAGTCTTGAATGTCACAGATGGGGACTTAAGGCACGTTTCTTTTAATTTCAGGGAAGGACCAGTACCATTTCTTTACCCATCCCCCATCCCACCCCTACACAAATCCTGTTTAATCTCACTGGACACACACACACACACACACACACACACACACACACACACTCACTCACACATACAAACACTCCCTTTCATTCTCTCTCTCTCTCTCTCTCTCTCTCTCT
>NW_004797350.1:826231-828689 GCF_000002075.1 Aplysia californica
CCCCACCACCCCCAATCCCTCTACATTCCGCCTGTCTCCACTACAAGAGAGGTGAATATGAGCTCAGTGTGTAATACAAAAAGAGAAGCTGAAAATCACTCTCCTCCCTTCGATGACGCGCGGGGCAGAAACAATTACCAGAGCTATCCATCACCTTACGCTCTTCCCGTAGTTACATGGAAGGTAACCTCTCTCCCTCCCCCCCCCCCCCCCCCCTCTTCCTCTCCTCCCACCACTTTCCCCTCTCTTATCTCCCTCCCCTCGACCCTCCCCTTCCCCCTCATTCTGCAACTTTGTCTTACAACGGCTTTTATATGCATGTGTTTGAAGGGCGCCACTGATAGGTCCTACTTCTTTACTTTTTCTCTGTTATGTATGTCTGTCCTACTTTTTCCCAGCTCTAAATGACCATTGTTGTGTTAATGTGCTCCTCGTTACTCCTCTATTTCTTTCTTCATCATGTTCTTCAACTGAATGTTGTTGGAGAGTGCTCTTGTGTTGTCTAGTCCGTCTACTTTTGTTCTTTTTTCCCCAATTTCGTTGTCTGATGTCATGACTACTCACAGTACGTAGGTGATTGGCGGGTGCTCCTGTGTGGTTTGCTCCTTTTTTGCCTTACCCCTATCGTACTTATGTCTCCTTCTTTCTTGCATTTGTTACTCTCCTGTAACATCTCTGATCTTCGGCACTTATATGATCCAATGTGTTGAGCAAGCCCCGTAAAAAGCATAACTAAAACTAAATATAACTAAATTATAAGTGAGCCTGCAAACTTTACCTTTAAGCCCCAAAAACCCTTTTTTGCAAAACAAAAATTTCATTATAGCAATTGCAGTAAGAAAAATGAAAATTGAAAAGTACAGGATACTTTGTCGAGATAAGACTACTTGCTACTTTTAGCTGTATATGAAATGAAAAGTAATCTGAAATCAATATTATGTAAACTGACTACCTCTCAAGGGAGATAATTCATTTCTCTTAAATGCCATTTCGGTTCTAAATTCGGGAATTTTCTGTCATCGAGCTTCTCCGCTTTTCTTCTAGGATATAGCTTTCCACATAGAGCTATTTGAGTGGGAGGCTGGTGGGTGCTCTGGTGTTGTTTGACTCTTCTTTCCTATCAAACGTCAATTGTCTTTATCTCTCCTTTTTTTGCGTTCCTTACTGTCTTGCAACACCTCTAATCTTGGGCACTTGTTTGACCTGATTGTGTTGCAACCGCCGTAAAATTAATGTTTACGAACACGTAGAGCTGGTTGACATTGATTGGCTAGGTAGTTTTTATATAACGCTCTATCCCAAACTAGTATAAGATCTTAGCGCTTTACATCAATCGCATCATCACTGAGCGTAATACTTCATTCACACAAGATATAGATCTAGATCTAGCATTGCAGAGTAACAAGAAAACTAGATCAACCGCATAAAGAGGAATTTTCAGAACCATTCGTCGTGTCTTTGGCGTTGTAGAACACTCACAGCCAATCGCTGAGGGCTAGACATACTCATAATATAGGATGTGTATTCTGGTCAGTCGACAGCACTTAAAGATGTGCTTTTCGGGGCTCTAAACGTCATTATTCAAAAACATGTCTGGATTTTGTTTTCTTTGTCTGAAACTTTAAATGGCATGCAACAACAGGCATATTATAAAAACATGCAAATTCTTGTTTACGAATTAAGCAGTTGTGAGCGCTGTGAAACTGTTACTAAACTAAACTAAGCGTGTTTATGACTTTTGTACATGATGGTTCGAAACGTGCAGAAGCATCGCCTTTGCTCTGCTGTTGGTTTGACATATCATTCTTACAATATGAGTGCTTTGTCCTTGAAGATTTAAAGTTATTCAGAATCACTGCAGCTTTCGGGTACGACTGAGATAAACCAGCAACATTAAAATGTATCGAGAAGATGTAATCAAGGAACTCCAGTCTTCTTTTTCTTTCGTTACGATTGAACTATCTGCGTCCTAATCACACCAGTTTATGATAGATCGTTGTACCTTTGCACAGAGTGAAACTGGAACTCCCGAAGAGCTTATATGACAAGGTTTGCAATTCGGCGACGCAATGTCGCGGTTATGAAGCACGTAACTCGATGACGTTTTGAGCACCCCGTGGAGAGCTCATCCTGCCCCGGGATGGATGAACTGCTCTGTACACCGCAACCGGCGGGGAGATTAGAGGTGCTCGTGAGATGAACGGGAGATTAGGAAAACAAACTGAAGGAAAAGCCTAAAACGAGGAGTAAAGGATCCCCCCGTGATAAACATCGCAGCCTGACAACATTGACGCGCCTCACGCTGGTGTCTTCCGGGGCCCACAGATCGACAGTGTGCCACACTGGGGTTGATGCTCTCACTCGCTTATTTTGTTGTGTTTCTTTTTCTTTTCTTTCTATATTTTCTGTGTGTGTGTGTGTCTGTCTGTCTCTCTTTCTCTCTCTCTCTCTCTCTCTC
>NW_004797350.1:830853-833353 GCF_000002075.1 Aplysia californica
TCTCTCTCTCTCTCTCTCTCTCTCTCTCTGTGTCTGTCTCTCTCTGTCTCTCTCTGTCTCTCTCGTTCTCACTCAGACGTTTAATTCTTTATATTATGCCCTTAAAGTCTGATGTACTACGAGACAAGGCACATAAACTACGCATTCATTTCTTTGTCCTTGTGTGGTAGTATGGTATTGCGAACAATGTTGAATGGATCTCCTTTCACTTCCATATTTCATCAGTTGTTAATACTTTTGTGTGCGGAAAAACACTAATGCTTTATCTATCCTCTGTTACACGAGTATCCTGTTACAATTTTCTCTCAATTGAGCATTAGCTTTTACTAGATGGAATGGATACTATGTTTTCTGGTTTGATCAGACATTAACAATATTACAATTTAACATTATTTTGTGCAAAAGTTGAAACCCCTAGCAACAATATGTTTTATTATCAATTTTGTCTCTGAGAATTTTGGAAGAAGAACAATCACTTTCAAGGTTGCCTGTAGTGGTGATTTATTTTTATTTTAAAATACATATTTTGAAAACGATCCTTCTTCCTGGTCGCAGTCTTTGCTTTGTTATTATACATCTATTTGTGATATAAATTTCTTTCCCTTTTTTGAAAGAGTAAGTACTCTAAGCCTTGAGGACTATCATCATAACTCAATAGATGGCACCAGACACATACGAATGGTGGAATTTTGTGGATTTGGGCGTGACTAATGGACTCACTACATACTAACGGTACACTACGTTAGAATTACAAAATTCTGTTTGACATCTTGAGCTATTAAGACCATGAGATCAGAGGTCAATAATGTTCTATCAAAATCGTACGATTATTCGGAGTCGTTATCAAGATGTTCAAAGAATTGCATTCGAAAAAGCTTGACAGGTTGTGAGACTTAAAATTGTTAATGTCACATTTCTCAAAACTAGATGCGCAGCAGACAGAACTTTGTAATTCTAAGGAAACGAAGAGGTGCAGCTCCCATGATGGTGCAAAAAATATAACTCATGGCTACTATGATATAACCATCCTTTACTACTTACTTTCCTTTTCCTTCTTACTTTCCTTTATCTACCTCATTCTTTTTACTTACCACTGAGACTGCTGTCGAATTGACTTTTCATTACTTTTGTTCCTTTGTTTGTTTGGGTAAAGAGAAGCATATTGACACAATAACAGTCGTTTAGTTCTGGTAAAAAGTATAACAGACAGACAGAAACAACAGGGGGACAGTAAAGAAGTAGGAGCTACCAGTGGTGCCTTCCAACCACCCAAATAGCTTTTCATAATATCTGTTGGGATATGTGGTTGAGGAGAAAGAAAAGAGAAAAAAAAAAAGAAAAGGACTATGATGTAGGAAATAAACTGTACTGTTCTCGCTCTAGATAAGCTCGATGGGTGGTTGGCGGGAGCTCTGGTGTGGTTTGCTCCTTCTACCTTCCTACCAAACATCTATCGTCCTTATCTCCCCTCCTTCTATTTTGTGTTTGTTACTCTCTTGTAACACTTCTAATCATCCGCGCTTATATGACCTTATTGTGTTGGAAGTGCCATAAAACACTTACTAAAACTAACCTAAAACTAAGATAAGCTAGATGAGCTGTAATTTATTTTTGTTGTTTTTCTGTCTCCCTCTTAGATCCTGACGTCCTGCGACTGTTTGTCAACGTGTCCTCGATGGTTCTTCCACCGGACTCCGATCTCGTTCTGGTGAACATCACGTGGTCTCCCATCGTGAACCAATCGGTAGCCTTCTACAACGTGACGACATTCGTGGAGAACTACCCGTTCAACGTTCAGCAGACGTCTACATCTCTGTCGCATGTGTTGCTGCGGTTACAACAGAACACACAGTACCACGTCCAGGTAAACTTTATACGGGTTCTAGAGTAGATGTCATCGGGCATAGCCTGACCACTTGTCTGTGAATTCCAGGATAAGATTAGTTTTTGCTATCATCATCCTCCTCCTCCTCCTCCTCATCATCATCATCATCATCATCATCATCATCATCATCATCATCATCATCATCACAACTTACACAGCCACACAGGAAAGCACAGAAACGTCCACTATCGCTCTCATTTGTTATATATACCTTCACATACATAGGCAAGCTGTTAAAATTATAATAAACCCAAAACCCAAAATTTTGAATTCTTTAACAGTGTACTTTCTTAATCTGTCGCAACTGTTGCATCTGCTCAACAAACATTTCGTCGAAGTTCAACCTCTAAATGTTGACAAAAAGCAAGAAAGAGAAAGAAAATACATAATGTATGTACAACTGTCAGAAGAATGAAACAGAGTTTTTCCCTCTCTCTCTCCTGTAAAATTGTGCATTCTGAGCATAATACATACTAAGGGCTTGCCGACGATGTACTTCGTGTCCGCACCATCCAATAAAACTATCATAAGCAACAATGTCCATATCATTATGGCCCTTGCTTCCTCCCTTCACTTCCCACACCACCTTAGAGCCCACATATCGCCTTCAGATGT
>NW_004797350.1:835089-836397 GCF_000002075.1 Aplysia californica
TTGTGTGTGTTTTTTTTTGGGGGGGGGGGGTATTTATTTGGTTTGGGTTTTTTTAACTTGCAATGTGAGAAGTATTAAGCGTCTGTTTTCTGAATATTGAAATGAGTGGTGGGTTTTTCCGTCCCAATTAAAATATGTTATCCAAATAAATAAATAAGAAAGGAAAGCTGATGTTACGTGTATCTGGTAACTATAGGCTGCATGGTGCATATCAGACTTTAAAACACATGTGTCAATTTTTCTCCTGGTGTATGTGGGAATGGGGGTAATGTGTATGTGTACGCGTTTGTGTGTGTTTGAGCATGTTCGTTGATGTGTATAGATAGATAGATAGATTTATTTTCCTGTCAGTCTGTCTGTCTGTTTGCCTGCCTGCCTGCCTGTGTATCTGTGTGTCTGAGTGTCTGTCTGTCTGTCTGTCTGTCTGTCTGTCTGTCTGTCTGTCTGTCTGTCTGTCTGTCTGTCTGTCTGTCTGTCTGTCTGTCTGTCCTGCTTTCCTAGATGAAATAACTATAGTGCTTCTCTTAACTCAAAATAATAACTACACTCTTGTCTCGTATTGAAAGCCACAACTGTTAGGTACTATATCTTTATTTTCCCTCTGCTGTTTCCGTTTGTTTGCCTGTCTCACTATTTCCCCAGCACTAAATGGCTGTCGTTGTGTCGATTTGCTTCTCTTTACTCAAACAAACTACACTCTTGGGAGTCTATTATCATGCTCTGCTTCCTTGTAGGATACTTATGCCTAACTGTAACTCATTACACTCTACCGGAACACCAGTACTGATTCTGTCTCCAATGAACAAAGCCTGATAGAAAACGGGGTTAATTACTGCACTATTCTACTGACCCGATCTTTTCCCTGGGGTTGTTTGTAGTAATGAGGGTTGGGTTTCTCAAATTCCAATTCTTATTTATGTAATGAAATTCTATAGACTTCCCTGTGATGTGGCGTAGACGTCTCGTATACACAGGAAGTATGAATTATAATGAATGACAAGTCTTGATTAAATGTTTAGGGGGGTTTTGTCGTTTGACAAGCAAATCTGTAATGCTGTTCTCAGCGTCCTTTGGATATGTTCACTTATTTTTTGTCCGCCGCGTGAAAGATATAATCTCCTTCCTGAAGGCATTGTTTGTCGTTACTTCCTTTACTACTCTTCTCTTTCGTACCCCCCGCCCCTCTCTCTCTCTCTCTATCTCTATCTCTTTCTATCTATCTCTATCCCTTTCAATCTCTGTCTCTCTCTTTCTCTATCTATCTATCTATCTATCTATCTATCTATCTATCTATCTATCTATCTATCT
>NW_004797350.1:837041-845465 GCF_000002075.1 Aplysia californica
ATATATAGGATTTGACGGGAGGAAAACTTACAAAAATGAGAAAGGCAGTGCGAGAAAGCTAGACAACGAAGTAAGTAGGAAAGAAAGACTCAGAAAGATCAGAGAGGGAGAGGGGGGAGAAAGAAGAGAGCGGGAGACACAGAGAATGAGAGGAGAGAGAAGAAAAAAGAGAAGAGAGAAGGAGACAAAAGGAAACAAAGAGGGAGATAGAGGGGCACAGAGAGAGACAGACAGAGAGAGAGAGGGGGGGGGAGAGAGAGAGAGAGAGAGAGAGAGAGAGAGAAATAAAAGAAAGAAAGACACAGAAAAAACAGAGAGACAGACAGGTGGATGGGTGGGTGGAGCGAAAGAGAACATAGAGATGAGGGAACTTTACTCGTGTCTGTGGCGGACGACATCGGTTCTTTGGAAGGCTTCTGGCAATAAATCGGAGCAGCCACTGCCGATAAAGAAGGCGATAATGAGAGCGTCGGTCTGCCCGCCACGACAGAGATGATGATACGAGGGACCCTAGGAGGGACCCGGAGATGTACCTTATGACGGGACGGGTTGCCACACGATGATGGATAGCTTCGTGGGCGCTGCTCTTCCGCCAACACGGATAGCTGGAACAAGAGCCGGTGTTTCTGAGCTGGGAGATCTATTTATCGCTTTAACCTTTTCACTGCCAAGCGTTTTATACGTCCTATCTTCCAGCAAGGGACAGTTTTTGATAAGGTTTTGGCGGGGTTAGATTTTGTATTCTCAAGAACCCGGTGTCTGTAGGGTAATGGTGGTGCTTTTCTTTGCCTCGCATGCGAAAGACGTAAGTTCGATTACCTTACGAGAAAGATCATTTCTCTTCCGTAAACTTCGTACTAAAACTAAAACTTATCTCAAACCTTTGTCATAATGATATACCGGGATTTTTTCGTACTTTACTTTACTTTTAAAACCATGAGAGTAAAAGAAATCAAATGAAGTAGTGCTTGATGAAGCCCACGTGAGACCCTCATTGTTAAAAACCATCATGAAACAACAAAATGCAGTTTTTGGGACTCCTGAATAGACATAAAGGTCTAGAACATCTAGCTCTTACTGACAAAAATGAAGGCAGACGAGGCAGGGGTAGGCCCAGAGCAACCTACTTAAAGAACCTAAACAAATGGGTAACGGGGAAATATCAGGGAAACGTAGTTTTTTAAAGATCATACGAAAGGAATAAATGAAGAACCATGATCGCCGATGTCTGTCGCAGATCTGGCACTTGATGATGATGATGATGGTGATGGTGATGATGACTTTACTTTTCCGATCCACTGGCCACCTGGGTTCTAGCCCTTCAGTCTCCGTACAAAAAGGGTAACATTAAAAATTTGAATCACAAAAGACTTCAGTCAAACAGTGTGTCTTCCATTTATTAGTTTTTTATAACTGAAATTATAACAAAAAAGACATTAAAGATTGTAATTCTCTGGTCCACTCACTTTGTCTGTTTCTGTGTGTCCAGGTGGAGGCCCTGGTCCGCCCCCAGCCCGGTGAGGTGCCCCGCCTGCTCCCTGTGGTGGACCGTCTACAGTTCAACACCTCCGAGGTCAACCTGGCCATCTACCAGGGGCCGCAACCCCTCACGCTCGGCACAGGTGGGAAACTTTGTGCTTGTGCCTATTTTTTTTTTTATTGTTTCTTTGTTTTTGGCATTTTTTGTTGTTGGTGTTGGTGGTGGTGGTGGTGGTGGCGGCGTTGTTGTTGTTGTTGTTGTTGTTGTTGTTGTTGTTGTTTGTTTGTTTGTTTGTTTGTTTGTTTGTTTGTTTGTTTTTTGCAGGGGCGGGGGGGGGTTCTATTTCACTGTTTCTCTGGATTTCTCTTTGTATGTTTCTTTGCATTTCTCGCGTTCTCTCTTTCTTGTACTCTGTCCCTTTCCACTTTCTCTCCCCCCCCCCCCTTCTCTCTCTCTCTCTCTCTCTCTCTCTCTCTCTCTCTCTCTCTCTCTCTCTCTCTCTCTTTCACTCTCTCTCTTTCCCTCTCTCTCTCGCTCTCTCATACTCTCTCTCTCAGCTCTCTCTCTCTTTCTTTTCTTCTTCTCTCCCTCTCTCTCTTCCTCTTTCCCTCTCTCTTTCTCTCTCTCTCTCTCTCTCACTCGCTCTCTCTCTCTCTTCCTCTGTGTGTATCTCTCTCTGTCTCTCTGTCTCTTTCTCACGTTCTCTCCTGAATATATTTTTTTACACTTCAAGTAAACTTTAATATCTGTTTCTATCCTCAGATCACGAGATGGGTCGGGTGAACAGTATCATCATCGGAGTCACTATCGTCATCGTCCTTCTCTTCCTCTCCATTCTCCTCGGCCTACTGTACAAAAAGAGAAAGAGCTTCAAAGACATCATCGTTACCAAGGCGACAGTTGCCAAGAGCAACAGCTACAAATCTAACGTTGGAGGTGAGCAATTCGAAGCATGTTGTAGGAAAGGGCGTGCATATAAACACAATCCTGTGGGCATACTGACCCACAGACAAGCACATGTCATATCATTCTTTCTCTCTCTCTCTCTCTCTCTCTCTCTCTCTCTCTCTCTCTCTCTCTCTCTCTCTCTCTTTCTCTCTCTCTTTCTCTCTCGCTCTCTCTTTCGCTCTCTCTCTCTGTCGCTCTCTCTCTCTGTCGCTCTCTCTCACTCTCTCTCTATCTCTCTCTCTCTCTCTCTCTCTCTCTCTCTCTCTCTCTCTCTCTCTCTCTTTCTTTCTCTCTCTCTCCCTCAACAGATTTTCTTAATGTCACGACCCCCCCTTAAAAAATCAGGACTTAAAAAATTACAAAACCACCAAAACGTTATAATACGACCAATGACAGTCTTAGGGGAAAATGTCTAGAATTGTAGATTATAATAAACTATAAGTCGATTTTTAAAGAAATTCAAGAATTCAAGTCTTTTGCAAAATGTAAGAAAAGAGCGCTACTATTTTGGAACAAATGACACGACTGAGCAACTTGAATCGCAAATTGAAAGCGTCCTCAGAAAATTAAAATAGACAAAACTCAAGAAAAAAAGAGCCCACATCCTCCCCCCCCCCCCCCCCCCTCCAAAAAGAAAAATTATTTTAAATTTAAAAAACGGGTGTTCAGCACCTTTAACGTCTGAAGGGCTGTCAACCAAAAGTCGTGCGAAGACGCAGAACTTGAACTTGGCTCTCGGTCGGTTAGAAAAAGGCTCGCAAAAACCTCCACTTTAAACTCTCTCATCAACTCTTAACTTTTGTTCAACCTTCCTCAGGCAAATCTGACTACTCGAATCAGCTGATCGTGTTCTCTGATGAGTGGGAGCTGGACCCACACAGCCTCAAGTTCAGCACACTGCTGGGCCAGGGAGCGTTTGGCAAAGTGGTCACTGGATACTATGAGGACCAGAAAGTGGCTATCAAGATTGTCAGAGGTCAGTTATATTGTTTTGTTCGTGTTCGTCTTTTCTGTTGTTTGTTTGATTTCTGTATTTGTTTGTTTCTTTGTTTCTTTATTTGTTTTCATTTTCTGTTGCAAGTCTGTCTGTCTATCTGTCTGTCTATCTGTCTGCCTTTCTTTCTCTTACTTTATCTCTCCTTTTTCTCCCTCTTCTTCCATTGTAGTTAAAACATACGATTCTTATATTTGTTTATCTATCTATTTCTTTCACTTTCTATCTTCCTCTTTTTCTATATCATTTTTACTTATGTCGATCCATGAATCAATCGATCGATCAATCATCAGTCTATCAATCAATCAATCGATCAACCATCAGTCTATGTTATATCTTGCTGTCTTTTTATCTGTCTACAACATGTCTTATCGTCTCTCATTGTTCTGCATGTTATAGTTCTCCCAAATTGTCTGCATTATAATAGTAGTTTGTGTGAACACGGTAGAGCGATATTATAAACTGCATCTGCTTTTGGAGAAAAAGGGCCGAAAACTGTAGTAATGCACTGGCCAAGCTAACCATAACTTAAACAGTTAACATAATCTGTGTAAACAATGGCGACCACAATCAAACCATTTCAAGAAAAACCCACCACACACGTGTACTTTTCAAAGAGATTTCTTCTCAAAAATAAAAAGAAGCGTCTGTGGGAGGTCTGTCTTTTGATCAGCTGATTTGGGTCGGAGCCCATTAAGGTGAAATAATCGGCTTTGAAGTTTGAAGTTTATTGTTATTGCGGAGGAGGCTCGGGCATGCCAATGATATATTGACGTAGAAAAAGCGACAGGGCTGGAAGAAAATGTCCAAGTACCCTTTATAAACCCGTCAACGCTGGCGGCATTGAGAGCAGACTCAAGATACGCGGAGCTGAGTTCTGTACCTCAAGCATAATTAATCGAACGGATAATAGAACGAGGTGGGTGGCTGGAGGATGCCGCTGGGATATTTTACTTCTTTACTTTCCCACTGTTGTTTTTGACTGTCTTTCCTACTTTTCCCAGCACCGAATACAATAACTACTATGTTTATCTACTTACCTTTACTCAAAATCGTTAACTACACGGTGCGCGCTCATATGACCTTAGCAGTTGCGAGCGCCGTAAAACCTTATACTACTACTACTAACTACACGGTTGAGCCTGTGGTTGGTGGTGCCACTGGTAGGTTCTACTTCTTTACTTTCCGTCTGTTGTTTCGGTTAATCTGTCTTACTTTTTCTAATCACTAAATGACCAGTATTGTGTCGACATGCTTCTCTTTACTAAAAACAAAACAAAAATATTAGAAAGAGTCATCTCACCCTAGACCAATTTTACGAAGTGCGGAAACTTTTTTTGTATGTGTTTTCAAAATATGTCCAGGAACTAGGCATCCATTTGGCACGGGATTTTTTCGGCTGCTTCATCGGCCTCATTAGCAACATAAGAAAAGTCGAATGTTTTCCTGGGGGGGGGGGGGGGGGGTCGGGAAAAAGGAGGGGGTGCCGGGAAGGGGGGGGGAGAAGATACAGCTTTCCTCAACTAACTGGTCCATTGCAAACATTGATCCATACACATTTTATCGGTCTTTCAAAGAGAATTTCTTTACGTTCCATGGCTGAAATAAAAAGCATTCGAGTGTAAAATTAACTCAAATCATTACAGTTTTGCTCGTCAATCTGTCGGACTGATTGTCAGTCTGTCAGTCTTTCAATCTATCATATTATCCTGTTGCTAGCAAACAACTGCTTTGATGGGGGATTCTTTCTTGATCTATCTATCTATCTATCTATCTATCTATCTATCTATCTATCTATCTATCTATCTGTCTATCTGTCTGTCTATCTGTCTTCATGCTGGTATATTTACTGACATTTCAAAGGTTATTTTGCCAGTCTCTATCTCTGTTACTTTATTTACGTTTCTTAAAATTGCTGGTTAGGGCCTCAACACACATGTAGGTACTGTTCAGTGAGAAGCCAATTTTTTTTTAACCGACGCATACACGTACATTTATATGCAGCTAACCATTAAATGCACAAAGGAGCACGCACACACACGCACACACATACACTGACACACACGCACACACGCACACACACGCACGCACGCACGCACGCACGCACGCTACAAACACTATCCTTTCCAAACCGCTGTGCCTCCCCGCCCCCCCTTCTCTCTGTCTCTTTCTCTCTGTCTCTCTGTCTCTCTGTCTCTCTGTCTCTCTGTCTCTCTGTCTCTCTCTCTCTCTCTCTCTCTCTCTCTCTCTCTCTCTCTCTCTCTCTCTCTCTCTCTCTAACTCACTTATCCTCTCAGCCCGTCAGGGGTTACAAGACGTTGACATAAACGCCTCGAGTCCTACACTAGTCCACCCACCAAAGAAAAAAAATTAACTTTATGGGCATCTTTATATAGATGTGAAAGACACAATTAACTACCCGTGGGCGAGCTCTTGGTTAGAAATGGGAAAAATAATCTCGAGGCAGGTCCTCTGTAAGTCATCACAGGGTGAAGGGCATCTTCAGCTGCGCAGCATTATGGTTTATTGTGTGCTTGGCAGTGTTCGTTTGCGAAGCGGCTTCTTGTCTGGCCAAACTGTTTGCTCTAGAGCAGTAAGGTAGACGCAATGTGAAGTAACAGCTGAGAAAACGGAGAGGTTTTTGTTTTTGTTGTTTTTGTTTTGTTTTTAGGTTGCTTTTATTTTTTTCCCTCGAGCTCTACTCAGTCGCTTCTCTGCCGAGAGTTTTTTTTTCTCCAATTTTTGTGAACGTCTGTCGCTCGTTTTAGGTTTTTTCCCCTCTCTGGAGAAATGTCAAGAATCCCCTTAGAGATCTGTCAGGACACAGCTGAAAGTCCTCTGAAAGTTACAGGATTGTTCCGAATTGCTCTACATTTATTTGTCTTCTGGGTTAATGTTGATGCGATTGCATAAATAAATTGTAGCTGGTAGGATAAAGCTGCAAAAAATAGCTCTAAATTGACGGCAACATTATTGTACGCTAGGATTTTTGTATGAGCTTAGGTGATTATGCTCAAAATCATTATGTAGAAGGTTGCGTGTCTTGACAAGAGTTGGGCGTGAGTATTCAACGCTGAGCATGACATAAACAGGTCGTTTTGAACGTCCCTCTCCACCCCTTCCTGAGTGTGATTGTGGCGTCAGTTTGGTGTGGCCGGACATCAGTTGATGGGGACAGTGGGTGGTTGGCGGGTGCTCTGTTGTGGTTTGCTTTTTCTTTCCTATCAAACATCTATCATCTTTATAACTCCTTCTTTTTAGGGTTTGTTACTCTCTTGTAACGTCTCTAATCTTCGACACTTAAATGACCTTATAGTTTTGCAAATGCCTTAAAACGCTCACAAGGAAACAGACTGGGACAGAAGGAATGAGAACGGATAATATATTTTATTGTTAAAGGTAAAACTTGTTTGAGTCTGTCAGAGAGCTAAGCATCGGTGTCCATGGTGTAGCGGTTAGGCGCTTTGCTGTCGCTCGCGGTTGACTCGAGTTCGATTCCCGAATGGTAAGAAATTTTTATTGAGTATCTCGCTCATGTTGATGGTGATGTGTCCCTCTCATCAGGCTTGGCCCTGACTGGCAGAGTCAGAAGCCCGCCTCCTTAATTATCTAAATTGCATCAATGTGAGTATAAAAAATCAACATTAAAAAAAAAAGAGTTTGGCTGTACATCTGGGTGCAACTATGGCGTGGCCTCCCGTCTCAGCTGCATTGTCTGGGTCCCTCTTCATGAAGATCATCACGTATTAGCTCGTCAGAAGAGACTACGGGAACCACCTGGTTCGTCTGAGGAGAAGAAAAAATCAGCCTGTTGCTTCTCAACCGATAACACTGTGGTGAGCTTTTCCTTAGAAAAGGGCGATCGCTATCCGCGCGTTGCCAAACAGGGTTCTCCCTCTTCTTGCTGCTTGGTGTGTGTGGATATGATTCAAATCTTCCAATTAGGTACGCGAGAGGATGCACTTTTAAGGGATTTTTCATGAGTAGTCACCCTGTTCCACTCTTTTTGGAGACGCAGATTAAAATAAGAGAAGAGAAGTACTTTATTGATCTTCCACCCACACCGGCGTCTGTGGTGTAGCAGTTGGACGCTTTGCTATCGCACGCAGAAGACCCAAGTTCGATTTCTGAGTGAGTGTGAATTTTTATCGAGTATCTCAGTCTTTCTGCTGTGATGTCCTATCTCTCTCAGCCCGGGTTGACCCTTACAGGCAGGGTCGAAAGTCTCCTCCCAATTATCCAAATAAGGGGTCCGTAAAACATCTACATTTAGGGTTAGAAATTAAGACTACTGTGAAGATACTTTCTCGCTCAAACCGAAAGTAATAACAGTTTTTTTGTGATTTCAAAATCAATCCCTACAAAACTGAAAAGGCTTGAAGTGTCCCACTAGCTCATATGACCTTATGCAGTCGTGAGAGCCGTAAAACACGTACCTAAAAAAAAAAACGATCTCGAAATGAATGTCTGCCATGACAGAAACGAAGCTGCACAGGTTGCCCAGGTCGGCAACTCTTGCGTACTTGCTCCGTAAGTGATCACACGTGTTCCGGCATGTAACGACGCGAGTCCTCACCTCTCGCGCGCTATAGCGATCACAGAGACGGGTATTTAGGTGAGGCACAAGCAACAGGGGGAGTGGTGGCGAGGGGGCGTGGACGGGGGCAGAGAGAAATGGCAACAGGTCACGAATCACACTTCATTACTTACAATGTAGGAGGGTTGCGGTAACAAGACTGTCAGTGATTTCTCTGAGTCCTTTTTTCGTGAAATTTGGGAGGGGGACAACTAATGTGGATATGAGGTGATATACGGGAAAACTGTTACATAGTATTGATGTGAAAAAAGGAGATTATCAGGAGAAGGGAGAACTCGCGAGAATAGTTCTTGACTGTCAAATTTGGAATGTTTTACAACTTGAGAGAGGTGTAAACAGCTGGCTAAATTGCAAAAATCGTTGTTGTTTAGCTGATTGAATAGAATAGAATGTGTTGAGGGGGGG
>NW_004797350.1:845647-848519 GCF_000002075.1 Aplysia californica
CCCCAAAAAAAAAACACACTTTATTGGTCTTTCCCATGGTTTTTTATTCCGGAAATAAACGTTTTTGTGTGCCGTATGCCAAAAGGATAAAGTTAAATGATGTGTATTAAAACGATTTGTTGTGTGTTGCCTTAATGACGACACTTCGTGAAAATGTTGAGTAGGGCAGGATGAAGAATCTGTTGAGCATAGTTTAGTGTGTACTCATTGAGTCTTGACGTCGGTGGTGTGTGGGTGAAAAGACGTGGGGCGGATAAGGGGTCCAAGGAGTGTCAGGGAAAAACCGAAGGAGAGAGAGAGAGAGCGAGAGAGAGAGAGCGAGAGAGAGAGAGAGAGAGAGAGAGAGAGAGAGAGAGAGAGAGAGAGACGAGCAAAATGACCGACAAAAACAATCAGAGGATCAAGGAGAGTATCGAAAGAGAGAAAGAAAGACAGAAAGAAAGAAAGGAAAGAAAGAAAGAAAGAAAAAAAGAAAGGAAGAAAGAAAGAAAGAAAGAAAGAAAGAAAGAAAGAAAGAAAGAAAGAAAGAAACCTGCCCGGCACGACAAAAGTACATGTCAGATCTGATATTGCTCATTTCGTGGACATCACGAGCTATAGGTCGATGTTGGGTCATGAGGATTCCAACGCGGCAGACAGCGCCAATTACTCTCTCCTTGTTATGTCCCTATCATAAACTACTTCCGAAGAAACAATGAGGGCGAACGTCACGCTATATGTAGGCAAGGTCTCTGAAACGCAACTCGCTTTTCTCGCTGCACGCACACCTGTTTTGAAGCTTGAGAGCGTGTAACCTTGACAAAAGTCTATAATGGTCACCTGAAAAGAGTCCTTAAAAGGGGAGAGGGGTGCAGGGATCTGGGGTGTGTTTCTGAGACCATATTTATACAAACTTAAGCACCACGTCTGCAGAGCCTACACAAGCGTCTCCACGTTCTTTACTCTCGGCATGTTATTGATTATATTATTGTTTGCTTGCCTATTACGTTGTTGGGCTATGGGTGGTTGGCGGGTGTTCTGGTGCGGTTTGAATCCTTACTTCCTTTCAAACTCATATCGTCCTGATCGCTCTTTCTTTTTTGTGTTTGTTACTCTCTTGTTGCACCTCTAACCTTCAGTACTTATATAACCGTATCATGCTGCAAATGCCGTAAACATTATTATTATTAGATTCCCTATTACATTTCAAATAAGAAGCATTGTTGCTGTAGCTGGTTTTGTTGTTGTTGGGTTTTTTTTTCAAATTTCTAAATCAGTCACCTCTGTTACTGACGTTTATACCACTTTGAATGCTTTTGATATTGTTGTTATTTCTTTGATTAATCTGTTACTGTTAGTCGTGTTCTTGTTCTTTGTATTGCAATAACAACACAACAAAAATAACAATAACAACAACAGCAGCAATAACCACATTAACAACAACACTGGAAAAAACAACGACTACAATAACCATAGCAACAACAGCAACAACAACAACAATAACAATATCAACAAATACCACACCAACATCAACATCAACAACAACTACAACACTAACAAAAACAATTATAATAATAATACTACTACTACTACTACTACTACTACTACTACTACTACTACTACTACTACTAATACTAATACTAATACTAATAATAATAATAATAATAATAATAATAATAATAATAGAAGTAACAACAACAACATCAACAACAACAACAACAATAACCATAACTGCAACAGCAGCAACAGCAACGACAACAACATCTGTTCAATACACATGGAGGAAAGTGAGAAAATAATATAAACGTCGTACATCTGAGTTCGATTTCTGACGCTGACAGAGATGAGATGTTCATGAAGAAGAGCTCAGCTCACCACCACCACATGTGTCTCACTCACCACATGCCGCCCTAGACACCGACTCACGTTAGCTTTTAGCAGCTCGCGCCTGACGCAAATGGGCCACATCTACCTGGCTTGCGCCAGTCTTGACACATAATCTACATGTTTGTCTTCGATTGCCACCATGTTGCTGCCGCTTGCTGGCGCAGAAGGAGAAGTGGAGTATGTACAGCCAAATGATTTACCGCTAGCTCCGCTCTCGTTCTTTGCAGGTCTTCCTGTACGGTGTCCAACCTGCTCTGACGGCCACCTGTATAAGACAAGCACCTGAACAAACGCTAGGTCCTATTTCCCCCCCTTGCATAATTTTTTACTTTGTAATGACACTGTGTAAGACGGCCATCGGTCTAAGATCATATTTAGCCATCCTTGATAATGTTCTCTAGGGTTTTTTTTTCTTTATTTCTTAACACTGCCGTCTAAAATCTGTTTCATCTCTTTACCTTTCACGCAAATGAGTTTGATTAGATTCTTTCCTTGGAATAGTTTCTGTGCGCATCTCCGTCTTTCAGTTGGTATAGTCTCCAACTCACTAATTGGTCACACATCTTTCCTTTCTCTTTTTTATTTCTTCTTTTCTCCGTTATCCTGTCTTGAATTGTTCTTGTGCTACATTATGACCATTATTGTGTTGTTGTACTTCTACGTACTCTAACAAAACGCTGAGTAGCCTCTTCTCTTTACGACGTTGTCAAAGGGGAACAGCCCTAATACATGTACTTGTAAAGCTCTACTAGATCGTTTTGTTACTACGATTTACCAGTACCTAGTCGTGTGGTGTAATGAAAGGCAGCGGTAAATCGACGCAGTGTGCATAAAGAGTTTGGAGGACTCTCAATTTCTGGCAAGGTTGTTGAAAATCTGCCATCGGATCACGTTTTTTTGGTAGACTTGTTTTTGGCGAGAGCATGCATTCTGTATTTTGAGGGTGCCAGTGGTACTCCTCCACCCCAACCCCATCTTTCTCTCTTTCTCTCTCTCTCTCTCTCTC
>NW_004797350.1:850246-852746 GCF_000002075.1 Aplysia californica
GTGTGTGTGTGTTTCTGTGTGTGTGTGTGTGTGTGTGTGTGTGTGTGTGTGTGTGTTTGTGTGTGTCAGACTGTCAGACTGGCTGTCTGACTTTTTGTTTTCCTGCAATCAGAGCGGTCAAACGTGTCACAGATCGGCGCTGTGTTTCTCAGGTCCGCAACAACAGGATCTTTTTACACCTTCTTCTACGTCTCGTTGTTTTGGACGTTTCCGAGAAAGAAAAAAAAAGTTATAGATCTAGGAGTTCTGGTGCAGTTGTATTCTTCTCCGTTCAAGTTTTTTTTATGTCATTGCGTGTGGTGGTTGAAGGGAGCCAGTTGAAGGTCATATTATACAATAGTGGTGTTGTTTTTTTCATTGTTGTCTCTGCATGTCTTCCCCCCCCCCTCCCAAATAAAAACAAAGTTCAGGAAATGACCGTTACTCTGCCAGTGTGCTTCTCTTTCTCGAACACCAATGTTATGATCATCCTATTCTGCTACTCTCAGTATTCTCTCGTGTATTTGTGGGTGCATGTAGCATGTATTAGTGTGTATCTGTTTGTGTGTGTCTTTGTGTGTGCATTTATGTGTGTGTATGTGTGTATGTGTGTGTGTGCATGTATGTGTGTGTGCATGTATGTGTGTGTGCATGTATATGTGTATGTGCATGTGTGTGTGTGTGTGAGTGTGTGTGTGTGTGTGTGTGTGAGTGTGTGTGTGTATGTGTGTGTGTGTGTATTCGCATGGAGCACCAAATCGTATCTATCTGCCAAGCCAATTTCCCAGTACGAAAAGAGCCGTATCGTTCGTGACCACACAATCCTTCGCTTTTATCCAAATTGAAATTACATGACCATCTTGTGTTGCAAGTGCCATAAAACTCTTACTAAAACTTGTTTTTTTTTAATTTGAAATAAAACAATCGTTCTTTCCTTCCTTCCTCAGAGGGCGCCCCCCTATCCTACAAGGAGGACCTGGTGGCCGAGATCAACTTGATGAAGCGTATCGGCAGCCATCCGAACATCGTGTGCCTCATCGGAGCCTGCACCATGTCGGAACCTATTGCCCTCGTCATGGAATACGTTCCGTATGGGAATCTCCAGAACTTCTTGAAGTGAGTGCAACAACCTGTTGAGTTTAGTTCTTTGACAATGTGAGTCACTCTAAAACACCTAAAGATGCTCTTTTCTTCTTTCTTTCATTTTTTTTTTGGGGGGGGGGGCTTTTAGAAAAGAACCCCAACTTCATTATTCAAAGAGATTTTCTGATTCTGTGTTCTCTGTCTGAAACTTCAAAAGGCAGATTTATCATATATTTCCCCATTAAATACGCACCACCAATATATATACACACGGGCAAGCAAACAGATATAAAATATTGAGGTAGATAGAAAGAGAGTGAGGTAGAAAGAGAAAGAGAAAGAGAGAAAGGAAAAAAGAGAGACTGAGATCCGAGAGATAAAGAGAGCCCGTCACACAGAAAAGAAAACACGACCTCTTTGAGGCGGGGGGGGGGGTTGCTCACAAGCATAATATTATTATCTTATTTGTGAAAATGTTATGTTTTGATTTAATTTTGCCATTGAAAAAACCCCAGCGAAGTAACTCAAAATAAAACACAAAACAAGGTGTACAGGTTGCAAATCTTAGCCAACAGAACGTAGACAACGATTGCGCAAAGGCGATAACAGAAGCGTTCAGAAGAGCCAAAAAAAAAAAGATAATACAGTTTCTCAATTGATTTTGTAACAACCCCATTATGCTCAACCCTCCAAACTTGCTGGGCGGGGACCACCGTCTCTAGTGAGGTAAAAATCTTCACATGTACTGATTACCTGAAATTATAGCCCTAACCTGTTGGCATGTGCCTCATTTATCTTTCTTCTGCTCTGTCCCGAATCCTGTTGATGGGGTCTGTGCCGAGACAACAGATACGTACGTTGTGCTCTTGTTTTGGCCCGCGGTTTTTACTTTCCCTCGCAGACAGCTCACTCTGTGTGCGTTTATTTCAAATTCGATGAACTTTCGTCCTCTCACACCAGCACAAACATGGCGTATTTCTCCGTTCTGGAAGGTGTTTGTGTGTGTGGCGGGTGGAGGGGAGGGGGGTGTAAGTTCATTTCTCTGTAACAGAATTTCACCTCACTATCTTTTATCAAGCCCCTTCGTTTAGCCACCCCACAACCAAGCACCTCTCATTTGTTGAACCCGAGTAGCTACAGGAGGGGATTTATTGATGTTACCCAACCTGGTCGCTGAGAAATCTATCCACACGTTCCCCTTTGTACCTACGGAGTTTCACCAAGATAGATTTGAAGCTCTCTTTCATAAACATCAACTTTCTCAAAGATTTTCGTTTTCAAAGGGGTTGATGATCATGATACTTTGTGTACAAGGATGGCGACACTCAAAGGTCAATGAAAACGTCTAGCAAAAGAAATGTTCGGTTCTTCTGCTCATGCCTATTGCTTACCGTACGCGCAAGTGATGAAAAGGTTTGTGCCGTCATCAAAGACAAAG
>NW_004797350.1:858348-869196 GCF_000002075.1 Aplysia californica
TTCTCTCTCTCTCTCTCTCTCTCTCTCTCTCCCTCTCTCTCTCTTTCCCTCTCCCTAAAACAAGAATATATTGGTATAGGGAGAGAATAATTTATTTGACACAAAGAGAAGCTTGTCGGAAAAATGGTGAGTCACCCAGTGCTTGGAGGAGACAAAATAGTCAAGAACAGAAATTGTTATTGTTGTTGTTGTTGTTGTTGTTGTTGTTGATATTGTTGTTGGTGTTGTTGTTGTTGTTGTTGCCTTTGTTGTTGTTGATGTTGTTGTTGTTGTTGCCTTTGTTGTTTCTGTTGTTGTTGTTGTTGTTGTTTATACTTCACAACATTTCTGCCCAATGTCCGACACCACTGATGGAAGGACGAGTCCATCACTGATACAAATTCATCTTCGATCTTTTTGGCATGTTTATTTTCTTTGTTTATCACTCTTATATTATTATTGAAAGCATGTACAGAGGGTGGTTGGAGGGCCTCATTGGTAGTTCCTACTTCTTCACTCCCCGTCTGTTCTTCCTGTCAGTCTGTCTTTCTTTTACCTGGTACTTCGTACATTCTTCCCCGTTATTGTGTCGATGTGCGCTTTCTTACTCCAACAAACGAATCAAGTACAAAACTGAAGAAACGAGTTGATGGCAATTTCCCATACAGGTAGAGATGGATGACGTCACCCCCTCCACGTCACTCACGGAGCTAGTAAAACAATTCTTTTCTTTTTTTTCCTGACACTTCCTGAATTTTTAGTTACTTGGAACGATCGTATCCCATCGTACACGATCATTTCTTCTCCTGATTTATCGCCACCAGTTTGCTCTTCTTATCTTATAAGCCTTACTTTTTCTTTCATTTCTGTTTTAATCGCTTGTTATTTTTAGGAAGTTGGCTATTTCCAGAACTATAAAAACTCTAACAATATAGATGGTTTGCTGCCAGTCTTAAGACGGTAGATAATCAAATAGAATGCTATAGTTCCGCTGCGTGCCAAATTTCAGAAATCATGGTGTATATTTGACACACTATCTCTTTAATCTACATAGTCTATGCCCTTACGCTTAGATGCTTTTGTTTCAGATAAACTAGAGTCTAACTCAGAAAACTGATTGGGGGAGGGGCGAGGGTGACCGTTATCTGCATGATAGCGAGGAGCATGCAATAAATAGATGTGCACCGAGAAATATGAGCATGGGGAAAGATTAAATTTTAGTTTTTCCCTCGACCTTTATCTGTTCTTCTTGCCCTTTCGCACTCGTTCGAGCCAATGCGGGAGGTATAAAATGTCTGATCTTCTCTATTTTTTCAGGGTGTTTTTCTTGTTTCGATTTTTTTTAGCGTGAGAATTAAGGGAGATGGCGAGGGGCATCTATGGGGGTTCTTTGCTACGTAATTTCATTGTTTTTGCATCAACAAAAAAGAGGGTTACTTCTTTTGGATTCTTCTCTTGTTTACTCTTTCCTCACACGACGAGCTTGGTCTGGCATGAAGGATACATTTTTAACCCTCTGCGGCTCACCGCTCCGTTGTAGAAGGTTATGAATTCGAGCAGCCTCGCGGAAGTTCGAGGTTTAAATCCTTGTCAGGTCCGATTATTTTTCACGCCCTATCTGGAATGTTTCCCCTCTCAGCACAATGCTCTAACAAGGGACAACATGCTCGTCCTTGAAGAGTGATCTACGTCGGAGTTTATGGTGCTACGATTAGGTTCATATTCGTTGCTCACAGAAGATGGGTGTGGGTGGTTGGAGGGCGCCACTGATAGTTCTTACTTCTTTCCTATCCCTTCTGTTGTTTCTGTCTGTCTGTCTTACTTTTTCCCAGCACTAGGTGACCATTACTGTGTCGATGTGTTTCTCTTTACTCAAACAAACACACAAACAGAAGATGGCAAGTTCTATTTCCGCTTTGGGAATTGTTTTATCGAGCACTTTCGTCTGTCTGCTATGTTGCTGTACCCCTCTCATAAAGGGTAAACCTTGTAGAACCACCTGAATTATCTAAACTGTATCGATGGAAAATGCAAAACATGTCAAGGCATTTCACAGTCAATAAAACCAAGGGTTATTTTTAATTAGTATACGTACTTTGTGCTTTTTTAATAAGTGCTGCTAATCATGATGGTGTCTTTTATACAAAGACATTGGAGCCTAAAGTCACGGTTTTGCCCATTGTTATATCAAACTGTCAGCCAGCAGATTATTGTCTTAAGAATTTCCTCTTGTTTGACACATTCCTTTGTGTTTAGCTGTTTGCTTTCCTGCGTCGAGAATAACGCGACTTCACGAGCCGACAGACATGCACACATGTGTGCACATTCTCTCTTGTAAACATGAATACAAAGTGAGATAGGAAACAAGAAGATTTAAATATCGAGAGCGAGGGGAGAGAGGTTGGAAAATGTGCGTTACAACGTGTGTGTTTGTATGTGTGTGTCTGTGTGTGTGTGTGTGTGTGTGTGTGTGTGTGTGTGTGTGTGTGGGTGTGAATGTGTGTGTTTGTATATCTGTGTGTATAAATGATGAAGGAGAGAGAGAAAAAGACAGAGACAGAAAGAGAGAAAAAAAGCGAGACAGACAGAGAGAGGGAGAAAAGAGAGACAGATATAGGGAAAGGCAGAGGGACACACACAGAGACAAACAGAGAGAGAGGCACATATAGATAGATAGAGAGAGAGAGAGAAAGAAAGACAGACAGAAGAAAGACAAAAAGAAAGACAGACAGAAAGATAGACAGACAGAAAGACAGAGAGAATTACTCACCAATAGACGAAGAGACACCCATCAACACAATACAGGTGCTCACTCACGTAAACCCCGTCCGCCACTACAACTACCCCTCGTCAGATCCCCTTCAACCACCGTCACTGATGCGGTGGAGACACAATCTCCCACCTATCTTCATCAACGTCCCAGCTCGAAATAACCCACAGAGATAAGTGTTGAGGGAAAGTTAGAGATCTCTGATAGTCTTTTGTGCTTGGAAGAAATACCTGTCCATAAAACAGCGTAGCCTTTCACAATGTGTGTGTATTTGTTTCTTTGCTTGTTTGTTTGTTTGTTTGTTTGTTTGCTTGTTTGTTTTGCGCGAATAGATTAGTCTCTAGCTGTCTCAACGTCGTTGGTGTACTCATACACAATTTTGTCTTCCTTGGCGTGCTAGCTGCGTCTTTTTATCCATCACACTAGAATAAATGAAATGCATTACCTTTTAAAATGTATATATTTTGTTTTCAAAATTAAAAGGAGTAGTGGGGAGAGACGGAATGAGAGGGAGAAAAGGGGTGGGGGGATCGTAAGGTTGGGAAAGCAAAGATAATGAGGCGACACTATACAGCATGCGTGTTATCACAGGAGAAAGTTGAGGGGAGGGGCTCTAAAAATGCTACAAAAACCCACTATAATCTAGGTCTGGAAAAAATCATTTCTGCACAACATTATTCAAACCTGTTTTTCCCCACCCACCGCTCACCCCTCACCCCTCAAAACCACTCGCCCATGGTAACTGGGGGGGACGCTTTAAGATGTCGTTTAGCCTCACCACAAGAGCCTCCCGTGGCGGATCAGAAGCCAAGAGCTCTGTGCTGTGAAGCCAAGACAAACAGAGAAACACGTAGAACCTCCGATAGCCTGCTTGCCTTCTGTACAATTTTCTATGTCCCTGGAACCGACTCGGAATGGCGGGAAAAGAGGATGATAATGCCATGTTATTCTGCCGTTGGCTCGGTTCGCTTCGGCATGCTTTGTTCAAAAAGAGGAAAAGGCTGCGATGTAGGTGAGGAATTTATGATGAGGAAATAAAATGGTAGAAATTCCAAGTGGGGATTTCTCTTCTTCGCATTAGTATGCGTGCGTTTGAGAGAAAAAGATGAAAAGGAGTATGACAGAAAATGTCCAGAAACGTGTTGAGAGAAAAAAAAATGTGCAATTGTGGGGATGTGTGAGTGGATCTTGTGTTTGTGTGTGTGTGTGTTTGTGTGAAATATTGTGTAAGTGTGTGTGTGTGTGTGTGTGTGTGTGTGTGTGTGTGTGTGTGTGTGTGTGTGTGTGTGTGTGTGTGTGTGTGTGTGTGTGTGTGTGCATGTGTGTGTTTATGTGAAGGATTTTGTATGCGAATTACCGTACTATTTATTGACAAAATGGGGGCATTGTGTGTATGTGCGTGCCTGCGTGCGTGTGTGTGTGTGGGGGGGGGGGGTTGGTGGGTGAATGTGTGTACGTGTGGGTGAGTGCATGCGTGTGTATGTCTGAGTGAGCGTTTCTTGTTTTTGTGCTTGGTCATTTGTCAGTACGAGTATTAAGTCTATGTGTATATGTGGATTATTTACGTTTTTAGTATGTGTGTGAATGTGTGTGTGTGTGTGTGTGTATGTGTGTGTGTGTGTGTGTGTGCCTCTATGCGTATGCCTTATTGTGTGTATGTGCCTTTGTGTGCATGTGAGAGAGAGAGAGAGAGAGAGAGAGAGAGAGAGAGAGAGAGAGAGAGAGTGAGAGAGAGAGAGAGATAAAGAGATAGAGAGACAAAAGGAGTGATGAGACAGAAATTGGTTTAAACTGAACAAGACTCGATGGTTCATTTGTGTTAGCGAATACTTATTAACTTAGTTTTGTCCATAGGATATACATTCGGTAACGTATCAGTTGTTATCAGAGAAATAATTAACTCTTTCTAAAAGCAGCGTCCGAAAAATATATGATTTGTGCCTCATTACTGTGCTCCACCCCCGTATCAGACGAACATTTTAGACGTCACCATGTTTTACTTTGCTAGAGATTGGTTACACATTATTTTTTCGTTGCTTTCACAAGAGATGTGCAGCTGGTTAGAGGGTGATACTGGTAGGGCTTACGTTTCTACTTTCCCTCTGTTATTTCTGTCTGTCTGCCCGACTTTTTTCTAGCACTAATAAATGAGCATTATGGTGGCGATGTGTTTCTATTTGCTCAAACAAACAAAAATCACAAGAGATGTGTAGGTGCTTGGAAGATGCTACTCGTAGTGCCTACGTCTTTACTTTCCCTCTTTTATTTATGTATGTTTGTTCTGCTGTTCCTAGCACTCCCACCACTAGAGCAGTGCTGTTGACTGAAGTGTCTTTGAGCCACTCCCAAAGGGGGGGGGGGGGTATGAACATGTTCTTGTACACAGTAGAATTGTAAATGAGCCGATTTATCAATGTCATGCTCATACTGTGCCGGACCAAAATAGGAGGATCTGCAGCTTTTTCTTTCCTTATCCTTACTATCGTCATTTTTCCTCCACTTATTTTGTATGTTTGTCACTCCCTTGTGAACTGCTATTCCCGGGGTGCGTTGATAGTCGAAGCAGACTTTGTGCTGTTGAGGCTAGAGAGTTGCGAACGCAGTAAAACCTTACTAAAACTAAACTTTTCCTAGTCCTAAATGAGCATTATTGTGGCTATGTGTATCTCTTTACTAATACAAACAGACAATCACAAACTATGAAAATGAGTTATCTCTTCCTGAAGCAGAAAATGTCTTTTAGACTTTATTTGAGGACTGGATTGGACAACATCTCGCTGGTTACTTAGACAAATGGGAGACGCGCCATTGGCTTAACTGATTACGTTTTTGTCTGTAGCTCAAGTAACCGGTTCAAATTCCTATCTGGGATATTCTTGAACATTGCTTTCTGTTGGAGTTTTGAGCTCTCCTCCAATTTTTGTGTTATCCAACTTTCTTAAATGTCACGTGTTGTTGAAACGGGCCTGAAAACAGAGCACCGCACCAGAACACGCCAGACCAGGAACAGTTCTCACCATAATACCATACGATCATTTGAATGTTCAGAAGGCGCCACAACTAGATTCTACTTCGTTTCTTTCCCTCTGTTGCTTTTATTGGTCTTCCGTCATTTATCCCTTTTCACCAGAAAATAGTTTTATCGTTGATGTGCTTCTCTTCAAGCGATAAAACCCATACAGCAGCCAAATATCCAACACCTCAAGGGGATGGACGGTCTAGTGAGTGTGGACAAACGATCAAAGATAATCTTTTCCGTTTGAGACTCTCTAAAACATTCCATGGTGTCCCCATGACAGATGTTGAGAGCAATGCAGTAAAGAAAGGTTGGGGGGAGGGGAGCTAGAACAAGTGGCCGCAACTCGTACTGTCTCACGAGGGGGAAGAGGTATGTGCCCTTGTTGTATCTGAGAACAATAAATGTGAACCCGCTTGTGTGAGATGTCTGAGTGTTCTGAGATCGTTCTGGCTGCGTCTTTTACCTTCTTGCTTCAAGAGAAGTGTGTGAGCCCAAAGAGTTTTGGAGTGATCACCTCTACAGCGTTCTCATAATTGTTTCCATGAATCACAGCTTTGTTCAATAAGATAGATTATTCAAAGATCCATGCTAGTTTTGACTCAAAGCAAACGAGGGAATTCGAATAGAGCCCTGCGCGGGTGGTTGGAGGGCGCCGCTGGTATGTCCTACTCTCTTTTCTGACCCTGTTGTATCCGTCTTTTTTTCCCTGCTCTAAGGGGTCGCAATTTTGTCAATGTGCTACTTTTTACTTCAACTAAAAGAGTAGACTGCCAGGTGGTTAGAGGGTGCCACTGGTCGATGGTGATGATGATAATGATAATAGAGCTTGGTATTTATATAGCATTTTCAGAATTCCCAGTGCTCAATGCGCTTTGCAAGACTTCGTTTTGATTAGATGATTTTCAAGGACCTTCACCTTCTTAGCTTGATTCTATTGGAGATGGACGTCCAATCCAGGCATCTCTTATCGTTAAACAAACTTGCTGGTTTGAAAGTGGCGTTATACCCACACCAAATATAAAGTCATACTAAAAAAAACCTACTTTTTCTGTGGTGCACATAATATACTTCAAACGACATCTCTGGCATCATAAACAGGTCACTGGAAGGTCCTTTACTTTTCTGTTCCTCTGTTCTTTCTGTCCGTCTCTCTTACTCTTTCCCTAATCTAGGTTTTAGCTGTCATCGTGTCATCCCTCTTGACTTTCCTTAAAAACTATAAAGTTACTCATAAGGACATACAAGCATCGCCATGTACATATGTATTCCAATATGACCACTCGAAGCTTTCACCATTTCGCTACCCTAGAATGACAACGTTCTATCTCCTCGGTATCTAGTTTTGAGAAATCTGACTTCAAACATTTTGAGTTTCACAACACGTCAAGCTTCTTTTTTTTATGCAATTCTTTGAATATCTGGATAACGACTCTGTATTATCTTACGATTTTGATAGAGGTGATAGAACCTTTGGTCTGACCTCATATAGTCTAAGTAACTCAAAACGGCCAAAATTGTCAGACATATCTTCTAAATTCTAAGGTAGCGATTAGGGCATTGCACCTGATGCCCTTGGTCTAACTTAATGTTGTCATGCCCTTATTAAATAACATAAGCTCATAAAAATTACAGGTCTTCTAAGGACATAATCAATATCAACCTCTGCCCTTTTCCGTTCAGTTTTACATGTACTAACTAAAACTGCGAGAGAACCCCCCCCCCCCAACCCTCCCTCCCCACCTCCATTTGGAGAGAAAAGTGATATTTCGGCCGTATCATTATCAAACCAGCCCTTTCCAGAACTAACTAGCGCGTACGGGTAACCATAATCAGCAAGCTCCTCTTTAACAGCAGACGGAAGAGACGAAAAATCACTCTAATTGAACTGATATAGATACTACTGAATATCTTGACATCTTTGAGAGAGTAAAAATCATTTTTATCTAATACCCCATGCAGGCGCAATAAGGTCGCTGTCGTGCTGGTTTGCGATAAACAAGTGCCTGGCTCAATACCCCCTGCGGCACAGCTGTAGTTTTGAGTTGAGGTGACCAAGTTTACCCTATCAGGTTTGTCAACAAGAGACGGCACAGCATCAAGCCTGCTTTTATCCTTACGTGAGGTAGTGACGTGTCCGATTTTTTAAAACATTTCTGTATTTATTTTTTTTTAAAAGAATTTTATACTGGTACTGCCAATTTCTTATGTGTTGTTCTTATTTGGTGTTTGTTAGCACCTGGGGGGGGGGGGGTTCTTCTTTTTTTGAAAGGACCAACATGTGTATTCAGTTTCCGTCGAACGAGACTATTTTCTTTTTTACTTTCTTTTGATTTCTTTAATTGTGTTTGAGAATGGCAGGTCTGTTCCGATACCGGACCCGATCATGTAGTTCCGATATGTCGAACAACAGTAGAAATACCTTTAGTGTCAGGTATAGTGGACTTATCGAACCCACCGTATCTCTCTCGTATCTGTGAGGCTGGGTGGGCGATGACGGCGGATGTTTCGTCGACGATACCAACGCCGACAGTTGGCGTCTGGAGTTGACAGAGTGCAGTGAAGTTGTGGTTTACGGCCACTCTGCACGATAACGGCCTTATTTGACTTGAAACAGATTAGAACTAGAGTGTGAAGGAAAAGATGTAGACTAAGAAGGTCAGTCCAGGCCAGTGTCTGTGTTGTAGCGGTTAGGCGCTTCACCATCGCACGAGCAAGACATCAGTTCGATTCCTGAGTAGGATGAACTTTAATCCAGTATCTCGGTCTTTCGGTCGTTCTGCTGTAGAGTTGTATCCCTCTCAGCGCCGTTGGCCTTGGCAGGCAGAGTCGAAGCCTGGCCCCTGAATGATCAAAGGTGTGTTGATGTGTGCATAAAACACCTATATATTAAAATTTCACACCAAGAACAGATTGGTACAAGAGTAAATATTGAAAGGGAGAAGACAATGACCTTATGCAGTTGCGAGCGCCATAAAACTCTTATGGGAAAAAAATGACAAAAGAAATACCCGTACCTAGAAGCCTTCATACGTCTGCTGCAGACTCCGCTGTCTCATCTCACAAACTTAAATCTTCATAATGCAAAAATGAAACATGGGAACGTGTAACAGTTCTTGACCGGAAAAGAGGGCTGTTTATTTTCAGCACAACGACGAGGAAGTGCCCTGCATCCATCCCTCTTTTCTCGTCGTTGTCAAAGCTTTCATAATGATTAGTTGCCCCTGCGCGATGGTTGAGGTGTGCTTTGTCCTGATGTTCTTCAAAGCAATGATGCTCTGATTAATGACATCCTCTCAGCTTTCGTTATTTGTCTTCTTTTTTATCTGTTCTTTTTTTTCCTTGAGGTTGGCGGGCAAACTGACAGCGACACCATCTGTTTCGGAAAGAAATCGGTCAAAATAATACCATTGACCATGAGGAAAATATGTTTGTGTACCCAACAGTTCAAGACGTAGTTGGATATAAAAATATCGCGAGTGGTTGGAGAGCAACATTGGGCAATCCTACTTGTTTACTATCTTTGTCATTTCTGTCTAACTGTCCGGCTCTTCCCCGGTACTAAAACAACGTTGTATCCCCGATTTCATTTTTGTCCAACCCAAATTTAAAAGTGCACAACTTTGTCGAAAGGAAAAATGCATAAACGTGTGTTATTAGAAATACAAATGTAGTCTAAACGTATTCTACGCCATCCGCGTCTGTATTACAGTTAATGTGGCGTCGGTGAGTTGGTGGTTAGGTACTAGGACTCGCAACTGCAAGGTCGAGGGTTCAAATCCCGTCAGGGGCCCGACGTTGTGCCCTTGGGAAAGGCACTTTACACGAATTTTCCCCACTTCAACCATGTGAGAATGGGTACCCGGCTGTAGACAGCAAAAGATCTTGTCAGCTTGTTAGTGTTTGAGCTCGTGAAGTCAGCAACTTGCACCGTATGTTTCCTTAGAAGCTCAGAATGTTTCTGAGTTTTGTTCTAGTAGGATCTGCTGGGGTAATAATAGTTGTAAAGTACATAGAGCATGCCGTAGAGCGTGGATATGTGCAATATAAAAGCAATTATTATTATCATTATAAATAACACATGTGATTAATTCATTCATTAGCATTTGGCAGCAAGCCATTCTTCAGTCTCTAGAGAACTCATTATGTGCTATTCAATCTGAGTAACACGGAAACTGGAACACGATTAAGTCACATGAGTCTCGTTTCTGTCAGATATAGTTCAGAGAATGGATCCCTAAAGCTTGTATCCAGTTTCATATAAGAATCAATGGTTATCCTATCTAGAAACATTTTGCTCAGCTGTGATACTAGGCTATTGATCTAAATATTGTAGTGTTTAATTTATATCCTGTGGGTGGTTGGAGGGCCCCATCTGTAGGCCCTACTTCTTTACTTTCCCTCTGTTGTGTCTGCCTGCTGTCTTAATTTTTCCCCAGCACTAAATGACCATTATTGTGTCGATGTGCTTCTCTTTACTCGAACAAGCAAACAAATGATTCATATCATTTTGAAATATGACCATAGATGGTTGTTGACAGGGTGGTTGGCGGTAATCCAGTGTGGTTTGCCCATTCTTTCGTATCAAGCATCCAACGTCCTTATCTCTCCTCCTTCTTTTCTGTGTATACAACATTCTAGCAATACCTCTAAACTATGACCTTTTAGTGCCGTTAAACTCGTAACACAAAAATATAAAACTAGAACTAAATCTGCAGTGTACATTATGAATCGTAAAAGCATCAGCCTGACTTATAATTTATAATCGTCCAGGAAAACCCGGTTGTATGTTAATAATCTGTTTCGAAAAGTAGGGAAAGGCCTGTGGGGGCTATTTTTGGAACAACATATAATGTTTCACCTTTGTTTGTTGGATTTCATAAAGTAATGACTCTGTCGAGAAGAGAAAACAGCGGGCAGCGGAAAATATCGAGTCTTTGCCGGCGCTACACTGACAACGATCAGGTTACTTCTGCTAGTCTAACGACCTGTTTCCGGTCTAAAATGTATCGATACCCAGCTGGTGTCGCCGCTGTCGCGCGTGCTAGTGCTGAAAGGGCTGAGGGAGGTTCGGTTGCTGGGG
>NW_004797350.1:869296-889474 GCF_000002075.1 Aplysia californica
GGGGGGCTAGAAAGATTTGACAACTGGGAAGGATTATTCTCTTCCTTTTAAAACGTCCTTATCGACGTTTCTAACGAAGATTATAATAGTTCCGAGGTTTTGGAGGCGTGTGGAATATATGGGGTAATGAGTGGGTAGTTGGTGGGTACTCTGGTGTAGTTTGCTCCTTCTCTACGATCAAATACTTATCGTCCCTATCTCTCCTTTTTCTTTTGTGTGCTTGTTACTCTCTTTTAACACTTCTAGTCTTCCGCACCTATATGTCCTAACTGTGTTACAAGTACCGTAAAACACTCGCTTCACTAGGGGGTAATGCCTGTAATTTAATGTTGCATTCAAAAGACGTGAGTACGATTTTCAAGAGGAGAAATCTGTTTTATCGAATATCTCCGCCGTTCTGCTTGGACACGATATCTCACTGGTGAGACCTACAGCATGGCTAGCGTTTTGTCCAGCTCTTTTTTCAGATATCAGCGTCTGTGGTGTAGCGGCTAGGTGCTTCGCTGTCGCAAGAAGGAGACCTGCGATCGATTCCCGAATCGAAAAATTGTCTTTCCAAGCATCTCGGTCTATTTGTTGGGATGCTTCACTCTCACGCTGGGTTGGCCCTGACTGGCTGGGTTGGAGGCCAACCTCCTAAATGATTTAGATCGTGTCAATGGGAGCGTAAAAGTATTTGCATTTATTACTTATAATCTCTTTCCAGACGATCTGTTGACTGGGTGTTAGAATTAACGAATAAACAGACCTCCAAACTCAGCGGGGTTGTATCCGCCTTCAAATCTACCATTCTCTATCGAGTATGGCGGTACAATGTTACAGATTAAGGAATTCTCATATTTACCTATCTGAGTGTAGAAAAACCATAACTGTACTAAAATAATCGTCATTAAATGTTCCAAAATTTGCCTTTTAGGGCCCAACACCCCCCCCCCCCCACACACACACACACACACAAATGTATATTTACAATGACAAACAAAAGCATTTGATTTGTTTTTTTAAACAAATATGTTTAAATTTTAAACAGCTTTGCAAGATGATGACTCTCGAGCTTCTTCGCTTTCACTACGTCACTGAAACGTTATACGATAAAAACAGATTTATTTTACACCACAATGAGCTACTGTTCAGGGTGAAGTGTCAAAAGTATCGAAATGAAATACTTTAGAGAAAATAATACTACTGCTGAAGGGTGTTTCATGCCTGTTATCTTACAAAAAATGAAGACCGTAGGCTCACAGCTATTAGTTTGTTTTTGTTGTTTTCATTTTTTTACTAACTTGATATCCTCGATGCCGAGAGAAAGAGTGTGAGAGAGAGGGCCCGGGCGGGGGGGGGGGGCTATAGAGAGAATTTGTGTGAGTGTGTGTGTGTGTGTGTGTGTGTGTGTGTGTGTGTGTGTGTGTGTGTGTGTGTGTGTGTATGTGTATGTGTGTGTGCGTACTCGTGTATGTGTATGAAACCACAAAGCAATAAATACACTTGATGTATACGCGACACTTTAGAACCAAAAAAATAACTGTATGAGTTCAAGCTAGTTTTATAATATACATGGATATTTTTAGCACAACCAGGGCAAGCTGCTAGAGTCTAGGTAGGAAATAACTCTTCTATAATATCATAAATGACATTTGGTGACATTATTATTCTTAAGCCTCGCGGAAAGAAGCCTTCTTGTTTGTTTGTTTGTTTGTTTGTTTGTTTGTTTGTTTGTTTGTTTGTTTGTTTGTGGCGTGGGGCTAAGACTGTCTGACAGGTGTGCAACCCAGAACGATCTCCACCCCCGCGGCTCTGTCATGAGAGCTGACACTAGTGACGCCATTGGCCTTACAAGACACGGACAGAAACAATGGGAAGAAACGGAAGTGCCGGAATATAGAACTGGTTCTATTGATTTCGCCTCGACATGACGACTGGCGTCAATCTACCTGTTCTTGTTATTGGACAGAGTAGTGTTTTAGCCGTTAAACTGTCTCATAATGTAATAATTATCGCGTCTGCTGCTGCTGCTACTGTAGTTGTTGTTGTTGTTGTTGCTGTTGTTGTGGTTGTTGCTATTTTGGTTGTTTTTGTAGTTACCCTTCTTTGCATCTGTCTATCTGGCGTTCTACTAGCACTTAAAGGCTGTTATTGTGTCGATGTGCTTCTATTTATTTAAACAAAAGAACACTATCGTGCTGACTCGCCGTAAACTACAAACTGCTTTGACCATGGCGCCCCCCCCCCCCCCTCAAATCCCTTCGTCCATCTCTCCTGTCGACATATGTAGTGTGAAGGTTATGCATTTTACTTTGCAGGCCCAAAAAAGTGATTTTTAGTCCCAAAATGAGGAATATGTAATTTTATTTCTGCCTATCTGCTCAAGTGAATCCCATACAGGCTAGGTTGGCTAAAGGACACAGATATGGCTCCCTGCTTCTTATGGTATTATGACCTATAGCGTATCAACAGGGAGAACATTATTTTAATAACTCATACGTGTATATCTCTCCCCCTTCTTTTTTGTATTTGTTACTCCATTGTAACATAATTTCTAATTTTCGAAACTTCTCTGACCTTATTGCGTTGTTGCAAGTGCCGTAAAACTTTTACAAAAACTAAACTATAACTGTGCAGGCACAATTATGTCACAGTCTGTTTGTTCGTAGCACAAAGGAAAATGCACTTTAGAAATGTGACCCTTGTGATTATGACAGACTGATGCTGACTTGTACTGGAATGCCAGTTTCTTTTTCAGTATTACCCTAGATGCGCCGAAGAGGTTTCGTTTAGCAAAGAAAATATCGCCTTTGATCGATAGTAATGACCTCGAAAGCGAGAGACATCGAGGAGACGGTTTGAAAATGGTTATTGTTGTGGCAAGTTTTCTGCACACGACAAGGCTGTTCACGAGTTTCCTGTCAAGCTAAGGAGGCGGACACTCATAGATGGCGCAACAGGAAGATGTTGGCGTTAGTGGGGTGGCTGTGTGGGAGGCTCGAGGAAATAACAATCGAGTCCACAGGCGTTAATGTTCAGGGGAAAGGGACAAATGGACAATCAACATTCTGCGCGGCGCGGCTGCTTTGAAGATTGTCAAACTGTCAGATCAATGAGTATCTTCTCAGACTCGCACAAATGAGCTATTTCGTAGTTTGTGTCGCACGTGCATAGTGCATACAGGCTTATGTGACCAACTGATCTTGTCAAAGCTATATCATTCCAATAATCTGATCAAAACAGTGTATACTGGGCAGTTTTAATCTGGTAAAATGAAAATAGAAGGAAGAGCATATCAATATCAGCGTGGATTTTTTTTTTGAGGGGAGGGGAGACCTAGTGTATTCAAATTATTTCTGGTCTTTATTAGATAAAGGCTGGGGCTTTCGTGGTCTAGAGGTACGGTGTTCGCCTCGTATTCAATAAGTCTGGGGTTCGAAACGTGATAGCGATAGAAAATTTTTACCTCTCACTTCCTTTCCTGCTCTCTAACCATGTTCTTTCGTCTGCTTTTGTCTCCACTTTCTACCCCCTCCCTTGCCCCCTCCTCTGGGCTCCTGGCTCTTTCTGCAACCTTTCTATTGCTACTAATTGAGTCCTTCTTACTGCTGTCTTTCAGCCACACCCCTGTTCATAGCGTAGGTAAGATTTAACACCTAGCCTTCTAGGGTAAGAGACTTTTTCTTGCAAGTTGCGCACGTTAACAGTCCCTAGCTGGTCATAAATTCGATTTGTAAGAGTAGGCTTAGGCGGCCACCTGGGCAAAATTCAAAATTAACTCCTACCAAACTGAAGCTCTTCTGTCTCCCTAGATAGAAAAATAAATAGACGTGTTTGTTCGTGTTTCTGTAACTTTCTTTTTTTTAACAGGGTCGGGTCCCTTCGCAAACTGGCACTTTTCGGGAGACCAGACCTACGCACCTTTAGTCGCCTCTTACGACACGCAGTATCACGGCTGGTGTTATTCTTTTCTCCCCAATAGTTAAACTATGCCACCCCCCCACCACACACACACACACACACACACACACACACACACACACACACACACACACACACACACACACACACACACACACACACACACACACACACACACACACACACACACCTGCTAATACACATATTATGATATTATCCAATTACAGTATCAGCGGAATAAGGTCACCTTGCACTTTTTCCGTACCCCTAAACTAAACTAAAATGCTCTTCCGAAACTTTTGAGCTTAAGGGAGCACTTTATAAAGGCAGTCTCGTCTATAACATTAATAATAATAATGATAATGATAATAATATCATATTTCTTATGAAGAATTTGTTACTCTCAAAGCGGCTCCTTATACGGCTGATTCGTTTCTGAAAACAGCTTTCATTTTAGAAACTCGAGAATACTGCAGCGGCTAACTCATGTTCATCATACAACAGTTTTGTTTTTTTACGGACTTGGTTCCAGGATAGTTTAGGGTAAGATTGAAATTTTAGACCAATCAGTTTTGACATCAGAATAGAAGTGTTTCAGCTCAAAAACATTAATGAGAATATTTTTGGTCTTAGGCTACGCAATGTTTTACGTACTTACTGTTCTAAGAGTTGGGCAGATGGCAAGGCGCACTATCGGCGTATGTGCCGAACCCAAAGAGTCATTTGAATTTGTTGAAATGGGGGAGTCGGGGGGTGGGGGGGAGACAAGACATTTACAACAAACACAATAACAACCTTTCTCTCTAGAAATTGGTGTCTCTTCTAAAAAGAGAAAGGGTCATTTGTGCCCGTTTGAAAACTGGACACACACATTGTCATGTCTTACATAGACACTTTCTAGAGGGAGAAGAGCCTCCTTTTTGCATGGCATGCAATTTCTTTTTTTCTTGGTATTTTTGTACTGTACAGCACATTCAGGTGGTATGTGCCGAAATTAATTATGCACGTTTGAAATGTTTAAAATGCATAGATATCAAAACTTGTTGACGTCAGTGGCTTGATGACGTTTCTCAAGTTGTTGGTTTTTTCCCTCTTTTTTTTTTCTTTTTGTGTGTTTTGTTTTTCGAAGGGTTTGTTTGTTGTTATTTTTCTTAAATATAGGGTGCTTGCCTTTTCTGTTTGGGCTGCCATATCCCATTCATCCTGGATTAACCCTAACATGCAAAGTCAAAGCAACAGGCCTCCTGAACGGTCTGAATTGTATCGACAGAGGCTTAACACATTTACAAATCAATCGACCTGACTCTGACCAATCGTTCTTTCAGGAGTACCTAGCGGAGAAGAAGTACGTCCACCGAGACTTGGCGGCTCGCAACGTGCTCATCGACTACAACAAAGTGGTCAAAGTCTGCGATTTCGGCCTGTCACGTGACATCTTCAACGACAACCACTACAAGAAGTTGACCAATGGCAAGCTGCCGCTCAAGTGGATGGCGATCGAGTCTCTGAGAGACCGGATGTTCACCACTCAGTCGGACGTGTGGTCCTTCGGCATTTTGCTCTGGGAGATTGTGACCATGGGTGAGTCGCTAGACTTAGAGGTTTTACAAGTAAATAGTAGTTAAAGACAGGCTAAACAGCAAGTAGACATAGATAGCTGATGCTTCTATAATTAAAGCAATGATGGTAGATGTTAGAGTCTTCTGTCTGTACTTTTGTGTAGGTGGTCGGAGAGCTTCACTGACAGGTCATAGTATGCCTTTTCCCCGACTGTCATTTCTAGTTGTTTTGTCGTGGTTCTTCCCCTGCACCAATTGCTTTAGACAGGTGGCTGTAAGAGCAGATTCGAATGTATGTAATACACTTTCTTTAATTTACTCTGGATCGATAACAACAACAACAACAACACACAATAACAACAACAGCAACAACAACAGCAACAACAACAACAACAACAACAACGACGACGACGACAACGACAGTAGCAACACCACTACCACCACAACAACAACAACAATAACAACAACAACAACTAGACAAAGAGCTGGATTGATTTTTTAACTTAATCGCTGAGCTGGATGTCTCTGTATTTCACCACATTCATAACGTTCTGTTTCCAACAGGTGCCTCCCCGTACCCCAACGTGGCTCTGGCGGATCTCTACTACGTCCTGTCCAACGGCTACCGCATGGACAGACCCAGCAACTGCTCACAGGAACTGTAAGTCAACGGAATGTTACTCAAGTTCTGGAATCTATATTTTAAATTTGTTTTGTTTTTGGGTTTTTTAAATTATTTTGTTGTTGTTGTTTGTTTTGGGGGGGGGTTTTGGGGGGTGGGGTTTTGTTGTTTTTGTTTTTTTTAAAGAAAAATAAATACGGACTAGGCTTTATTTTGTAACCAGTTACACTGAGAGTTGAATCACTTAAAACTAACTGTTTCAACTATATCTAGGATTAAAGGGGAACACAAAACAAAAAATTATTAGAATGGGAAGTTCTACATTGAAAAAAAAGGAAAATCCTACTTTAATTATGTTGGGAAAGGCGTAGAACCCATAACGTAACGCCACAGGTTGAATAACAGTGCCTCGTCTCTGTTCAGGTACGCCATCATGCGAGCGTGCTGGGAAGACGAGTCGACGGACCGACCTAATTTTACTCAACTCCGCCTCATGCTAGAGGACCTCCTGATCGAGGACCGAGACTACCTTGTCCTCGAGGACATCGACGTGCCCCTCACCCACAGCGACAACAGCAGCTCCCCCATCCCGGGCGCCATCACGGATTGCCCGGACCCCCACAGCCCAACCTCTCCGGTCAGCTCCGACTCCATGAGCGGCGCCACGGCGGCTGTCAGTGGCGGGGACTTGAGACCTTACGCTGGTCGCTCCGGCCCCACCTCCACCTCCACCAGCCCGTCCCAGGCCATGCTGAAGGGCGTGAAGAAGGTGTCCCCACGACGGGACAACATGCGAATCAACGTTTGCATCCACCAGAAGTCCACGGATCGGTTGATACGGCCAAGTGAGAGCGACTCCAGTCCTTCTTCGTGTTAACGGAGAGAGAGAGAGAGAGAGAGAGAGAGAGAGAGAGAGAGAGAGAGAGAACAGAGAGAGAACAGAGAGAGAGAGAGAGAGAGAAAGAGAGAGAGAATGAAAAATAAAAGGAGAGAGAGAGAGATAAAGATGGAGACTGAGTTTTGCCTCAGTGGCAAGTCGTTCAGCGATCGTGCTCCTAACGACATTACGAGCGGACTCTTCTTTTGTGCTTCTTCGGAATGTCTTGCGAAGTGACGTCTCACAAACCAACAGTCGCAATTGTTCTCTGCTTGTCTCACTCAGAATAATTTGCCAACGGATGCTTCTCGGGGAGATGTGTTGTAGCCCAGATGACAACTATCTGCGTACCGCCTTCTGCTTTCTCTCCGTGGGACGTCTCGCAAGATTCATTATTACTGTCACGCAACGCGAAGTCAGAGCACTGCTAACTCTGCTTATGGCTATACTGAACGCAATATACCTGGTTGTGACGAGGCCTCTTCTGCTGCCACTGTGACGTGTCTCAAATCCTGATCCGGCTGGTACTCCGTGGTAAGCAGGACATGGACCCTTGAGGCAATGTTGGACCAAAACTCCATCATTTGCCATGAGGACACATGGATAATTAACTGTATTTGTGTGTGTGTGTGTGTGTGTGTGTGTGTGTGTGTGTGTGTGTGTGTGTGTGTGTGTGTGTGTTTTCGCTTTTTTGGCCCGGCTCGTCAATTAGGATGGCCTTGTTTCTGTATCAAGATGGCGTGAGAACGTATCCCCAGGACAAAAAAACAAAGAAAACAAACATGACACGGGTGAGAGGCGAGGAGAGCCTCAAAGACTTGAGATTTACAACATAATATTACGTAGCATAATGTATCTCAATATACTGATACGTTGTTTATACTGTACTTACCATTACAACTATCGGAATGTTGATGTGACCATTTTATATAGCAATTTTATCTATTGGCATGCCATCATTAATTACGCAAAATGTGTCTTCGTGATTGTTTTTAATCACTACCGTTATCTTTTATTATATTTTATTATCATGATATTATTATTATTATTATTATTATTATTATTATTATTATCATCATTATTATTATCATTATTATTACTATTCTTGTTATTGTTATTACTGCAATTATTGAGGCCAATGCTCCCATGTGTACGTATGTATCATTTATTTTAATCATTAACTGGGCTGAAAAAGATGGTGGTGGTATTTTCAGGGACCCATAAAGTCGCTCAGGAATCTCGGAAGGTATCATTTTTTTGCGCACTGGTCTCAACTCCTCCCTCCCCCCCCCCTTCTCTCTCTCTCACACACACACACACACACACACACACACACACACACACACACACACACACACACACACACACACACACACACACTCTCTCTCTCTCTTTCTTTCTTTCTTTCCCTCTGTCTCTCCCCCTCCTCCCCATCTCTCTCCCCATCTCTCTATCTCTCTATCTATCTATCTATCTATCTATCTATCTATCTATCTATCTATCTATCTATCTATCTATCTATCTACACTCTCCCAATCTCAGCCATGTCATTGGGGAATATTTTTTAAGGTTTTGGAAATGTTACGTCTAGTGTTCTGATCTCGGACAAAGCAATGGCACCATGACAGATCTCTGTGCTCCAGTCACAGCTGACTAGAAGCCCCCCTCTCGTGTCGTGGACACAAATCTGTGATCCTGGGATAGTCTCAGGACTGAGCTTAGGTTGTTTTCCTCATGTCGAATGCTTTTGATAGACTATTGTGAGGACACTCAAATTGATGTTAACATGATTCATTTGGTACGTTTACTTAAACAAAGTATTGACTTTGCCGAAATAAGCCCATCACCTGTTCTTCGAAAGGTTTTGGACAATTCACCATGGCATGCATGTCGTTTTGGTCTCTTGTGTCTCAACACAAGAGGATGGTGTACATTCTACAGAACATTGCCTAGTGTGAGAGTTGTTATACTTCAGCGTTAGACCTTGTGTACGGAGGACGTGAGTCCTATTCCCAGATTTGAACATAAATTTTGTAAAACATTTTTCCGTTTTTCTACTGGGATGCATCCCGTATAGCCCGGTTTGGCACGGACAAGCCGGGTGGAAGCAGGGCGCCTCCAACCCTTTCTGCATTGCGCTAAAAAGGGCATCAGCCAGAACATAACCTGTGCGCATTCAACTTCAAGTAGTTTGAACAACGACACAATATGACGTCTTCGTACACTATTTCCTTAATTGTTCCGAATGGATGACTCTTCAAGGATGTATTCACACTATGAGGATACAGTGAACACTCTAAATTGAAGTACATCGGACGGATAACAGCTACTATTAACATGAGTTTAACACATCGCTCGCCCAATTATTTTCCATCATATAAATATATTATATTCTCCTGTCTGTTGTTCAAGAATCCATTATGTAACCAAGGTTTGTACGAAAAGTGCAGTGTACACTTTGGTTTGGGGGGGGTCACTGCTCTTTTCTTGCTTTATTTACTCATTGTGGCTGTATTCCTACCCTGACATGAGCATAATAGCCTTTGTCTAGCACGTCTCAGTCTGTGAGAGGACTGGCGTGGGCAGTGTAGCACGACTCACAAAGTCTGCCAAGTCGTAGACCAGTCTTCCGGAAACCGGACGAAGTTTCATTCATCAGTGCGGACCTCTGTTCTTTATCGACTGATGTACAAGACTTTGGCTCAACTTCCTGTCTTGGGGGAGACATGGAAAGTTGTTCCCATGTTGTGATCAGTCGTCCCGAGCCGTAATAAACTGATCTTAAAGAGTTTAGCGAGCCACGTTTCGCTCCATAGACGCTGCAAGAGTGTCTTACAAGTCGCTGTAAGTAGGTGCCTAAATATTGATTTGTTACTGAAATGAAGATTACTTAACGCTTGATAAGCTTGGAAAAACTATGAAAATTTAGCTTTTCAGAGAACATCACTTTTGAAGTATGATATTCAAAGTCATAAAGTCTCTCATTTCTTCAACTTTAGTCTGATTTTGGTTCCCATCAATGAGTTCGCCGAATTTTTTAGTCAACAACCCAGAAAAAGTTACAACTCTTGCAAATCTACCAGGGTGCTTTTTCTGATAATCATGATCTTTGAGTGTGAGCATTTCAACTTATCAGCCCGATGTGTGTGGGATAAGAGTCTGATATTGTTTGTATGTACGGTAAAGGCGGGTGTAACGTTTGCTTGAATAATGATGTGAATGATTCAGGGAGGACAAAAACGCACGGTGACCCTTAGAAGATTATTCTTGCTTTGTGTGGATTTTGTTTTCACTTCTGTTTATTGCATTACTTTCTTGGAGACCTGTGTCGACCAAACTACATGCTATATGATTCAACCACTTATTTTCTTCCGTGCATAATAGCAATTCTACTTTGAGTTCTGAATTGCAAATGTGTAGAGACACAAATGATTCATCAAACTCCTATGTATTACTTATGAGCTGCAGTGCATTTCTAGTTTGTATTTAATGCATGTACTTACGATGTCATATTGTTCGAAATGAAAACGGCACTTTGTCAGCCTTTGAACTTTAAAGAGGCGATGATGACTCTTTCATCTCTAAGCTTATCTGTTTTGACGAGTTAATTTGTTTTGAATATAAATTTGAGCGCCATTCTTCAGGAGACACAGAATTAACCAATAGGATTGTTGTATTTTCCTTCTGATTTAGCTTGTTCAAATGTTTGCAGTTATTGGTGTCTAGGTCTTTATTGGGTCGCGCTTGCATTTTGATGACCCACTCGGCGTTTACAAGCATGGTGGAGCAAGACGTCAAACTAGTGCTAATACTCACTTGTCAGCTTTTCAACAACAATGGAGCCCAATAAACTAGTTTATGAAACTTATTTTCCTTTTACTTGACCAAAAATTCAGAGGGGGTTTTTTTAACGTTTAATTTCATCGTACATGATAATTTCTTATATTAGTAATTGAACTAATGGGCCCAGTCAGACACAAAGCAAAAGATCTTTTGGCTAGTGCCCCTCCGGCTGGCTTATACACTATCTCTACACTGCTACACTGTTAGAAACTGATAGTCCGAATGAGGCTTGAAATCATTTCTTTTGGCTCATCATGACACATGGACAAATTATGGTTACATGTTTCAATACCTCATGAATATTGTAATCACCGTATTTTCATAGTGCGCTTCACTGACACCAGTGTACATTCATCTTTTCCTGTATTTTACAGCAGAATTACATTGAACGAGACATGCACGAACTGTACGCCGTTTCCAGTCCGCCCTTCTTAGAACATAAATGTTGTCATTCAATGCCTTATTAGGAGTGCATTCGAGTATGATGTGTGAACTGCCTCACTTTATTCTAACTCAGCTTTGCCTTGAGTGTATTTATTTTGAATAAAATATATTGTTACAAATCTGAACTATTCTAAAATGCAAGAGTGATCGAAGACATGTCAATGTCGGTAGGAGAGTTATAAAGGAATAGGTAACAGAATTTCACACCTTGTGTGCTGTGAAAGAGTGCCTTTTGCATCTGTTGGTGGACACTGATGTTGCAATAAGAAGATTTCAGCTAGATTTAGCCTGATATTTCCATCGCACGTAAGCTCTCTCTCTCTCTCTCTCTCTCTCTCTCTCTCTCTCTCTCTCTGTCTTTCTCTCGCTCCATCCGTCTATCCATCTATCCATCAATACATCTTTCCAAGTCTATCCTTGAGGTGGAAGTAGACGAGAGGCGGCGGTATATTGAAAATGGGTTGTCTGATTTAGTCCCTTCGGAATTTAGTCAAGGGACATTTGTTTCAGCAGTAAAGAGTAAACTGTATTGCAAATGGAGCGAGGGGGGAATGGAGCAGGGTGGGGGTGCGGGTCAAAGTTAACGATTAAAAAAAAAAATTTGCGTGGGTAAAGGACCGGTAAAGGTCTCCTTTCTCGATATAAGTTAAGAACCTTCTTTTGCGCAGGACTTATTCTGGGGTCAGTTCTTCTGTTTCGTTGGTTTTTGTCCGTTTGCTTCTTTTTTCTGAGGGTTGACATAAGGGGCGTGGTGGGTAGGAGGGGTTGGTAACAGACGGATAAAACAATGTTCTACACTTTACACACCATTCGGCTGTTGGACCTAAGGCGTAACCCAGATCCCCGTTGACCAACACAGAAAATAGCAAATGGCTCAGTTCACAAGAGTGTCTAAATCTCCCCATTCGGAGTTGACATTCAGAAATTTAGTGTAACCATATATGGTGCTGGTTTCGCTTATTTGGTTGATTATTTTGTATTGTTATTTGTTTGTCCATGTTTGGGGGGAGGGGTGCCTTACCATTTGTTTTACTATTTATTGATACCGGATTGCTAGATGTAAAATTTATATACAGCAATGTAAATCTTGTCACATACTGTACATAATGTTCATAGCCATATTTTTGTCACAGGAAAATTTTATACTACCGAGTCAAGAGACACACGCTTTGAACTTTGGACGTTTAAATTTTTATCCCAGATTTTAAGCTATATTTGTATTACATAGTTGTTTGTGTATGTACTGTCCGGAATACACTAGCGACGCTTTTTTCTCGAAGACATGTGATGAATTGATAGGGTTCTCCACTTTCAACTCTTGGGAATTTTTTTCGGATGTTTGAGGATGTTCTCATAGAAATCCAAAACGAGTTAGGAATAACCGTACGAGCCTGAACGGGGATATACAAACAAAATAGACAAAACTGTCAATCCCCAGATATATACATATACGCGTGCAAGTGTGTGTGTGTGTGTCTGTGTGTGTGTGTGTGTGTGTGTGTGTGTGTGTGTGTGTGTGTGTGTGTGTGTGTGTGCGTGTGTGTGTGTGTGTGTATGGGTGTGTGTGTGTGTGTGTGTATGTGTGTGTATGTGTGTGTATGCCCGTGTGTGTGTGTGTGTGTGTGTGTGTGTGCCTTTGTATGTGTATGAGCAGGTGTGTTCGTAAATTTCTGCATGTGCTTCCATGCAAGTGGAAGTTTACCTGATTGTTATTGTATAACATCAAGCTTTTTGGTAATTTACACACGAATGCAATCAACCTCCATCTGCCCCCTTTTTTTTATAATGCAAATTCCATGCTGTCTGAACAATCCAATCCGAATGCTACTCTCAACATCCGCTCCTTAGTAATATATAAATTCAAGAAACTACGTATATCTGATGTAGTGGCCATGCGCATTACGTTGAACTCAAGAGAGGTGCGCTCAATCACCCCAAGTAAAGAATAATGTCAATCTATAACCTATTTTTGTCTCCTTTACGTTCTGTTGTGACAGGCTAAGTTAAATCAGCCCTCCTCCAAAAGGATCAGAGTAAGGTCCTTGGAACATGACACGTTTCCAATCATTCTGTGGGTACGTTACAGTGAGAGCTAGAGGGAAGCGCATAATGTAAACGGCGGTACCTGTAATTGTGAAGTCAAGTACTAGTAGTGCACTACTGCAAAATATCATGCCATACGAGTCGCCTCGGTAGCCAAGTGGTTAGGCTACAAGACCGTGTGTCCTTGGGAAAGGCGCTTTACACAAAATTCCCATTCGGCTCGGTCCTTTCGGAGATATGAACGTTAAACTCGAAGGTCGCAAAGTGTTGATAAGGGCGTTAAACCTACTCCATTTCACCATTTTTTCACGCCTCACGAATGACGTACAGTCAGCTCAGTTGGCTTTCCACTGAACTCTAGTGACGTGGACGCCGTTTCAAAAACGTTGAGGGGATTTCTTGTACTTCTCGTATTAGTGTTAGTTCTCATGACTTTTAGTGTCGGGGGGGGGGGGGGGGTTAAACCCATACCATACCAACACGCGACACGAATACCCGCGTCAGCAACACGCCATGGTGTTTCTCTTTATTGCAATTCAAACTGTCATCCTTGATCCGTCCTGTTAAGGTTGTGGAAGAGGCTGATCGTACTAAATAATCGAATTGTTTACACAAACCCGAGTAAAACTTAACGCTCTGGTTCCTTTTCAGGGGCTTATCATCATAACAAATCGGAGTACTTTTGTCACTTTGTCATCCAGGTTATCTACTGTTTATTTGATGTCGTCAGAGACCGATTTGTGCGGAAAATATTTGTAATGCCCATGGAGTCCGTCACGAGAACTTATATCTTCTAAAAGTTTCTTATTCATGCTGAACGTTATTGTCTTCTGGTTTCCTCTACCCCACCACATTTTTTCAGAAGTCGAAAAAAAAGTCTAAATCGTTTGGAGTTGAGGTGCTTCAAATATGTTCATGAACCGTATACGGGATTGATTAATATATTTCCAAGCGTTAGCTAGGATACATGTTATGTCACTCAGAAGTATCTGCAGTAATTCGCGCGGTGGTATTAGAGTTTATGAAGGCACTCTTTTAAAAATCATATTTGCTTTTATTTCATAGAATATGTGGGTGTGTTTTTTGCAAATCTGTATTTCAAATACAACAATGTCGCTATGGATTCTATTGTCCGGATAAAGTCAACCATGATTTGCATTCACATGTTATAAATAATAATTATCATTATCATTATGTTACCATGTACAATTATTCTTAAGTTTCTATATTGTTTTGCAAATGTCCTGGAGAAAATCAACTCCTGTATATTGTCGTATACAATAAATTGATGTACATAGTCTCATTAGATATCATTGCCAATAATGAAGAGATCTGGAGGACAGTTACAATGTTCCCATGTCAGTCATGCTGTACGTGTTTTTGTGATATTTATTGCTAATAGAAGTCCAGCCAGGCCATGCAATATAGGGCACACAGTCATATCCACTTCATAGAAAATGTTCTGCTGGTGAGTCTAATCAGATACACCTCACAAATCAGTGTTGGTTTATAAGTATGCTTTGTTGCTTTAATAGAAATTTTGTTTAAGATATCTTTCAAGAAAAGTAATTTTTGACATTTAAAAAGCAACGTCATGCACTAACCTAAAATATTTTAATCTTGCACGTTGTGGCTTTAGAACCAAAGAATCCTATTTCCAATATAAACTTTAGGAGTCCTGTAGACTAAAGATCACAACCTGCTGGTTTGGCGGTAATGCAGAAAACCTCATTCGTCCTTGACATCAACCATGTCACAAGACCCTTACTCAAGTCGCTTTTCATCGTCATCAAAAAAGCATGATATGTGCAATCATACACCACTTCAGTTTCGTAACATAAGAGTAGTCTGGAAATTCCAGAAGTTTATTTCCAATCACGACGTCCATTGTGGACATGATCAAGCTTATTCGAATATCGTGAGGTATCTTTCAATCAGTAAACCTCTGCTAGGAATCACATAATTGCATTAATGGTATAGTATGTAGACAGTTCCTTCTCTCAAATAATGTACAACAATAAGACGAGCATTGGTACTGGTATATATGCACAGAAGTAGTATTTTTCTGTACATGTAGGCCTACTTCTTTTTTCCTTTAGGTTTAAAAAGAAAAACACTTTCTGCGATTTGTGTCGTAAAAAATGAGGAAATCTATATTTTTCCTATAAAATCGACTTTTGGTTATGCTAGACAACAAAAAAATGTTTTGGTAAAGTCCACATGTGACTTTTACATCGATTGGATTTCGCTGAGTGAGCAGAAAAATAAAAGTACTTTGTGTGGACTGCAATTGTGTAAACGTTAGATGACTCCCGCTCGAAATATGAAAAACAATTACAGTTCTCTTTTCTCCCTTCACGATACTTTAGTTTGAGCCTTATACCATTTTACTTTTTTTAGTCAAAGTTTGAATCAAAGCTAAAACTTTAGTTAGAGTCACTTTACTTTCAACACGAGCTAGCTCGAAACAGGGTGATGACTTGCGTGCTTTTTGACGTTATCTACTTTCGTGCAGAATCATTCTTGTCTGTGGGTATCATGATATAAGTTTGACATTTTCCCAATGTTGCAATTTGTTTTGTTTTAACATTGAAGTTCATAATAAATGATTAAAACACATTACTGATTATTGTTCTTTGCTTTGTGTATGTTGGCAACATACGTTTTTCCTCTGAATGTTCCAGGGTGTGTGGTTGGCGGGTGTTTTGTTGTGGGTTGCTCCTTTTTTCCTGTAACACATCTACCGTCCTTATCTCTCTACCCTCTTTTCTTTGTATGCCACGACGTGTTCCACCTCTAGTCTTCGGCACTTAAATTACAACTCTTACTAAGACTAAACAAAGAATCAAATGTCCCGGCGTCCGTGGTGAAAGGACAGGATTGTCAACGAGTGTCGTGTACACTAAAGACGTGGGTTCACTTTAGACGAATTCCTTCTTATGAAAATTGTTTGCTTGTTTTGTGTGGGTTTTTAAAATTATTTTCATGCATCTGTATCTGTCTGCTGAAATATGTATCGGGTGTCTGGTGTGTTCTGTTTCTTCTTTCCTATCAAACATCTGTCACCCTGATCTCTCCCCCTTCTCTTTTATGTTTGTTACTCTCTTGTAACACCTCTAATCTTCGGCATTTATGTGACTTTATTGTGTTCCAGGTGCCATAAAACTCATACTAAAATTAAAATTACTCAAAGCGGGTTGGTCTGACAGCCAAGATGGAAGCAAACGTCAGAAAAGAGAGAGAGAGTGAGAGAGAGAGAGAGAGAGAGAGAGAGAGAGAGAGAGAGAGACAGACAGACAGACAGACAGACAGACAGACAGACAGACAGACAGACAGACAGACAAACAGACTGATTGATAGAGAGGGAGAAAGAGAGAGAGAGAGAGAGAGAGAGAGAGAGAGAGAGAGAGAGAGAGGGAGAGAGAGAGAGAGAGAAACAGATGGACAGTAAACAGTAAGTTTGAACAAAAGATGCGTTTTTTACCCTTATGCCTGAAAAAAATATGATTTTTAAAAGAGTGCCTTCATAAACTCTAATACCACCGCGCGAATTACTGCAGATACTTCTGAGTGACATAACATGTATCCTAGCTAACGCTTGGAAATAGCTGGCACATCGCAAGCTGGAGTGTTGTGCCTGTGTTCTGGTTGAACTATTAAAACCTGTGTTCCCCACCCTTCCTAGGGTAAAATGCAACAAGAAGAGCTCATAAATAGCTACGAAAAGAGTTCATTTGTAAAGCATTAAATTTTTACTTATTGTTGTAAATGGAATCATCTGTCGCAGATCCCAATGACTCGTTGAACAATGAGCCACATCGAAAAAGATATTCGTCATAATAAAATGGTATGGGATTAACCCCTCTTTAAACACTATATGCAGGTTTTTAGGTTACTTGAGAGGTAGAAATTCCAAAGTAATCAACCATCTCTGATTAGACTGTTCTGACCCTAGTGGGTGGGACGCCATGAAACCTCCTCAGTCAACCCTAATTCTCTCTCTCTCTCTCTCTCTCTCTCTCTCTCTCTCTCTCTCTCTCTCTCTCTCTCTGTCTTTGTGTGTGTGTGTCTCTCTTTATTTTATTTCTTTATTTCTACTTTCTATCCATATCGTTCTCTCTCTCTCTCTCTCTCTCTCTCTTTCTCTCTCTCTCTCTCTCTCTCTCTATCTCTCTCTCTCTCTCCTTGCTTTCTGAATCTCTCCCTCTCCAACTCTATCTATCTAACTTTTTATCTATAATCTATTGATCTATATATCTATCTATCCATCCGGCCCCCCCTCTCTCTCTCTCTCTCTCTCTCTCTCTCTCTCTCTCTCTCTCTATCTATCTATCTATCTATCTATCTATCTATCTATCTATCTATCTATCTATCTATTTATCTCTTTGTCTATCTGTCCATATGTATGTAATTCTATCTTCCTCTGAGCAAAACTGTGTCTTAGGCTAGACCAATGTTTAGAAAACTTAGAAGCTGTGTGATGATGATGATGAGAAGAGTGAGTAACGCCAAGAGGATGAGAACGTTGGAGAAGTAGTAAAAAGCCTCGACGAAATGGTTGCCCGGCGAGGAGAGGTGTTCGGCCAGCACGCCGGACAGAGTGGTCACCTTCTTGAGGACGTTCCAGCTGATGAAGAGAACGATGAGCACAGTGGCGGTGGGCAGGAGGGCCACTGTGATGATCACTTCCATCGCTCGGAGGAGCACCATGTCGAAGACAATGTCAAGATCGAGCTTGTCCTCCAGCACCCAGCGGACGAGTTCAAAGGTCACAGGCAGGATGGTGAACAAAGCCACGACCAGAGGGACGTACTCAAGTGCGCAGGGCAACATCATGGCGGCTACCTCCGGGAATGTTTCTTCCGTAGTAACAGGATCTTCAGGTAGCGATACATAGCTCTCCGCAACCGATGTGTCGTAGCTGGAAGTTGGCGGAGGGTTGGAAGGTGTAGATCGTGAGCAGAAAAACATGGTACAGGTTCTGTAAAAGAGATTTGGCGCAGGGAGGGAATTGTCTGTTTGGGAGGGACGGCGCTCTTCAATGTAAGTATTGTTAGCTGTACGCAAAGAGGGCGCTTGAGTTTTGCTGCTTGTCTGCACACGGGGGAGATCAAGCTAACAAAGCTTGGAGAATACATACGCCGTCTATTACCATACTGGGTCGTGTGGGGAAAGTCCAGAGGCAAAGGGTGTGGTCTTCTGGACACTTATCCGAAAAGACAAATTCCAGCAAAGACTATTAAAAAACCAACTTCGACCTCTTTCAAACTTCCTTACCAAGCTTGCACCTGGTAGTGGTAGATGAAGTCACGAATCTACTGTTCAGCACATTATACTGACACTATGCTCTGAAAATGTAGAAATGTTGTTTCCTAAAGTACATGCTGTAACGAAGAATCTTGCATTAAAAAAGATGGAGAGTAATCCTTAAAATGCAGTTCGTGATGGCATATGTATGCAATTTTAAATCAAGCAGATCGAAAATCTTGGAAGGACAAGTCTAGACAAAAATCCGAGCACCTTTTGAAATTTCCAAGCCCATATCGATTGAGCTTTTTTCTTCGTCACAGCTCCTTATCTGCGGCTGGGCAGACGCTTTCATTGAACCTACATCATCATTCGGCTGGTTTTGTACTGATGAGTAGCGCTCTTGATCAAGAAAGAGCTGAATTGCTCCTTTACATCTATGTAAAAAGATCCTGTCCATTGCATAATAATTGTAGTCAATAGCAGGAAGTTCATAGTCACCAATTCGTGAAGATATTGAATTTTTTTTCATCCGCACTCATCACGAAACAATTTTTTCAACATGATAATCAGATGTGACGGGGTTTTCCGATTTTTCCTCATTATACAAATTGTATTACAATATTGGCCAAGATCTATATATAATTCGAAAACTTAGCATAATAATTGTTGTCTTTCATTCATCTACGGTCCTCTTTGTCATTAAGTTTGCCTGTTTGTCTCCGTACATGTGTGTATGTCTGTTTTGTGTGCGTTGTCCTTGCAAACGTGCATGCGTGCGTGACGGAGAGAAATAGACAAAAACACAGAGAAAGAAATAGAGAGAGGGAGAGGGAGAGAGAGAAAGAGAGAGAAAAAGGGTGAGGAGAGGGTGAGGTTTGCGCACCTGCAAAAGTGTGTGTGTGGATGGATGGATGGATGGATGGATGGATGGATGGATGGATGGATGGATGGATGGATGGATGGATTATGGGGGTGGCATGAAAGCAGACAGGTAAACAGGCAGACAGGCAGACAGGCAAGCAAATCGGCAGCTACCAGTCGGTGCCCTGGTGGTTAGGCTCTAGTACTCGCAACTGTAAGGTCGTGGGTTCGAATCACGTCAGGGCCCGATGCTGGGTCCATGGGAAATACCTTTTATACGAATGTTCCCACTTCGACCAGGTCGGAATGGGTACTCGGCAATATGACTTGTCAATTTGTTAGTGCTTGGGGGCATGCAATCCACAGTTAGCACTGTACGCCTCTCGGAAAGCCGGGGTGATTCTAAGGTTCTAGTTTAGGGTCTGTTGGGGTAATAATAGTTGTTGTATAGGGCAGGGGGCGGGTAGGAAGGTGGGTAGTCAGGCAGGAAGGTAGGCAGGTCATCAAGTGTCGAGGTAGGTTGTCATGGAAAACAAAATTATCAGAAAGATGAGTATTTTCTCCCACAAAGGAATCTTTAAAGTGCGCAACATGAACAGAGGCCTCCGAGATTGTTTGACCTTATCCGAGAAGGCTAGGTGCTCGATATTAGGAAGACGGGGCTTGAGTGAGCGAGTGAGCGAGTGAGCGAGTGAGCGAGGGAAGGGGGTATTATCTTTAGAGGAAAAGGGGGGGGGTGGGGAGAAGAAGAAGAAGAAGAAGAAGAAGAAGAAGGA
>NW_004797350.1:890221-891840 GCF_000002075.1 Aplysia californica
CAGAAGAAGAAGAAGAAGAAGAAGAAGAAGAAGAAGAAGAAGAAGAAGAAGAAGAAGAAGAAGAAGAAGAAGAAGAAGAAGAAGAAGAAGTTACATTAAGTGTAGTAGGGCGATGAATCGCTGGAGTAACTCTATGTACTAGCAGTAAACTCTCTGGTACTAGTCCTGATTTAATATACAGCACAAATCAAGAACCTACGTTTTTATTTTTTGCGTTGCGAGATACTCACAAAGAGAAGTGCTGGGCAAGCTTCTGTGGCAAAATTGTTCAATATCACGATATGTCATACGGTGTGCAATGTCGAGGCCTAAAGATAAGTTTCGCCCGAAATGTATTTCCTCTAACCCTATGTCCAGAGCGGGACTGACTTCTGATTGGCTTACATTAAGTGTAGTAGGGCGATGAATCGCTGGAGTAACTCTATTTAGTAAAAAGTGCCGTTGTCTGTAAACACTGTAAGTTTATTCTAAAGTTTGGACCTCTCATGTATCGTCTATTTCCAATATGATCGCTCCCAGTGGATGAGAAGTCATGAAAACTGACCAAACAGCTTAAGTCAATGGACGTTTCGTTAGAGAGTCAAACCAGGGCCAAGCAAACCACTGTTCAATATTTCATCATTTTGTGTTAACTGTTAACAGCGTATCTGACTATGGTGTCGTAAATGGGCTTAAAGTTATTAATCTAGAAGGGTCAGTTCAAAAAGTGCTTTAAAAATAATACAGGAAAGCAACAAATGAAACCAAACGCACCAAATCTCACGTATCATATAGCGTCATTTTCTTTCTTTTCTGGTGAAATGGTGAAATGGTATAGGTTTAACGCCCGCATCAACACTGTTAGGTTATTTAAGAAGCGAAACATCCAAGCTTAAGGTCCATTTCCGAAGGGACTGAGCCAAGTGGGAAATTCGTGTAAAGTGCCTTTCCCAAGGACACAACGTCGGGCCAAGCTGAGGCTCGAATCCCTGAACCCGCAATCTCACGTTTACGAGTTCGGTAGCCTAACCATTAGGTTACCGACACCACTTTTCTTTTCTTTGTTAGGATATATGGATCAAAATGAAGACTGAAAGCAAGTGGTTAGTTCCAATCGTCCTCCATCATGTTCCTGTAGGTTTTCTTAAGGAAGATGATACTGACGATGATCAGCGCGTGCAGAACAATGAAGTTGGAGACGTAGTAGCCCACGGTGGAGAAGAGGCCTGGCGAGGCCAGGAAGTCCACTAGCTTGAAGGACAGCTTGACCACCTTGGCGAAGATGTACCAGCTGACCATGAGAACAACGAAGACAGTGGCGGTGGGCAGGATGGCAAAGGCTATGCCGATCTCAATAAGCCGCAATAGGTGGATGTTCATGACTAAACAGATGTCCATTTTCTCTTCCACAACTACGCGCACGAACTCAAACGCTACTGGCAAGATGACAACAATAGCAGCGAAGAGAGGCACGAGGTGTGAAGTCACAAGCTTGTCCATATCCATGGTGGTTATTGGTGGACAGGTGAGGGGGTGGTGAGTTCTGGGAGCTTGAATTTGTGTGGGTTGTTATGTTGTTTGTTTGTTTGTTTGTTTGTTTGTTATTGTTTGTTTGTTGTTGTTGGGTTGTTGTTGGGGGG
>NW_004797350.1:891940-906940 GCF_000002075.1 Aplysia californica
AATGTACCCGTAAATTTTCTGCCTTTTTTCTCGTAATTTATGCTCTTGTTTACAAGGTGATTCTTTAGGGAGCGAAATTACCTTATCCGAGGTTGTGATTCTTGTGATGCTGAACTACTTTTAAGATGATGTTCATTGACAAATACTTTCTAACTGTGAAAGCTAGCAGGATAACAAAAATAACAATACTGTTAGACGTAGACTCCTTGCCATGACGACTCTAAATGGGATGTATCCGCTTTTCCTTCTCCACTTTTTGACTGATAACCATTTTAACTGATAAAGAAACTATGCGGGCTTTGGTTCCACTTTGACAAGAACTCTGCATTCCGCCTCGTTTTTTTTTGGTCTCAGAACATCTTGTTGAGACCCAGGACAGGCATGAGCAAACATGGATGAATGCGGATGTAGATCTAATCAAAATGAAGGAATGTGGAAATGTTTTTAAATCATAGAAAAACATTAACTTCCGGGAAATGTCAATGCCGTTTCGAAAAATTTGGCAGATCGGGAATTTTATATTTATGACATCGAACTTTCTTTTCGTTTCACAGCTGAGTATTATAATGCTGCTACGAGAGAAAAAAAATCGCGTATAAATTTTGTCTATACTTCTTTTAAAACTGAATCAACTACCCTCTCTTTTTATCTTTTCTGACACGAATGTGCTGCTGTTTTTCAAGCTGTAATCAATATTTGGTGCTTGTGGGTCAAAGTCAATGGTAATCAGCATCTTTGCATATGAACATGATACGAAAAATATTTACATCCTGGCCTTTTTCAATTCAGAGAATGTTTGGCTTGTGTGTTTGTTTGTTGGGGGGTTTTTTGTTGTTGTTTTTTTGTTTATTTGTTTGTTTGCTTGTTTATTTCTGTGTTTTGTTTACTGTAAATACGAGGGACGTCCAGAAAGAAAGTAACGTTTTGAAATAATTATAAAAGAAATGATTTTCCCAATCAAAACGATTTATTTTTTAATACCTCATATATATGACTACTTCTCCACATAGTCACCAGAACTGGTGGAGCATTTGTCGTAGCGTGGGACATTCGCTAAGCATTCCTCGTCTTTTGTTTTGAATCGCTCTACGCAGATCGCGTCAGGAAAAAAGGGGCATGTGTACAGTGTTTTGCGACAGGCAATGAGTTCTTTTAGTAGAATTTTGGGGAAATGGGATGACAATTAACTCTGATGTATACTGCAATACACTTGAAAAATTGCGTAGACTATTCAAAACAAAAGACGTGGAATGCTCAGCGACGGCGTTGTTCTGCTTCACGACAATGCAACTCCTCACAAGTCTGCACAGACCCAAAACCTGATCGCCTCCTTCGGATGGGAACAGTTGAAGCATCCATCAGACAGCCCAGACCTGGCTCCGAGTGACTTTCATCTGTTACTGCATTTGAAAAAGTTTGTTTTTTTCGGGTTGGACTTCGACTTAGACGCTTATCTCACAGGAGAGACTGAACATTGGCTGACATCTCAGGCGGCAGCTTTCTGCGATGCGGGCATTCAGAAGCTCGTCCAACGCTAGGATAAATGCCTCAACAGTTCTGGTGACTACGAGGAGAAGTAGTCATATAAATGAGGTATTAAAAAATTAATCGTTTTGATTGGGAAAATTATTTCTTTTAAAATTATTTTACAACAGTATTTACTTTCTGGACGTCCCTCGTAATTGTACTGCGTCCAGAGGTTGTTTCCTGACGCGCTTTGGCGTTATTTGAACGCAATTTGTTATTTACAAGCTGGGCCCCCTTTCGATGAAAGGGATGATCGGTTCTTTAATATCAACTAAAAGTCATTGGCCTACTATATTTACACTCTACAGGAATGGGGCAATAAATCTTGAGAGATGCAAAAAATTAGAAGGTCTAGATCTATACTCTCAAAACAAAATGCGCCTCGCGAAATATCACTTCCGGATTTTCTAAAATTACAGAGACAGAAGCGTCGGCCTACAAAGGCGATCGGCGAAATAAAGAAATTTAGCTTTTTGCAGCAAAACTGTCTCAAAACTGAAAAAACCAAGGGCACCATGATCTGGAGAATATTTTAAAGAATTGTTTGGCGAAAACCGCATGTCGATCGATGTAGCCATTTAAAAACCTTTTGAATAGCAAAATTCGGCTACCACAAATAGATAATAGATTATTATTTGAGCACGACAAGTAATATTCACCTGAGTGATACCTCATGTAATACACAAACTGTGTAAAGCAAGGATGATTTAAGGTTTTTACCCCAAGAATGTTGTCAATTCGGCTTGGGAGCGGAATTTTGGTGAGTTGGCTACCCCGAAACAAAGAATGAACAACTTATCCCCCTATAATTCGAGTATTCCAGTTTGCTGAGAAATACCCTACATCTGTGATAATAAACCAACTCGAATCAAACGGTTTTGGCTAAAGCCAATATGGCATAAATATTTCACCTGAATGTGACCTTCATCGCGGCTCATGGCGAAAAACTAGTTAAATGGCTAGAACATCATGAGATCAATTTGTGTAGCATCAAGTTTAAATTAGGAGCTCGTCAAAATAATGAAGTCGAAGAAAACGACATTTTCCAGGCCGTGGGCAATTCGAATCGTTTGCGTGTGTACGTGTATGTGTTTGTGTTTGTGTTTGTGTGTGTGTGTGTGTGTGTGTTGTTGTTGTTGTTGTTGTTGTTGTTGTTGTTGTTGTTGTTGTTGTTGTTGTTGTTGTTGTTATTGTTGTTGTTGTTGTTTTATTTTGTTTGATAGTGGTTTTAATTTATTTTGTTTTTGTTTTTGTTTTTGTGTTTTTCTTTCTGGCTCAACACCTGGCCATTTTCTTGCTTATTTTACCTCTGACGCCAAGCGAACCCCCCCCCCCCCCCCCGCAGCCCTTCCCCCAAAATAAAAAATCCGTATCTCCTTCAATCGCAATGTTTTTGACCTCCCTTCAAGATATATGTATATTTTTATCATCAAATGCAAGGCAATTAAACAAGCTTTAAGGAGATACTCATTTACTTCATATGCCCAAAAAATAACGACCGCCGGGGCTCTCGTGGCCTAGAGGTTAAGGTGTTGGCCTCTCATTCAAAGGTCCCGGGTTCGATTCCGGGTAGCGACCAAAAAATTTTCTTCTCTAAAATTGTCTCCTTTCACATCCTTTCCTGATCTCTAACAATGTTCTGTTGTCTGCTTTCATTTCCACTTTCTGCCCCCACCCTCTCACCTCCTTTGCCCCCTCCTCTGGGCTCCTGACTGTTTCTGCAGCCTTTCTACTGCTACTCCTTGGCTCCTCCTAACTGCTGTCTTTCTGCCACACCCCTGATCTTCAGGTAGGAAAGATCTACACCTAGCCTTCTCGGGCAAGGGCGAAAAATCTCGGAGGGCCCGTGTGCAAGTTGCGCACGTTAAAGATCCCTTGGTGGTCAAAAATCGATAAGAGTAGGCTTCGGCCGCCACCCGGGCAAAATTCAAAATTTCCTACCAACGAAAAAGTATTAGGTGTGTCCCGCGCGCTCATATGACCTTATGCAGTTGCGAGCGCCGTAAAACCCTATACTAAACAAACAAACATAACGACCGCCAGATTTCAACGGGTCATGACACTGTATTTAGAAATTGCTATGCTAAGATTACAAATGTCTATCTGCTCAGTAACTAGTTTTGAGAATTTTGACGTTAAAAAATGAGTTTTACAACATGTCAAACTTGTTCGAATGCAATTCCTTGAATACCTTGATAACGACTCCGAATAATTTTACGATTTTGAAAGACCAGATAGAATTAACCATTTGGTTTCTGACCTCAAGGTCTTATAGTTATAGTATCTCGAAAATGGCCAAGAATGTCACAGATAGAAGGTTGTAATTCTAAGGGAGCGATGTAGATCGACGTTAGTGCCACATTGTAACGCCAGTTGCGCGCACCCTCCTCCGATACAGAGCCTGTCGTGAGTGCTGATCACGCCTTTAGATTGCTCATCACAACTCCACGGGCTCTCAAGTAATTAATCGCATGTGTGATGATACCTTGTGAACCGTGATAAACCCCCTCATGACGCAGACAGAAGACAAAGGGGAAAACTTAATTTCCTACAAATTATTGATACCTACAAGTCGCTATTCACAAGTTTCGTTGCTTATCTAACAAACCGAGTAAGGTGATGGGACTCCAAAAGATTATTTGGGTGGGAAATGTACGCAATGGATTTGGAAAAATGTAATATTTGCTTTTATAGCGAACTTTACCTTACCTTTCCCCCTCCAAGGACAAAGAGGACAACGAGGTTAAATAGCGATAAGTACAGATGTTTGTTGGTTAGGGAAGTTTAGTTTGTCTGGATTCAGCAGAAAAAATATAACTTCGTCGAAAAAAATGCAGGGAGAATATTACAAGAGATTGTAGTTTCGTAGATTTATGTTAAGCAAGCCAGTGGAAGGGACAAGGGACGAAATCTTTGACCCCAGTTTTGACCCGATCTTTTCAATGCTGAACTGTTTCGAGCGAGCCTTCAACGGGGCATTCTTTAACTTGAACTTAAATTGATAAAGGAAAGTGTTACGGCTCTCTAACCCTGGGGAAGTCCTCTCAAAATGCAACGATTAATGCGGGGGCCACACCTCTATTGTCAGGGAATTGACATCAAACGCATGTCAGACAAGAATGGTAACCAGAAAATCTACTGTTTTTGACCGGAGAGTGTGGAGGTGAGGTAAATTAAATTCAAATAAGGACAGAGGTGGTCGGCGTTAGCCAACAGATTATAAAGAAAGCAACAGAATAATTATTGCATAGTTTTGACGTCGTTTTCAAAGCACCGTGTTCATTATAGAAACGTGAGGTTTGATTAAACACCCGTTTCCCAAAGGCACATATTAGTTTAGGTGGGCGAGTGTGTTTGTGGGCGGGGGGAGGGGAGAGGGAGGTGTAGATGCCACATAAAAACTCCACATTCAACAAAATATACAAAAATGCCCGTAATGGTGTTTAGAGCTGAGGACAGTGTGCTGTGTTGAAACTTATATTAGAACTGAATCTAAGTATAATAATTTTGAATCTTTTTAATGTTAACTTGAGTTGGGCCGAATCCCTTAGAAGTAATTAAATAAATCATAAACATGACCAGTAATCTCAACCCTTCTTATCTATTTTCAACCCACCCTAAAACTAAAACGTTACAAAAACCACCGACATAATCAGATCTCGAAATGTTTGTGAATACTTTCTAGATAAAATAAAAGAAATAAAGAGAAGAAAAAGAAATAGTCAGACGCACCATTACATCTTATTTGATTCCAAACATACCTATGATGTCTTTCCTCTGGAGCAAAACATCAAGGCAGTCAAGATCAGTTGGGAGGAAAGTAGTACAATGTACTTAGGCAATTTACCTCCTCTATGTCTACAACTCAGACAAAGCTGTGCCACGTGCCACGCATACTGCTTTGACCACGTCTGTCAAGACGCAAAAGGCCACCAGGGAGTAAAAACAACATTTATGTCAGTGCTAACCTATCGCTACCTCAGAATTGCAAAGTTCTATCAGACATTTTAGGCTGTTTTGGGCTACTAAGGTCAAAAACCATATGCTCTATCTGCTCTATCAAAATCGTACGGTTGTTTTGAGTCGGTATCAAGATAATCAAAGGTTTGCATTCCAACAATCTTGAAATATTGTGAAACTCCAAACTTTCTACGTCAATTTTCTTAAAATTACATGTCGGTACTGAGCAGATCTAACTGATTCTGAGGTAGCGATATATTCACTATGGACATCGAGGAAGGTTGGGGATGAGGGAAGAGACGTGGTTACGGTCGAGTGCAGAGAGCACGTGAAAACGGACAAGTACAGTAGCTATCAGAGTGGGGGGTCACTGGTCCACGCCATTGAATAAGACTCTGTCACGGGAGCTTGACCCCGCCTGTAGGGGTCAGAGCCAACCGGGCTGAGATATATACGACGGTCCAGTTGAAAAACCGGGATACTCGAACAAAATTCTCCCCACACGGGAATCTAACTCGAGTCTTTTGCTTGCAACGGCAATACACTTTACCGCATAATCAGATACGCCAGCAGCAGTGATATTGGTGTTTAAGTGTTGCAGCTGGTTTGCATGGTTAACATCGTGTTTTATTGGCATATATTCCCTGTCTTGCAAACTCAAATAGTACTGGCACGTCACATGGTCATTTTGGCTGGTCAGGACTATCCCTCACAGAAAAACGCAAGGAGAGAGACGAAAAAGCAAACTACGGAGACGATGAAAAGAAAAGTAGATCATATGTGTATACTGGCTGTAACTGGAACATCATACTAGTACTCATATTGGTTCTACGCAATGAATTGAGAAAGGGGGAAAGGGAGAGATGGAATCCTTGCTATTCATAAGTTACAACATCTCTATCAAAGGGATTGCGTCCTTGCTCCGTCCTAATACTAATAGCGACTCTTGCCTCTCTCTCTCTCTCTCTCTCTCTCTCTCTCTCTCTCTCTCTCTCTCTCTCTCTCTCTCTCTCTCTCTCTCTCTCTATCTATCTATCTATCTATCTATCTATCTATCTATCTATCTTGATCTCTCTCTCTCTTTCTTTCTCTCTCTTTCTTTCTCTCTCTCTATCTCTTTCTCTCTCTTCTCCGGGGCCTATCTGCCACAGACTCCCAAAACCCTACAGAGTGTGGCCTTCAGTAAAAATCTGTTTGTGTTAATTTATGAAGATCCGTTTTTGTAAAAACAAAAGAAAAAAAAAACACAACTTCAAGGACATCTATTTGGCCGAGGGCTCTCGTGGCCTAGAGGTTAAGGTGTTGGCCTCTCATTCAAAGGTCCCGGGTTCGAATCCGGGTAGCGACCGAAAAATTTCCTTCGCTAAAATTGTCTCCTTTCACCTCCTTTTCTGCTCTCTAGCAATGTTCTGTTGTCTGCTTTCTTTTCCACTTTCTGCCCCCACCCCCTCAACTCCTTTGCCCCCTCCTCTGGGCTCCTGACTCTTTCTGCGGCCTTTCTAATGCTACTCCTTGGCTCCTACTTACTGCTGTCTTTCTGCCACACCCCTGATCTTCTAGTAGGAAAGATCTACACCTAGCCTTCTCGGACAAGGGCGAAAAATCTCGGAGGGCCCGTGTGCAAGTTGCGCACGTTAAAGATCCCTTGATGGTCTAAAATCGATAAGAGTAGGCTTCGGTCGCCACCTGGGCAAAATTCAAAATTTCCTACCAACTGAAAATATTAGGTGTATACCGCGCGCTCATATGACCTTATGCAGTTGCGAGCGCCGTAAAACACTTTCCAAAAATAAACAAAATCTATTTGGCAACACGGTTTCCAAACGTATCTTCACGCGAGTAGCTTGAATAAACACTTGTAATAGTAATAGTACCAGGTCTAATCAAAATGGTTGAAAACAAGAAGCTCAAAAAATCAGAACCGTAATCGTGGCGGAACACTAAAGGATCTTAAGACGAAAACAATTCCACACATAAACCTGAGATAAAAAGAAACAAGGTTCATAAAGCACAGGCAGTTTACAATCAAAGCCATACAAAACGTGCTAAAAGTGCGAAGCTTGGCGTTTTAATGTGATGTGGCTCAGGACAGAAAACAGTAAAGACATGTCGTGTAACCTGATATCTGAAAACAACGCTTCTCTGCGTGTCCTCATGAGCTTAAAGTGCCACGATTTGAATAATTACATTCCGAGAATAGTAGCCTAGGCTTATATTCTTTGTTTAAACGTCACGAGAACTTTTCCTGGACAACTGGACAATATTGATGTGGCCGAGGCTCCCACCCCTTGGAACTGACTTTAACATTTGTTCAGTGTATTAATTATTGAAGAGTTTTTAGATTTTACATTTGATGAAAAATTAATACCTATTTATATAGCATATCCAAAACAAGGTTGTAAGATTGAATTGATACAATTCTTGCTTTTTTAAAATCTGAAACATTACTAAATTGTTCCTCTCAGTCATAACTGATCGTGCTTCCTACTGTGACGTGTTAAAATATCCGAACGTCACTATGGCGAGGAGAGCAATGCCGACAGGGTTGCTGACCAGTATGAGAAACGCCCAGCCTAGAGCCTGCAGAACGGTGATGAGGCAGAAGGCCACAATGGTGAGGACGATGATGGACAGAGTAATGGGCAGGGCCACGATCTGCAGGATGATGACGAAGAAGCTGAGGAGGGTGCGGGTTATGGGTCCACAGTCCTGTCGGTCGCAGGCCTCGATGAGCGTGTCCAGAATGCCGGATATGAGGAACAGGAAGACCACGCTCAGGACGACCAGGATAGGCAGGAAGAAAAAATGGTGGCTCTCGTTTTCCATGACCTTGAAGGTTTCTCTTTGCTTGAAAAAGAAATGGCAAATTTGACCTACATATAAATTTTCAGGGCTAGATGAGAATGATCTAGTAAAATAAGGGATTCTATGATAGACGCATTGTTGACTTTGCTCTTTAAAATGTCAATAATAACAGATGCTTCCGTGGCACGTGATTGGTCACCGGTTGTTCTTTCCTAATTACTACGATGACGATGATAGTGATGATGTTATTATTCTCTTTATCTCTGCTTCTCGTGCCTGGAGATGTGTTTTCAGCTGCTACTGTTTTTCTTTACTTGTCTGTATTCCTGTTTCTGTTGGTGGAATGCACAGTTGGTACCAAGAAGGCTGTTCACGGTGATGTCTTGGTGTGTTTATACTTCACAAAGGTTTGGGTGTTAATCAATGTTCATTTTCTTTTGGGACGAAAACGCCACCGCAAAGAAGATGTCTTGATCAGTGTCCCTTGTTGAGTTTCCGTAGTTTTACTCTAGCTTCGTTTTATTTTATCTACGGCTTGGTGTTAAAAGAAAGATCCTTTTGTCCATCCTCCAGCCCACTTTTCCTTCGTTTTTCTGTGCCTTGTCTTCTATGTTTGAACCCCAGCCGTTCACTTCAGTCGACCTCATGGGGATTGAGTGCCGTTACTTACGGCTGGCTAGTCCCTGCATCCTCGCTCTCTGTGGATTCAAACGTGAGAACATGTTGGCAAAGGGTTAACGAGAACACATACTAATACACGAGCACAAGATTACAATGATTAGTCTTGGTAAAAATAAAAACGTAGGACAGACATTTCTACGTACTATACTTTATGGATGTAAGAAGGAAAAAGAGCTTTACGAAAGAAGTCGTTCTTTAGCTGTTGTTGGGTCGGTGTCTTCGTTTGTTTTGTTTTTCTTGTAGTAGGAATGAAGTTCTTTTTATAGTACACATTATATATATGTACATAAAACCTACATAATATTATTGTTGGCCAGCTGTTCAGATGTCCTGTACAATTTTTTTTAATCTATTTTTTTGCAGTATGTTGATTTGTGGTTTCGGTAGCTTGTGCTTAGGGAACCAAGAAAGGATACATAGAGTTTATAATTGTTAAATTAATGAAAAAATCTCTCTCTCTCTCTCTCTCTCTCTCTCTCTCTCTCTCTCTCTCTCTCTCTCCCCCTCTCTCTCTCTCTCTCTCTCTCTCTCTTTCTCTCTCTCTCTCTCTCTCTCTCTCTCTCTCCTGAAAAATGTTGCTTTCTATAAATGTTAGCGCCGTACTAATATCAGTTTGTGTATTCTGAGAACGCAGCATACTATGGTCTTACGCCAGAACTCTGGGTTATCCCTCACTTAAAGCACGAAAAAAATCGACCGGCGAGTCTTCGTACGTAAGTCAAATTCATCAAATAGGTATCACAGGAGTTCCTCATATGAGTAAAACATAGAAAGACATTGAACAAGGACACCTACGCAAATGATAACTCGGGAAATGTGTTATGGATCTAGGTTTTGTTAGTCTCATGCAACACTTGAATGTGAATCTTTCTGGTTCGAAAACTTAACAGGGCGTTTGTAAATTTGGGGTGTTTATTGGATTTTGAAGTCTGGTTTTCTTTAAATGCAGTTATTTTTACGCCCCCATCGGGACATATTGGATCATTTGATAGGCAGGCTTCCGACCCTGTTTGTCACAGGTACACAGGCTGAGAGGGATACAACATCCCAAAAGAAATCCTGAGATACAGGATAAAAAATGTTCCCCACTCGGGAATCAAATTCGGGTCTCCTGCGTGCGACAGCGACTCGCATTTAACCGCTATACCACAGACGCAGGTTTGAAGTCTCTGTACTCACGAAGATTAGATCTGATGGAAATCTGACGACGTTCTGTGGTCTGACTTTTGAATGGCCTACTGTGGACATAACGGTCTTCAACCCATCTGGCTCAATCTGGTTGATCTGAACGTGTGCTTTTTCAAACAAGAAGAATATTGTAAACTGACGTAACAGGAGCATTTTCAAGCTGGTGTTGGGCAACAAAATTAGCTCTATCTGCGATGTACATATTCGAGGTTCGAGTGCGAGGAGATTTCGAATTATTTTTCTAGTCGGTCCTGAAACGGTTCTTCTTTGTCCGGTGCCCTATTGAGCGACGAAATGCTCCACCATCGAAATGACCCTCAATGTTTATCCAGTAGGGTGTTAGATTTTGTTCCGTACATGACCCCTATTTGGATGAGGATGAAATATTTGCTGGGATAAAAGCTATAACATTTTACGAGCGTTTGCATATTAATTAACGTTAAGTTGGTGGGGGGGGGGGTTGGTTGGGTATTTTTTTCGTATTTCTCTCAACCTCGTTTTATATATGAAATTTTATGTTAACTTAATATGAGAACAAAATCGTTTTCGCTTAGAACATCGCTTTAGTTTGTCACTCTCTCGATACAAGACAATCGTCTTCGAGTTAGAGGGGCAAAAATTACAATTAGCTATAAAGTGACGAAAGTTGAGAAACTACTATTGTAAATATTGCACATAGATCTACTAATCCCCGACTCAGACGTTCATATCTTTGAACTGGGCCTAAAAATGCGCAAAATACCGTAATTTTGTCATGAACAGGCGGTATAACAGTGGCTTTCGGTCTTCCATCATGATTTTGGAAGCCATCATGACATTGGGTATAAGCAAAGATAGTACATAACAACACCTAGCCATTTTCTCGCTTATTTAGACTCTTTGAATGTAATCTAGATTCTAGATATTCTAGATCTACAATCTAGATCTAGAAATCTAGATTTAATAGTAGTCACTGGTTAAGGAAGTACTCCCGATACAAAAATTAACAAAACCTCTACCACTTCCTAGCATTATTATTTATTAATCAAAAATAATACTGCTACAGTTTAAGATATAGATCTAAAACCTTTGAACCCACCTTTATTGAAGATTGCAGCATGATTTACTTCATCTGCATCTATCAAGGCGTCAAAGCAAAGATTTAGTGGACGCCATTAAAATTTCTTCTAATGGGAAGAGCTGTGCAACATCGTGCGCACAAGGTCTTTGAAGCTGAAAGAAGCATTGCACACTTGGCCTACGCACCCCTTGCTTGATGTAAGATAGTAGTTGAGCTGGAGGGAGTGATGCTGTTATTTCCTGTAGTCATTGTTGTTATTTTCCTCATCATCATCATTTCTGGAAGTATAAAGAGAAAAAGAAAAAGTAGATGGAGATTTTGGGTGCTTCTTAAATTTCAAGACAGTATTTTTATTTTTTTTAAGCGTTTCGACGTTTCGCCCTGTTCGGGCTTTTTTTTTTTGGGGGGGGGGGGGCGTATAGGCCCTACTAAAATTTTCTTAGAGGTAGCTGAAGACATAAACTGTTTATTTTTTTGCTCTTACCCGAATCGGGATATTTACACATACTTAGAAAAATTTTGCTGTTGAGAGCCTTCGGCAAAAGACAGGAGTATGTGTGCCAAAACTGAAAATATAAGATCAACGCGCTTTTTGTATCTCATTCAGTCCTTTATCTGCCACTCATTCATCACTACAAATAGAGATATACTCGTTCGTTTTTATTTTCTGAAAAGGATCTCTACTTGAGATTCAGAACCCGAGGCCATTATAGTGCATCTGTTATCTTTAAGGCTGTTTTGGTATGAGGGTCCAATGTTACAAAACAAGGCACGCAGGGCACGACAGAGGCATTGTACGCAACCATAGGCGAGTCATACTGGAAGCGGTGTGTGTTAGTCTCAGAGGCTTTTGCCATGGGAATAGATTCACAGAAGTGCAAAGGAAAAAAACAGTAAGTGACCATTCTTTTAGTGCTACAAGAATATTCATGAAAGGTTTTTTTGTTGTTTGGGTGGGGGGGGGAGGGTTGTAATTGTTGTTGTTGTTGTTGATGATGATGTTTTTGTTAGGGGTTTTTTTGGGTGGGGGGGGTGCACAAGGGTTGAAACAATACAAGCAGCGGATGAAACGTGGGAGCTGTGGCAACAACTTCTCCCTCTATTTTTCGGTACTACTTTCATCTGAATCTGTTTCTGGCACACTGTGGTTCTTTACCTACTTATTTGAGAAAACACTCTTTACCAACGACTGATGAAAGAATTATGAACTGGCCTAACATTACGTCCTCTATTTCTCAAATGAGGCACCTAATAATAGGTATGGCATGTAAAACTGTTGAGAAGACAAGATCTCCAAATTTCATATCTACCCCTGACAGAACTGACACAAGTAAAAGTAGGCCTCGAAAATGTTACAAACAACCTAAACTAAAAATCGATATCCCATTTGGGGATATTCGAACTCCAGCCATTTGCACCATAACCTTGCTTGACGCCATCTGAATTACTAGATCTAACAGTGCAGTCACTTACATGCCCATACTTTTATAGTCTTTGATGAATATTTTTCTTGGCGTTGTTCGCTTTCATCCACACGCAAAGGTCAACAGAAACGGGAGAGGGTTGCAAATTCGTCTTTTGTTGTGTTGATGTTTTTCTCCTCAAATTTCCAGTTGCTTTGTTTGAGACAGTTGCAACTATCAATTTCAAAGCAATTGCCTGCGCCATGATGCTTCCGTGATGCGCGCATGTGTGTATGACGCGTGCATGTGTGTGTGTGTGTGTGTGTGTGTGTGTGTGTGTGTGTGTGTGTGTGTGTGTGTGTGTGTGTGTGTGTGTGCGTGTATGTGTGTGTTTGAGGGGGGTGACATGAGGACGTATCAGCGTGAGCTGTTAGGTTGCGTTTGAGGCTTTTTGCACGGAAACGCAAGGAGGAGGGGGGGGGGGGGAGAGGGTGACATCGTTTACTTACATCGAAAGAAATGTGGGGTTCAGAGAGGGGGGGTGGGTAATATATTGAATTTCGGTTTACGCAAAGATACACTTTCTCCAACAAAGATAATGAACAGTGTAAATGAATGGACAGGATGGTTAAAAACATAATTTCACAATACAGTTGTTTCGTCTTCACTTCGCGTAGATTCTACTTTTCAACTTCTTTCAGCTTCCATCAGCCTTCCGCCTTCCGGTGATGGGATTTTTGCCTGTCTTTCTGAAAAATCCAGAGGTTTGCTTGAGATAAAGAATAGCAAGTTACACCCAGCCCTTCCTCATACTTTTCTATAACCAGTTTGACTTTGTTGCTACTCCTATGGAGTAAACATTGTTTAAAGTACAACAACAGGAGGTGGCGTACCAGTGGGAGTCACAGTTCAACAAGAAAGTCGCTGCAGAAGTACAAAAACAGAGGCAGCGCACACTGTAGATGCTTCCTTGACACGCCATGCTGTGTCCGGGAGACAATTTTCTGAACGATAAGATCGACATATTTTGAGATTCGATTCCTATATTTTTTCTTTTCCTGTATACGAAAGAGGAACCGTATTTTTTTGTCTCCATTCCATGATGGAAATTATATTCCTGGCAAATCAGCTTTTTTTTTTTACTTCTTGTTACCTATCCTGTCTATCTTGTCTACCTTGTGAAAATGAAGTACAGAAATGACTCACCAAGATGCTGATGTATTGTGACTTTTCCTCGTGAGTACTTCCGCCCTGCAAAATGACAGACAGAGGCTATTATTAGCTCATTCACATACAGCGCCAAAGTCCTCATAATACCCAAAACCGGGGAGGATGTCAGAAGTGAGTCGACCCTCTACTATACAAACTAGCAGGTCTCCCAGCTTCGACGTACGTTCCTCTTCTGCCAGCTTTGACCAGAGCTTGAACAGTGAGACAAGTATCCTCGTGATGATGCTCTACATGCTCTGTTCCTTCGTTGGAGCTGTCGGCTTCTCGCTCCTGGTCATTCTCATGAGCGTCATCATACAGCACTATCCCCCTTCGTGCCTCATTCCTGCTTGAACTTGGCCGCTCCCAGGCAGCTGTGCCGGCACTGAGTCGTCGGGTTGGATGATGAGCGTTGAAGCCTTGTTCGATGCTCAAACGTGACGGGTTTTTTTTTAATCTAATCTAAAATTGTTTACGTATGTAGTTTGTGTGTGGGGGGAGGAGGGTTCTTGTTTGCTTTTTTCTCTCTCCTCATTTAGAATACTGATAACGGAGATGGACATTACATCGAATTTAAAACAATACATTCCTATAGAATACCTGGACCTAATAATGGGCTCTCGTGCATTAGGAAAAAAAAGAGATGGAAGAATCAGAATAGAGCAAAATATGAGCCTTAATATGATCATTTTATAACAAGAAAGCACAACTATAAATGGCCACTCTAAACAAGAACGTTCTTGAAATCCAGCAAAGTTCTATAGATGTCTGCATAACAATGTGTGCCTGCATGAGTGTGCTTACGTAAGTGTGCAAGAGTGTGTATGCATATGTGTGTGTGTGTCGTGCTTGTTTGAGTGTGTGTGTGAGTGTGTGTGCGTGTGTGTGTGTATGGGTGTGGGTGTATATATATACATATATACATGTATATCTACTTATATATATACGTATATATATATAGATGTGCGTGTTTGTGTGGGTGTGTGTGTACGTGTGTGTGTATGTGTGTGTGCCTACTATTTTAGTTTACAGTGCCTTGCTGAATTTTGATGTACATTAATAACTTAATTTTACAGCAGATCTACCTATGTTTTTCTAAATGTAAAGGGGAGTTAGTGAAGAAGTTTAGCAAGTAGGGTTTAGAACGGCTTAATCATTAGGTTATTG
>NW_004797350.1:909440-914811 GCF_000002075.1 Aplysia californica
GAGAGAAAGAGAGAGAAGAGAGAGACAACCGATATCAGAGGTACTGGCGAGGTACTGTTCCGAAGATGGAATCGCGGTTACCTTTCGTTGTAATCTAGGAAAGGATGTCGATGTCCTTTTTGTTGTTGTTGTTGTTGCTGTTGATGATGATGTTGTTGTTGTTGTTGTTGTTGTTGTTGTTGTTGTTGTTGTTGTTGTTGTTGTGTGGTGGTAGTGGTGTTGATGATGATAATTATTTTTGTTTCCTTGATGGGCCTGGAGGACTCCACGAAGAAATCTTCGAGCGAGAGCGAGGCTCTTTTTCGGCTCCATTGTCAATATGCTTAGAGGCACCTCCACTCGTCCAAATAACTCCATTCGAATTGCCATTTTCCTGGACATTCAAACATATGTTTGACATCCTCTTTTTCATAGCTGCATCTTCGGCAACGTGGGCTGAGCTCTTCATTTACAAAGTTATTATACCATCTCAAGCTCCATTGATGGTCCGACCGTAGTCTTTCTAGCTCAACCTGATCCCAGCGATACGTGATATTTTGTTCCCACTTATTGGAGTACCCAGCTCTGCATGGTGGGTCTCTGATTTCCCTCTTAATCATTGTAAAGACTCCTCTATATTTTGTTGGTCGTCTGTCTCCTTCAATCTCTCTGGGCTCATTAGCAGCTTGGTCTGCTGGCTCATTTCCTTCGATTCCAAAATGGCTTCGAATCCACTGGATTTTTATTGTAGCTATGGTTTCACTGAACTTGCGGCGCAAATCATTTATGTCCGATGTCCGAGCTGTTGCTCAGCAGTCCCTTGCCGAGGGACTGGCTGTCAGTCAAGATCAGCACCTTGGTTCTACTGTGGCAATTGTCAGCAATCTATTGTGCAGCGGACATCATTGCCCGGCATTCCTCGTCATAAGATTATAAAGATGATGTAAGGAAAGCACCTTTAGTTTTAATGAGTTCTGTTCGTGGTGGTTCATCATTCATTATCACCACTGCCGTTGTTCCACCTTCGCGGTATCTGGCGACAGCCGATTCATCGGCGAAAATTGTCACATCGGCACCAACCTCTTTGATCACATCCTCTGCAGCTTCACGTGCCTTTACAGGATCATCATCTTTGCTCTTCAGTCCTCTCAGTTCTGTCCGGGAAGCTCTGATGATGATGATGATGATGATGATGATGATGTTGATGATGATGATGATGATGATGATGATGATGATGATGATGATGATGATGATGATGATGATGATGATGATGGTGGTGGTGGTGGTGGTGGTGGTGGTGGTGGTGATGGTGGTGGTTGTTTCTGTCTGTGTTTGTATTAATGTGTGTGTTGGGGGGGGGGGGTGATAGGTGTTGTGATTCTGTTGATAATGCTGAAAGGGCTGATCAGTCTCAAAGCTTGATAACGTCTGGAGGAGTGACTTTAAGAGCATGACAGGCGGATGGTTGGCGGGTGCTCTGATGTAGTTTGCTCCTTCTTTCCTATTAAATTTCTATTGTTCTGGTCTCTCCTCCATTTCTTTTGTGTTTTACTCACTTTTAACACCTTTATTCTTCGGCACTTATTTGAATCTTAATGTCCCCTTAAACACTGACTAAAACTAAAACAAAGCAAGATAATTTCAAATGCAATGTGGTTTCCATAACGGTAGCCCGAAAAAAGGAGATGTTATTGTGGCATACTGAAAGAGTAAAAAGAAAAAAAGGGTGGAAAAACAAGTAAAATACTTCAATGTCCAGTATTGATCTGACTCTTTTATTGTGTCCTAATGTATAGGAATTCTATTGTCAGCAATAAATTCCAGAACACAATTTATTGATCCATGTATTCATTCCAGCTGTCTGAGCAAAGTTGACATGTTTGAGTGGAATGCTAAGTGTTTATTGTGACATCAGGTTCTGGCTTCCCGCTGTACTGGTTGATTCAAGTTTAGTTTAAATTTGAAGTTTACGTATGCAGAGAAAACATTATTTATTGAGGGTGGGGGCGCCTTGTTCACCTCCTATCTCTTGCTATTCCTTCGCCACTCAGCTCTCTCTCTCTCTCTCTCTCTCTCTCTCTCTCTCTCTCTCTCTCTCTCTCTCTCTCTCTCTCTCTTTCTCTCTTTCTCTCTCTCTCTCTTTCTCTCTCTTTTTCTCTCTCTTTTTCTCTCTCTCTTTCTCTTTCTCTTTCTCTTTCTCTGTCTATCTATCTATCTATCTATCTATCTATCTATCTATCTATCTATCTATCTATCTATCTATCTGTATATCTATCTATCTGTCTGTCTATCTATCTATCTATCTATATATCTACCTAATGTCCATTTAGATATCAATCGGATATTAAATGTATTTAGGGGCTCTCGTAGCCCAGACGTCAAGGTGTTCTCCTCTTATTCAGTGGGTCTCGGGTTCGAATCCGGATAGCGGGGGAAATTTTCTTATCTAAAATTTACTCCCTTTCACATCCTCTCCTGCTCTCTAACAATGTTCTGTCTTCTGCTTTCGTTTCCACCTTTGGCCCCTACCCCCTCACCTCCTTTGCCCCCTCCTCTGGGCTCTGACTCTTTCTGCAGCCTTTCTACTGCTACTTCTTGGCTCCTTCTTACTGCTGTCTTTCGGCCACACCCCTGATCTTCTGGTAGGAAAAACCTACACCTTGCCTTCTCGGACAAGGGCAAAATATCGCGGAGGTCTCGTATGCAAGTTGCGCACCTTAAAGATCCCTTGGTGGTCCAAAATCGATCAGGGTAGACCTCGGCCGCCATCCGCGCAAAATTCAAATTTTCCTACCAACTGAAAAGGTTTAATGTGTCATATGACCTTTTGAAGTTGCTAGCGCCGTAAAAGTTAAAACACTTACCAATACCAAAAATAAAAAGGTGTTTACAAATATATGTGCAACGCATTTTACTACATGTAATACCTTTCACAGGCATCAAACAACTTAGTTGAGATCAATGAATGCGTGAGCACAATAAATAATTCTGTTCACTTTTTATGATCGCTCTGGCACAGTACCGAGCATAAAGTTGCTTTTAGCAAGTATAAAACATTCTACTTTCCTATGTTGTTACCAAATTTACTTCAAGGGTGACTTATCTCTATCGCGTGCTGCAACATATTCGCCAAAGTGGCACCCTATGAAGGCGTTGGCTTCGTTAAGATTATTGACAGTGTTACGAAAGTGCGCATCGAAACGAGTTACCTGGTAGCTCGCCGCCAGGGTCGTAAACTTCATTTACAGAGATAAGCTTTACTTTTGGTTTATCAAACAATTTTCAACGTTATGCATTTTATCAAATTGTTATCAGCACGTGTACCTTTTTAGATTTTGACGGCGGTTCACTGGGGAATGGGCGAATGATGTGTGTATTGTTTAGTAGGGGCTTTCATGATACGTAGACGGTTCAGAAAGGGTATATGTTGTTTTGTTCGCTTCCTGTCAGTATTTACTCTATTTTTTTAATTTGTGGCATGTGGTCGGCTAAGCCTAGTGGGAGGTGGGAAATACATAGATCTAGAAATTAAAAGTATTGCACTGCATCTTATTAAAGCATAATGGCATGGCGCTACCTTAGAATTACAAAGTTCAATCTTCTCAGTGCGGTACCTAGTTTTGAGAAATTTGACGTTTAATTTTTGTGATTGTTTCACAGTATGTCAAGCTTTCTCGAAAGCAGTTCTTTGAATATCTTGATGACGACTCCGAATAATCTTACAATTCTGACAGAGCAGATAGAACACTTGGTTTCTGACCCCATGGTCTTAGTAACTCAAAACGGCAAAAATGTCAGAAAGAACGTTGTAATTTTAAGGTAGCGATGAATTCAACAAGAAAAAGCCAAAAAACGATAGGCAAACGAAGTCGTACACAGGTTTTTCTGAATAAGTGCCGTTGTGCCGAAGCAGTGAATGCCCTCTGAAATGATCGTAAATAAATTTACTAGTTGTTTTATTTTGTAGCCGTGAGCGAGACACGACTGGGTAAAACAAAACGCGCAATGGGGGCTCTCGTTGCCCCGAGGTTAAGGTGTTCGCCTCTTATTCAAAAGGTCCCGGGTTCTAATCCGCGTAGCGACGGAAATATTTTCTCCGCTAAAATTATCTCCCTTCACCTCTTTTCCTGCTCACTAGCAATGTTTTGTAGTCTGTTTTTTCTCCAATTTCTGCCCCCACCCCCTCACCTCCTTTGCCGCTCCTCTTGGCTCCTGACTCTTTCTGCAGCCTTTCTAATGCCAGACCCTGGCTGTTTCTTATTGCTGTCTTTCAGCCTCACCCTTGATCATAAGGTAGGAAATATCTACACCTAGCCTTCTCGGACAAGGGCAAAAAATCTCGGAGGTCCCGTCTGTAAGTTGCGCACCTTAAAGATCCCTTGGTGGTCCAAAATCGATCAGAGTAGGGTTCGGCCGCTACCTGCGCAAAATTCCCTATCAACTGAAAATGTTTAATGTGTCCCGCGCGCTCATAAATATGACCTTATGCAGTTGCGAGCGCCGTAAAACATTTTACAAACAAACAAGCAAACAAACAAACAAAAACGCGCAATGTCTTTATTTGAGTGGGGTTTTGTCCTCAGCTACCCCTCTCCTAGGGCATTCACGTTAACAAGCAATAAATGATGTTTATAGCAGATTGTAGATTTACGTTCAACATCTTGACTTTAACCGTCCATTTATCTTTCACCCATTTATGTACTTTGTGCGAGCCCGTTAACGGAAGCGAATATGTTCAGCCTCGGTCTCTCATACTGAAAGCATCATCTACAGGGCACGAATTACCGAAATAATGTAATAATATAGAAGTTTAGATACAGAGAAAGGGACAGAGCGGAGAATTATTTCCAAATCTTAGCCCCGCAATAATAAGAAAACCAGGCTAGAAGATGACCATAGATATCAGTTGCTTTTAATAAGAACTCATCGGCACTGAGACTTGCAACACATAGGCCATATTATAAGTGCCGCAGACTAGACGTGTTACAAGACAGTAGCGTACAAACAAAAGGAGGAGAGATTAAGAGGATAGATGTTTGATAAAAAAATTACACCAGAGCAGATGCAAACCAGCTAGATATGAATAAAGAGATAGTCTTATTGAATAATTCGTGTAACGTTCTTCAAAAACATAAGCTACTCTGGGGTTCATCTCCAAGCAAACGTTTCGGCTTCATGGTATAGAACATGCATCACAATAAAGTTGTCGAAGAAGTTTCGTTAAATAATCACAGTGCATTTTTTTTCTTTTAATTTAGTTGCAAGTTTCCAACAATGAGGCGATGGAAACATCTTAAGTAGACCTTGATGTCTTTGAGTTTTTGCAATGCGCGTGTGCAGGCGTGTGCCAAGACGATTTCTCTCTCTCTCTCTCTCTCTCTCTCTCTCTCTC
>NW_004797350.1:917698-920249 GCF_000002075.1 Aplysia californica
TGTGTGTGTGTGTGTGTGTGTGTGTGTTTATGTTTGTGTTCAAGAAACACAGTTGTTCACATATTTTGTTAATATTTTAACGTGAACAATGCATTGGTTTTCGATGTTTGCAAACGGTCTCCCGTATGGGATAAAAGAGATACATTTTAAACAAATCGAATAATCACAGACAAGCTGTGGAAAGAAATCGCCATTGTGGTAAAAACAACAACAACAACAACAACAACAACAACAAACAATGAAAGCAAGTAGCATCTGCACGCCATTTCGTTTCTTCTTTAATTTTGGAAGAAAGCTATCCAAGATTAAAAACTCTTCATCCAAAGAAGACAACATGTTGAAATTAACAACAAGACTGTCGTTCACAACATGACACTTAATATATAAAGTAAAGCCCAACCTGTCAAATCTAGATCTAATTCAGAGGAACAGTCTACGCGCGCTGAAAATATGTCTCCTTTATGTGCTACCCTCGGAAAGATCGGCGCAGAGCGAATATGTCACCGATACTTCGAAACATATTCGGTGGCCTCTCTGTCCTCGCTGCCGTTAGACATCCTTGTCGCCTTTGCGAACACATAAGTTATGAGAATCACCTCCAGGCTTTCACCTACACATCATCTGCAGTATCTCGACCAGTCACGTCGCTTTCTCAGAGACATAAATGCGAATAGATGCTGATTTTGATGCTTGGATTTCGTCAAAGATAGTACAAGACTTGTACTATCTTTGATTTCGTGACGTCTCCTTTGCACGGAGCATTGCAAGCTTTCCGATCTTGAAGTTGAAGTTTTTGCCCTTTTGGGTGCTCTTTTGAGCTCTGTCCTTCGCATTATCCTAAGCATGATCACAATGAACTACATGCAGCACGGTCTGCTCAGCCCGAGATAAGCCTGCCTGTAACATTTAGAGAGCATGCCCAGTCAAGATATAGGCCCAACTCTTTGGTCTGATTTTTCATGTTGGCCTCTCTCGAGTCTCGAGCGCCGTCCACGGGGCTCAAAGTCAAAGCAAAGTTGGCATAATGTCCATTTTGTACTGCTTTCTTCAATGACACAGGAATGTGGCCCCTCTTGTTTAAAAAAAAAGGATAACCTACAATGTAACGAATGAGTTAGGCAAACAGGCGGGCGGAAAGGAGAATGGAAAAAAGGATAAAGGGATGGTTGGTTAGATTGATAATACTAGTATTATCTATTCAGCACATTAGCCTCTTCACTATTCTGTAAACGTTTGTGGTTGCTTGCATCCCACAAAATTTGCTCACTGACAATACTTGATTTTGTTTTTAATCTGGAGGGATTTCAGGGGCATGGTTCAGCGGAGAGAAAAGGGGTGGGGGGTGGGACTCTGTCATGAATTTCTTTAACTGATTTAAGGAGAAATGTTTAGGAGAAGTAAGTACCGCTTGTACACTTGTCTATTCTTTAATAAGAAGAAAAGTTATGTGGTTTTTGTTGAATCTCTCTGCAATATAAACGTTTTATCTTGCATCCTGTAGGCTACAAGCGTAGATAGGCGTCTCAGCAATGAAAACAATTAACCAGTTTGTTTTTGTTTTTGTTTTTTAAAGAAAGAGTTTTGTGGCACTTGCAACACAATAAGATCCACATAAGTGCCGAAGATTAGAGGTGTTACAAGGGAGTAACAAACGCATAAAGAAGGGGGAGAGATAAGGACGGGAGATGCTTGATAGGAGAGAAGGAGCAAACCACACCAGAGCACCCTCCAACTACCTACAGTAGCTAAATAAAACCCTATACAAGATCGACTGTAGTGTTAGATTCTGAACAATACAGACTTGTATACGTTGAGGTGCGTGGAACGTAAGAGATAGGAAGGCTCGGGAATCTGACGAGAGTTTTCGCATTTTCTTGGAACAAGGGAGGGTACTTAATTATCATTTTTAGACCAATAATATTGTGCTTGTTACTTCCCTTGGTTAAGGGTTTCTGAATGTTGGTGGTACCAGAGGTGGAACTAAAGCTTCTTTATTATGTATTGTACAGTAGAACACGGACTTATGGTTTCAGAAGAAAAATCCCGCTATCGGAATGCAAAGGGGAAATTACCGAAAAGAATTATCAAAATCCACATTCTTACCTCCCTTCCATATCAATAAAATGTGTGCTTAAGATTAGTCTTCCTTTACTTGTCAACTTCGTTGATTATCTCGGCCTTTAATTCAAGTGAGGAGCATTTCCGTTTGTCTTTGTTGGAAGCCATCTTTTCCTCCGTCTTGTTGCTTGAGCTGTAAATCGTAGGCTACTGATAGGCCTACTGCAGAACTGGTGAAGTGGATGCGTGCGTAGGCCTATGAACATCAACGATCGCAATTCAATGAATCAGGAATCACACACTACACGCTCTCCTCTTCTTTTACTCTTTGGTCTAGCCAAGGGCTAGGACTTTTTCCTGTGCGCTCTCATTCTGAGCGTCTAAGCTACGGCACATCACTTTTGGAGTGGCTCACGTAATGCGTCTCTCTCTCTCTCTCTCTCTCTCTCTCTCTCTCTCTCTCTCTCTCTCTCTCTCTCTCTCTCTCTCTCTC
>NW_004797350.1:923281-927880 GCF_000002075.1 Aplysia californica
AAGGTGTGGGGGAAACTAAAAAATGGCGGAAAATTGGAAGCACTGAACGATAGATCTATAGAACGAATACACTTCCTTTTTTCCGGACCCGAGTCCAAATAACATTTTTCCATTCGAGTCCGAATAAGAATTTTTTTTATTCGGACTCAAGTCCGAATAAGATATTTTTTTATTCGGACTCGAGTCCGAATATGAAAAAATGTTATTCGGACTCGCAAATAACCAAAGAATCTCGAGATCAGAAACCGTTCGGAGAAATAAAATTCAACTTTATTTTCCCAAACGTTCGGAGAAATAGTCACTTCGTTTATTATATGAGTTATGGTGAGAAATCATGATATATCCAGGGCTCTTTGGAAATGGGCTTCCTGTTTGTTGCGCGCGCAACAATCTCGTGCAGGTCAGGTCGACCCTGTGCGAATAAAATTATTTCTTATTCGCACACCCTGTGTGAATAAAATTAATTTTGAGAACAGTCATCAAGACCCATCAGTAAAACTGTTTCAATCATGCGTTCACGTCATGTGACTTTCGTGTGTGAGTTCTGTGTGTGTCAGGGACCATCTGTTGACAGGATCAACTAAAGTGTCTGCACACTGGTCGAAGCGTCTTTCAAGACTTACGGGGGTGGGGTGGTGGGGGGGCTGGAGCTAGACACTTGGACTGGCTAAGAGTCTTTGACGTGATACATCAGTATTTTAAAAAAATATAATTAATAATAAAACACCACAAACACATACACAGATACACACACAGGGCCTATACATGGAATATATTTTTATGGACACCCCTGGAAAATTTTTATGTCAGCTTGGTAGTCACATTTTTGTGATTTGTCGTTGATCTTGATTTTTTTCCTGTGAGATCCGGACTTTTAGATTTCATAAAGTGGCAGCTGCAGTAGTACCACCATGTAATTCATATATATAAAAGTTATTATCCAACGAATCTTTATATATATATAATATAAGGAGTGTTCGTGTAATAAGATTTTTAGTCCTATCATACCTCAATATTATTGTGTTCTTGTTAATATTTCTTTTTATTGTAAAAGAATTTATAGGAGCCAGAATGTATAATCCTTTGTTTGAATGAGAATGCGTTGAAGTTGAAGTATTTTTAAAGCTTGGTAGAAAACTAAGAATGACTATAGAGGGCCCTATTGGGCTCAATAAATGTTATTAGAAAATATACACGATAATAACCTGATGATTAGCCCAGATATTTGGTGCTTTCCTTGTGATGCTGTGCTATAATTTGTGTTGATAAGTGTTCAATGGGTATTATTTCCTTTCTTGATGGTCTATGCTTACATATATTATATTTGTATTATCATTTGGAATTCTTTTGTGTTTTTAATTCGGGTAAATAATTTAATTTTTCATCGCTATAGCCAATGACTTTTTTCCATTATCATTTTATCATGATGTTTTTTTGCTTATTTTATTAATTATTCTAATAAAAGTTCATTAAAAAGATAATTTATACTCATTTAATACCTTGACTGAATGAATATTCTTTGGTAATGAACAATAACATTGATAGTGTCCGGTCCCATGCAAGTCCAGCACTCTCTTCTCATCTACACTGTCACAGAGCCTTTTTAAAAAGAAATTAATGTATGGCTTTATTTTCAGACATTTGTATTAAAGATAAAGAGCTCCCCTCTCCCCATTATTCTAGCAAATATACAATTTTTATATCTCACAATTTTGTCTATCATGTCCAATAGGTGACAAAAAGTTTAGACTAAGACGCAGTGTATATTGTGTATTGATTTTTTGTTTCTAGTATTAACCTCTGCCTGAGAATCCATAAAATCCAGTCGTTTTTGGGAGTCAGAAAGAAACAAATTCTTCAGCCCACCATGCTTTTGGTCAACTTTCAAGGGGCACCACTTCAAATTCTAACAGTTAGCATCTTAATTAAACCACTCTTCTTCATTCTGAGTGTTAATGTAATTTGTGAGTATTCTTAATGTGTATACAAGTTTGTTTTTGTTTTACCATGATATGAGGGAAAGAGATGCCTGAACCGCTCCAAATCCACTCGAGAGATTAGGATGGCCCACCACTTCAGCAAAGCTCCCAAATACTTACATCTATAGATATTTTCTTGAAAGTTGTGTTGCAGCGCATTAATTTTGCCATCCACTACTCCATACCTTTTTAAAAACCCTTTTTACATCCATCCTGTTTCCGTCTACTTCGTTAAAAATATTTCCCGAGCTATAAATTGTGACAGCATCACAGCACCTTTTCTCACTGTGTCTATCAAGGTACAAGTGTCCTTTGAGAGTGTGCAGTGCTGTATTTTAATATATAAGTAGGGAGAGATTGTGAAAGTATCTTTGCTTCCATAGCCTTGCCCTCTCTTTCCATCCCTTTCGTTTTCATACCTCTTCAAATCTCACTTTGCAGTGTAATAGTGCTAGGTTGCATGCCCCTGCTTGAACAGGGCTTCATTGTTTCACAGTGTTGTCATTATGGTCAAGAGAGATGTGCTTAGGATTAGAAAAGTCAGTGTTTTTCCCTGCTCAAACAGGGTTAAAATTTTAATACGTTTAGGTTAATATTTTATAACGAGTGCTGAAGCATGTAAATTGTTTTAAAAAAACATCCTGTTACACAGCTATTGAGAAGGCTTTTTGAGTGATATATATACAGTATAGATCTACATATTAACAGAGAGGCTAATGTCAAACAATGCATATCAACAGTTTAGTATAAAGGTGTTTCATTACATATATGTAATATTATTCATTGAATTTAAATATTTAAAGGGCAGTGCTCCTTTTCTGACATAGATAGGGGGGAAATGAAAGCTGTATATAATATATATTGTTTACCTCTTCTTTCATTTGCTAAACTGTGACTGGCAGCCGTTTGCATTTTGTGATATATATATATATATATATATATATATATTGATTCTTTGAGTTTGATTCAAAGAGAAACAATTCATGGTCATGGTAGTCATTTAGTCAGGGAGGGAAATTCATCATATCAGTATCAACAAACAAGAAATGGAAGAAATAAGATTTACCAATTGCACCCTATTGTGCTTGCATGAACTGGCTCTGGCAATGTTTAATTCTTTTGTTCCTTCAAAACCAGAGTGTAGGACGATGACAGCATGATGGAGACTGTGTCCCAAGAAATGGCAGAGAACAAAACCACAGAGAAAGAGCCTCAAGAGAACAATAATGACTTGGTGACAACAGAAGAGATGGATACAGCTGAGGTCATCAATGATAATGAGATTTCAACAGGAGGAACTGATGAGAATGGCAATGAAAATGATAATGAAGGTACGCCCTTTCTGCATTTATGGACAGTTCATGGCTTTTGTTTGTACTGGCTGTTGTCGCACACTTTGTTACTTTGTTTACAAACTCGGCCAACACGAGTCGATCCATGGTTAGAATTTCTTTTCTGGGTCAGTTCCTTTATCTTAGTCAAAGTGCTTCACCTTCAAAGCAATATAATATATACCACATGTATAATTAGATATTATATATAATATTGTTTATTCAACTTTGAGTAAGTGTTTAGTATTGATTATGAAAACAAACAAAAAAACAGCGTTACACAAATTCATGTATTTAATATCAATTGGAACCTGATCTTGCAATTTCCTTTTGATCTTTTTAATGCACCATGAAAGCAGTACCAGTTAAGGATTCATGTATTAATGTGCTGTGAGTCCTAAAATAAATCATATAGTAAACCAAACATACACCAAGAGGATGCTATGTACATGTTTAGTTTGAGGTCAGTTTTCTAATCATGAAAGTTGTTGTTTGTACATGTATGTTAAATTGTTGTTTCTATTGTTGTTCTCAGATTTACAGCTTGGGGACACCTCAAATCTCACCGTCGGTGAGCGCAATGAATTGTTTCAAAGAGGGATGAACTATGAACAGAATAAACGTCCAAGTCTTGCACTGCAGTGCTACTTGGGGTGCATCAAAGGCCTGAAAAAGAAGACTGGATTTGTTCTACTGCCTCAGTGCCTTCACAATGTGAGTACAAGTACAAGACATTTGAGTTGATGGCATGACAAAAGTTAGGGCATTATCGGCCTGTGCATTTCATATTGTGGGTTGTTTTAAAAAACATTTCCAAGAGTTGGGATTACTGTTTTTCTGAAACTTCTAAGATTTTTTATTCTCCTGTCATATGAGGAAAAAGGGGGCATTTGCAACTTTTGAAAGCTCTGCTTCTATTTTTACTTTTATTAGGAAATTTCTAAAATCTTTTTAATTGTCCTCTCATGTAGAAAAAAAGGAGCATTTGAAACTTTTGGAAGCTCTACTTTAATTTTACTGGGATCACAACTTTAAGCAAGGACATTTTCTTTTGCTGTTCTTGTTGAGGGAGCACTCTCAGTATTCTCTTTTTGTGTGGTCCCTGTCACAAGTTAACCTGCGGGTGGTTGGCGGGTGCTCAGGTGTGGTTGGCTCATTCTTTCCTATCAAACATTTATCGTCTTTATCTCCCCTCCTTCTTTTTTGTGTTTGTTACTCTCTTGTAACACCTAATCTTCGATGCTTATATGACCTTATTGTGTTGCAAGTGCCGTAACACTTCTACTAAA
>NW_004797350.1:928805-952900 GCF_000002075.1 Aplysia californica
CTCCTTTGTTTCCACCCATTTGACCCACCCATTTATGTAACGCAAGCACAAGCAATCGATGCCACTCTTCCCTTGCGATTCAGATAACTTTTTTTTTTGACTGGCCGTATAATCAGGGCGGCAAGCAGTAGACAAATGTCACCCCTATGGCTATCCAGGAAAGTTTCCATGCCAATGCACCACTTGAGCACTTTGAAGACAAGAAATGATGAGATTTCACACCCACACCATCCTGACCATCTGCACCACTCAGGGCTCGCAGATGTGGGGTAATGACTCTACTCAAACTGAACCCCAAGCATTTTCCGTCTTGACAACCTTGCGAAGAGGAAGGGAATGACATTTTTTTCCGTGTTCGGATCGCGATGGTTTCAGTCCTAGATAGATGCATTATAGTAGAATTAATGAAGGCTGTTCAGTTTATTCGTGTTTAGCGCATCTGCAATCTGCAACCAGCACTGCATGCTTCCCAGGAAACCAAGAATGTTCCAGAGTCTTGTACAAGGGTCTGCCGGGATAATAATAGTTGTGAAGTTCATAGAGCTTGCTGTAGAGCATGCTGAATGCAATTATTACATAACTGAGTGCCAGTGCTATGCAACAATCATGATTTGCCTGCTGTGTAAAGATAGTAAGTTGTGTAGTACTGTTTTTGCTGTTGTTAGCGATCCAGTTTGTTGTTGTTAGCGATCCAGAAGTACTGTTTTTCAATTCTATTTATTGTGATAGATCTATATATAGAAGTGCAGAATTATTTTCCTTTCTTTACCGTAGCCTGCCTATTCTTATGTCTTTTTCTTTTTTTTCGTCCTCTACTATTCCATCTTTTTTCTCTCCCCTGCCTTCGCTCACGTCTTTAAAAGACAGAAATTACTGATATAGTTCATGATAAAATTGCATTTAAGTGGGTTGTTTCCATTGTTTTCGCTTTGGTGAACCATTGAACAGTCGTCCAAATATGTTTTTCAAATCTCAATTATGTATGTTGAGTTCACTGGTGTAACGGACATGTGTATTTGTGGGAGTAGAATTAACCTTTCCTTGACTTTCCCCCCAAGATGAGAGCGCCATCCATTTTGCTCAAGCGGAAAAGCTGTTTTATGAATCGGCTTTAATAGAAACTGGAGAGATTCAAAAGAAACTGGGTAGGTGATTAGTTTTTCTGGTTCTCAGAACTGCAACTATTAATGCTATTACTTTATTTATTTGATACACTTTGTACGCAGTAGAAAAATATGGAGCACCGTACCTCTTGACTACGAGAGCCCCTGTTTGTTTTGGGGTTGTTTTTTAAAAAAATATAATGAATGACACCATTCACGACATCCACCTGTCCAAGACAACTTCTTTTCTTCTCGATTTATGTGTGACAATCTTGGACAATTTTGACTACATTTTAAGACAAAACTGACTGGCTTTCACTCATCCTGGCCTCAGTGTTGGTACTCATTGCTGTCACATCTGAGACGCTTTCAGGGGCTGCTTTCCATGTAGTTTCTGTTTCTTCATCACACGGTGTACTGTATAGTCATATGTGAACATGTGTTTTATGGAAATGGATGATCTTGACTTCATGTGCAGGCTTTTGGAATCATTTATGTTCACAACCAGTAGAACTGAGTCAAGGCCAATGCACAGCGGACGAAATCAGCTGAAATTGCGCCTTTAGTTGAACTGCAGCTCCCGCTGTCCTTAGGTGATTAATCACCCCGCGCGGTATCTGTTGACCTTTTTTATTGGGGTCATTTGACCTCTTCGCACCATTATAAACTGGGGTGCGTTCTTGATAAAATTGTTTCATTTACTATCTCAATTGCAGTAGTGCTGTTAGACCCTTCAAGTAGTTTTAATTTATAGGCTTTAGCAACACCATTTCTCCTCCTCTTAAAGAAAGTCCCAGACTTCTATGTGTTATAACAAGTGTTCTACACGTGTCTGTTTGCTGCTTGTGTAACACGCTTTTCTTATTTCAAATTGAGGATAAATAATCATTTGTTGCAAGAACGGTGCATTGAATTTTTTGGGGATTCGTATGTGCGTGTTCACTAATAAATCCTGTTTTAAAAGTGTAAATTTCAGTACGACGGCAGTTGTGGTTGTTAAGCTACATCGGATTATTTGGGCCTACGAATTCACTAACGTTATTGCCGTATACAACGAAGACCTTAGAATGGAGCACAACCCTGAAAGTCATGTATCCGCTTTAAAGTCTGTGTAGACTGTGAGGAAGACTGAACATTACAGGGAAGCAGAGAAAACCATTTAAAAGCCGCATTTGTGTTCAGAAATAGCCAGTGATCTCATCCTTGTGTTTGGGTTGAGTATCAAAGATGACTCTAGTGACAAACACTACAAATTTGTGTTTTAAATGCTATAAACCAATCCATGGCGCTAAACGTGGAAATTGTGCAGTGTCCCTAAAAACAATAAGAGACACTTTTGACAGCAAGATACATGATTAAACATTGACAGAGGGTCATGATTTATTTCATTAAATTTAAACATGATAGTTGCGGATGATGTTGGCAATGTTAAGAAATGGGGTCAGAAATTGAATAAAGTTTCAAACTCACTTTGTTTCATCTTTGTGTCGTTCCCGAAAGCAAAGATATTGAGTTTTTAGTGGAGATTCACAGCTTTTCTCAATCTGGCCTCGGTTTCCCTAGTCAGCTGTCACTTGTGACTACTCTTGATTAAAACATACCACTCAAGGATCGCGGGTATCACCCGTCAGAGTGTCAGCACTTACATATGTACAGTATACCTATCCCAACTAGATAAGTAAAGAATTGAAAGCGTTGGTCAGTTTGCGAAGTTATTCACGTTTAAATTCAAACAACACTGAAATGGAATCTGATTCAGTAGAAACATGTCTAGGAGAATGTCTATGTCATTTTTTTAAATGTAAGAAAAAATCAAAGAAAAACAACACAAACTTGAAACTTGCACAATTTGTACAGTTTACCTATTCTAAGTAGATTTGTAAAAAGAAATGCAACCGTTGGTCAGTTTATGAATGAAGTTATTTACATTTAGATTGAAACAACACTGAAAATGGAATCCGATTCAGTAGAAACACGTCTAGGAGAATGTCTACACTATGTCATTTTTTTTTTATCACAGAAAAGCGACACAAAGTTGAAACTTGCACAATTTGTACAGTATACCTATCCCAACTAGATTTGTAAAAAGATTTGAAACCGTTGGTCAGATTATGATGTTATTCAAGTTAAAATTCAAATAACACTGAATATGGAATCTGATTCGGTAGAAACACGTTTTTGAGAAAATATTTCAATAAAATCAAAATTGTGAATGGAGATCGACCAAAATTATATAATCTTGTAGGGGGAGAGCTGAGCTTTGAAATGAGGGATCATGCAGTGACATCGCATCTTTAGATCTGGAGATATCGGGGTGGGAAAGACACCATAATTTGGAGGAATTGCATTACGCAGGCAGGCGGGGGCGTGACCATGGCTGACCACTGATTTAATGACCAACACTTGGGTGGCACTGACCGCTGGCACAGAGCAACTAAAGGAGTGGTTTTCGGGCGAGTTGAACAGCCATGGTGCAGGCTTGGTTGTGATGCAATTAGGATGATTTTTATTTTGAAATGTGTTTTTTTTTTTTTTTTTTTTTTTTTCAGAGGAAGTGGCCAGTTCTGAAGGATCTGAAGTGCCCACTGATTTAAATGAACTCAACCTGAACGCTCTGAGGGCAGAGGAGTATGAACATTTGGCGAAATTGTGCTTGGATAAAAAACAGTATGTCTATATATATTAAATGTAATTCATATACATGTGGAATGTTCTTTAATGTAAGCATGTAGTAGTGGTAAGCTTATTTCTGTGTGTACTTCGAATATTCATGGGGACATATGTGTATAAATGAGGGATCCGGATTAGAAAGACTAATGTGGTATTGTCAGTATGTTAAGTGTTTTAGCGCCCATAAATGGCTGCTCGCACTGTATGCCTCCCACGAAGTTGAGATTGTTTCAGATTGCTCTCAGGTCTGCTGGGGTATTAGTATAGATTGTGAAGCCCATAGAGCTTGCTGTTCAGCAGGGATTTGTGCTATATGCTATCACTATATCTATAATTATTATTATTATTATATTAAGCATAACAAAGGAGTCCATGGTTGAATATTCATGCTATGTGGCCAAACTGAAGGGTAAATAAAATATGTATGGCAGGTTTGGGGCAAAGTTTCTAGTTGATTTTATCATTGCATTCATTCCTTTGTTGTTTGCAAGATGCTGTCATGTCTTCGTACAGAATTTAAAAAATTCTAATCAACATTTCTACCTTCTCAGGTCACAGTTGGCACTTGAATATGCGGGTAAAGTAAGTACTTTTTATTGCTCATAGTTTTTATGTGGTTCAGATGGGAATTTGTATTTTGAGCAATGAGATCAACCTTTACTCATTAATACTCTTGACAAAGCAAGATAGAAATTAAGAAGAATACAGAAGGAGATCAGTTTTCTGCTGGTTGCTTTGGGGGAAAATGTATCTCTTGATTATTTTGTTTGATCCATATTTCTAGTCTTTTGTTGGGCTTTAAAAAATTTTGATGCTGCAATATAAGTCTTTGTAGAAATTGATTATCTATGCCAGTGCTTGAAATTTTATGCTGGTAATATGTTGTTGAAAACATGAAGTATTTACAGAGGTTTAATTGATCGTGAATTTTTCCATATTTTTACCAGTGTACAAAGCTTCGTCAACAAATCTATGGAGACAATCATGAGAAAACCAAAACATCACTGAACATGTTTGCAAGCATCTATGCAGAGGTTGGGAAATCTCAGTACACAGGTGAGTAGGCATACCCTCAGAGAGTTGATCCTATGTCAAAGGTACTCTAATTTTTAAGTCACATTGACATGCTGAAATCGCCAGACTAAGACAGCATATATATATTAATAATATATACCCAATGTATAAAGGTAATTGATGCCTCTACGAGTATATTATCAATGGGTCAAACAAAGCTTTCAAATCGTCTTGAAAGGGAACCTTATTCACCTTTACTGTGAAGAGATTTGAAGCCCTAGGCCTGCATTGTGTTTTCTGTTTTTAAAAAGTTATAGCTTTTTTAAAGAAATGTGAAGCTCCATTTCATGACTTGTAATGCAACCATAAATAGACAAAAGTATATTTTATAAGGTTTAGCTTATTAGGGTATCATATTTATGGCAACTAACTGGGCCTTAACTTGAAGAAAAACAACAAAAGATGAAAAAAGAATATCCAGCTGATTGTGCAGTTTGATAATGACCTCACCCTTTAACTTTCTTGACAAAGTAAAGTAGCTCTCCAGCACATCGATTTCTTATAGTATCTGGGGGTTTTTTTTTTACGTTTTACCTTCCTAAATATATGGCTTCTGGTTATTTCAGATTCTATCAACCTTCTCAACGAAGACCCTGTAAATGAAACCAACAACCAATCAACTCCTGCTGCAAATTCCAAGGAGGCTCGTCAGGTCCCTGAAGTGGTTATGTCCAGTCCTGCTGGGGGTGAGCCCGTGTCCATTCTGAGGCAAAGGTCACATCAAGGGGATGAGAGCCCCACCAAGGAACCAGGTACCCATTTACACTGTTCCGTTTACAGACTCTGTGTTGACAATTGGTACTTCCCACTGTCAAGCTGTAATTTGTGGACAGTATATTTTCTTAAATCAACAGGTTTTAGGAATAGTTGGTGTGGAGTACTAGATGAAAGATTTTAGGTTCATGTTAGGTCCTTATGATAAGAAAATAAATACAGATTATTCTGTTTACAGACTCTATGTTGCCAATTGGTACTTACCACAGTCTGGCTGTAATTTTTGGAGGGTATTATATCTTTTTTAATTAACAGGTTTTATGGGAAGTTTCTGTGGAGTACTGTAAAGTGTTCAGACAAGTTTATTGTGTCATGGGATACAAAGAGAATGCTATTAAGCCTGTATCATCTCTGTCAGAATTGAGATACATAAAGGAGAATATATTATAAGTGACGGTGTGTGTGTGTGTATATAGAGGCTTGTAATGTGCACATCAGAGCATGTGGACGTGAAACACTCCAAGGGAGAAGAAAAGAAAACATTGAATAATGTAGGGTAACATTTTATAATTGATGCTGGAAACATATTTTTAAAAATTGTGTTGTGGTTTGTTGTCTTTGCAATGTCAATTCTGAAAATGATGTGTTTCAAGAGGTTTATGGATGATTTATTTGATAAAGATGTAAAAATAATTTATTATTGTTGTAAGCCGATCATAGTACGCAAAAAACTTGAGACTGCTGAGCCCGTTTGCCTCTTGTACACAGGAGAAAGAAATTTCGAGCTTCAGGCTGACAAGAAGTTGAAGTTTTGTCTGAGATAAGTAACCTTTTAGAATATTTCCCTTTATTTAATATTTGCACTTTTGTTGTGACTATATCATCAGAGCGGGAGAGGAAACAAGTGAGGTTCCATGAGTCTGTGGAGGAAAGTTTGAAACTGAAAGAAAAAGGTATGGTATGAAAAAATGTTCTTTGCTTGTGTTTAAGATGTCATGGAGGCGCCTGTCATGATAAGCTATGAACTGTGGGTGTTTTCTGTTTTGTTCTATGATTCTTCTCCAATCACACCCTCGAGATAGCAAGATGGAATTTCAGGGAAAAGAATTGCGTTGAGTGAAATTGAACTTCAATATTTGTAATGTTCAGTCAAGTACCATTCATTTTTCCTCTTGCCCCTGTTGGTCTTATCAGTCTCTAGTTTTTAGTCTGACTTAGGTTAGTGTATGGCAAAGACTTAGGTTAGTGTATGGCAAAGCTTTCTGACATGCCACATCTGTCATTGGGGTAGATGGCATGGGCTATTTTTTTACTCATGTGATAAGAGTCTTCCTTCTTTCTTTTTTTTTAACCTTACTGTACTTGAGGATTATGTCTGGGTTTTTTTTCTATTTTTGCTTGATGGTGATAAACTTGTAGTACCATTAATCAAATTGTAAATAATAGATTTTTAAATATTTTTTTTATTTGGCCTATTGTAAAAGTATTGTTATATGAAAGGCTAATGAAAGTTGTTTTTTTTTTTTCTTTCTCAAAATGAAATATGACCAAGGAAACCTCCTCATCTTCTTACTGGCGGCTGTGATTGCATTAATACTCACTGTTTTCTGTTAACGTAAAGTACACCATGTTGTATTTGAAGATTATCTTTGTATTTCTGCTGTTTTTGCAGCAAATTGTTGTTCTTTCCATTGTGTGTCCTTTGGCTGTGCGTCCTTTGGTGCTTTTGACTCTTGTTTTTTGTTTTGTTTTTTATTTCTGTATAGTTACAAGATTAAGGCCTAAGTCATAGTTGTTTGTAGTTGGCGGGTGCTCTGGTGGGGTTTGCTCCTTTTTTCCTATCAAACATTTAATGTTCTTATATCTCCTCCTTTTTTGTGTTTGTTTCTCTCTTATATACAACCTTATTGTGTTGCAAGTGCCATAAAACTGAAATTATAGTATATGTTGTTGTTTGCCTTGATTGAAATGGGTCTCTTAGTAGATTATGCCTTCTTGCTGTATGTAATGTTAGCATTATTTCAATTGTAATGCACAATTTTGCACTTTGAAAGTAAAGAAGTGTTGTTAGGTTTTTTTGTTTGAAAGCTCAGTTTCACGTCTAAATATCCTAAATTGTGCACAATTCAGGAAAAACAAGGTCATGATATATTGTTACATATAGTATCGTTAATTTTAAGAACCAAATGTTGTTTATTGTGCCAGAAGATATTTAGTCCTTTAAATAGTTTTGTTTGTGTTTTCATAGCATTGTAAATTTGTGTACGAAAATTTTCCCCCCTAAGACATTCATGTTTCTTGCATCAAACTAGGAAAAACAAAATTCAAAATTTAAATATTGTTATTATTTACTTTTTATTTTGGAGCGAAGAGGGAGGGGGGGATTAATGGTGTGTTTACTCTTTTTTTTTTTCGGCAAGTTTCTCATAAATCGACCTCAGTGCTACTCAATGACTCAATGATTGTCTCTGCCTGTCCCCCTCCCCAGAGGAGTTTGCGTCGCTGACCATCACACTGATTGTCCTGTCCGTGTGTTTCGTCATCCTTGCCTCCATGGGCATGTGGCTGTACTGTTCCCTCAACAGAGGGCAAAGCTGCCAGTATATCTCTGCTCAACTACGCAAGTGGCTCCGGTATATCCAGTACAACTTCTATACGCTAACAGCTCCAAGGGTTCCGACGTGAAGGAAGGCAACAAGAAAGATTTCTTCTGGATGAGGTGTTCAAGAAAGAAGAAATCTGTTATTGAAATAAGTTTCAGCCTAAAATTATGTAACAGTTAAAGGACAAAATACTTCATTTTATCATAACTGAAGATTTGCAAAGTAGTGTGATCTAGGGCTGCTATTGATACTGTAAACAATTTGGTCTTGCATCCTCACAGCAATGCTCAAACTGCTGTAAGTTTACCTCTTATTTTGAAAAATCTCTTCCATAATGTTTTGGGGTAGCAATGTCATGAAAGTTATTGTGAATTTGAGTTTTTTTCTTTCCCTGTCTCGCCTTATACATCCATCCTCAAGATTTTATCAAATCTAACACACAAGTTGGTAATTTACTTTTGCCTATTCTACTCTACTTTTTTTTTCTTTGCATATACTTCCAACTATGAATGAATCTGTTTTAAGCTGAAGAGTATAGAGAGATAAAATCAACTCTTTGTTCACAAAATCTCACAAAACTTGAATCTTAATCCTAGATTTTTTAAAGGGAGGAATCACCAGTACGTCTTACGTATCTCAACATCAATCAGACATTTCTTGCAAACTGACTTCTATTACCAGACATTATTATTTGCAGCTTGTTTAATACGTTTATTATATTCAAAATACCAAACTGACTGATCAGAATCAACATTACTATATTTTTATGTGTACGTGGCTATTGGATAAATAACTTTTGCATATATATTTATTATTATGTGTGTGTGTTAACAGTGTATCTCAACTTGCAGGTATCTGCACTACTGTATGAGATATGTATGGTTACATTGATGTCAACTAAAATTGTGTGGAGAATTTAACTTGCAGCTTATTTTTTTACAGGTTTTTTTTCAATATCCGCCAATTATTCTAATTTTCCTATGGCTTTTTGGGCACCCAAGTTTTTTGGCGATTTGGTTGATGCCAAAGTGAATAAGTTGCTTTATCAACATCTGTAGTGTAGCGGTTAGGTGTTTTGCTGTCGCACGTAAAAACACTTACAGGTACATGAAAGGAAAATGTTTTAATTTTTTTTAATGGGCCAAAAGAAAATGTGTAAGAGCCTTTGGCATGATTTCAACATAATCAATTATATAGATGCATTATTTTGTATGCTTTTCTTTTTCCAGATTTGTTGTTTTAGCACACAAAAATGTGACTTGATCATTCTATGCAATTAGAAGCCAAACACTTTTATTTTCACTGTATAACCAATACTTTGCATTAATTGATATCTTCTATTATGCTATTTCTTTTAAAAGCAATGTAAGCATATTTTATAACTTCTGAGTTGTTTGTATGCTGGTTTTATGAGATTACCTACCGTCAGGTGTAACTTTCTGAAATGGGAAAAAGGTCTTTCCTCTTTCTTTCTTTGTCTTTTGATTTCATGTTCTGAAGGTGGACAACAGCTATATTTATCAGGTTTTTCATGTGTTTACCTACAGAGATTGCAAATTGAAAGGCAATACTTGAACTTGTAGCAGTTTTTCATTTTGTATTTTGGAGTGGAGAGTGATTTCATGAAGCCTACCCGCATAGTGAAATATTGTGCGATTTGCCAACTATTTTTTTTTCATGTGCCTTAATGCTTTGTTTTGCGATATAGAAAGTTGCTGCTTTCTTTTATATTAAGAATTTTTTTTGTTTTCTTAGTAGTTTTGAGATATTTTTAAACTGAATGATAGAAAAGACGACCAGAAATTTACTGTGACTTACTACTGAAATTGTATCAAAGAGACTAGTCATAACTATTTGAATATATGGGAAGCATAAATAATATGTATACATCTGTGCAATTCGCAGGTATATTTTGTGAAACCAAGAACATTAACTCAATACACACAGAGCAACAACCCTGTCATTGCTGCCCGAACGTGCCATCCTTAAAGGGACGGCAGTCATCATTTTCCGCATGGTTTTGTTTCCCCAGTGCCCACTGCTATTAATGCATTATTTTGCACCATCCAAATATATTTGGGTCAAGACCTGAAGCTTTACACAGTATAACATGGATAGCTCAAATTCGTCGGAACCAGCCTCGGTAGTTTGAGGGATATCTTAAAAAATGAAGAAGAAGAAAAAACGGGACCGCAGGCATATTCAACGGATGTATGATTTCGAGTCTTCTGTGTTCGTCCTATCCGTGTTATACTGTAGTTAGTTTTGTTATTAGCTAGCTTTTTTGTCTGTAGTGTTGATCAAAATAAGTCACCCTTTTGTTTCCATGGGCAGCAATGGCTTAGGGCAACAGATTATGCAAAACAAAAGCCCTTGAATGCTTTTCCCTCGACTAACCAATTGATGTGTTTTTATTCTGATTATACCGTAGGTCGCGCTGGCTCAGATTTCAAATAATAATTCCCAACTAGTAGAAATAACCGTATCGATACTGAAAACGGTGATGAAGCTGACCTGACTTTGTGGGCATGACACTCCAGCAGTAGGTCAGTAGATGAATGATCCGTTAGTTCTAACTTGCCCCCAAAATTTAGATCCAGTACCGTACTAGCAATGTCAAAACAGCTTGTACAAACTTCTAGTTCTAGCACTAGTTAAAGAAAAGAGCAGTGACAGGAGCTTCCTGTACTTTATGTTCGAGTTCTACTGTCAGTGGAGACTGGGTTGGGGTTAACTACAGCATTTCATTTCAATTTCAATTTCTCCAAATTACTTAACAAAATCTGAACTGGAACAGGTAGGCTTACTTGTGTGGTATGGCTGCACTGAAGATTTACATGTAAACATTTCTGCTGTGTATCAGTTTATATTTCATGGTTAATGATTGATGACATTATGCTGGATGGAATTCAACAAATTAGTGAAATTGATTTTTTGTTCAATTATTACCTCCTTTGTTGCATAATTGCTCTTATGTAATAACAAAAACACCATGCAATCTCTCTATTGTGATAGCCAATTCAATTATCTTTACAGTAGTATACAATATATATTGTTGAAAACCTGGCAGCAGAGCCAATTTGATTAAGGTACCCTATTATAATAAGAGCTACTTAGTAAATTGGTTCCGGCGTAATGGGCAAATCAGTAGCAAAGACACTAGGTTCAATGAGTGAAGAGAAAAAATTTGATGACATTTTTGGCTTTGTTGACCTGTCTCTGCACTGGCATTTGGAGATAAATGGCATAGGCCTACATAACTCTGTGTTCAGAAAACAGAAATGTTTCTGCATTCAAATGTTTATCCCTTGAAGCGTTGCTCCTCAAAGCTTACAAGTGGTTCTTAAAACTTGATCAGGCTTTATCTTCAAAGGTCATTACAAACTTATTAGAGTAACAGTCAAATTTTCAAACTCTTGTGCATACATAGTCTCTGCTTCATGTACTCAAGCAATAGCATTATAGCCCTTCTTTATTCCCATCACAGTCCAGTGTTTTGGGCATGCATTTTGCAGTGATTTTGCTAATAAGACTTTGTTCTTTCTTTCATTCAAAATGTTTAGATTCAAAGAAGAAACACATTTTTCATATGTGGTTTGTTTTCAAGCATTCTATCTTAAGTGTATATCCTGGGTGATATGTGGTGATGATAATTTTTACTATGGCATTCCAATATTTTGTTTTAGTACACAGCGTGTGGTTTGAGAAATACCATTCCTTTCTATAGACTTTTTTTTTCCCCCTTAGACCTTTTTACTATGGCATGATAGTTTTGCAGTTTGTCTTTCAAGCCCCTAGTCTCTTATCTATCTTTCATTCTGTTGTAATTATCAGAATGCATTGACATTTTTTAAAATCGACTTTGAAATATTTCTCACCGTACTAGAGGTATTTTGTGTGTGTATGTGTGTTGGTATTGTATGTTATAGTTATTTTTTCTGTCATGAATTATGTGCATATTTAGAAGTTCGTAATTAAATTGATAAATGTGTGTGTACTTTGGCTCAGTTGTGTGCCTTTTGCTTAATAGGAGTAAGGCATTTTGTATGTTTTGCACCTTTTTAGTTGTGGCTTTTCTGTGATACATTGATTGGTTTATGCATAGCTTTACAAGGTGCTTCTCTTTGCCTTAATACATTGTATGCAGAATACCTCTCTCTACTCACAGTTGTTGATGGATGCAAACTTTGATTGCTGAAGTCTGGGCGGAAACTCTGATTGCCGAAGTCACTACATTTTTCTTTCAGATGCTAGCTAAGTGTCAACCTTCTTTTCTTTCTTTTGTAATTATGCGCATTTTTTTTTTTCGTTTTCAATTTTTTTTTCTTCTGTTATTTTCATGAGAATTTTAAGGAAGTGTTTCACTTTATTTTAACGCCCCTGGTTCTTGTTGTTTTTTTCCTCAATTGTATGACTTTGATGTGCCCATGCTGAACAGTAGTTCTGGGTACTGTTGAACTCTACAGAAATCAATTTTAAAACTATTTCAGAATATTGCAGAGCTGTGCTTTGCATACAAATTTTTAATGTCTTTATTTTGTTCAGTTTTATGTTGGCAACATGCCACTAACATAGGAAATGTCATGTTGTAATTTCATTTGAGTGTTCTTTGGTCAATGAGGTTATGGTACCATATGCCGGATTTGTTTAATGTTACATTATATTTCTAAAAATATGTTTTTGATTTGCTAACTTATATTATGAGATCTCTAAAATCCTCAACAGTCCAGTGTGCTTTAAGTTCAATGCCCCACGTGTATGTAGAGCGATTAGGTCTTATAACTCTAGTCAAATTTTAAATGAAACTAAATGACAATTGCAGTTTTTCAAACATGAGTAATGAGAGTATTGTACCTGCTCCCAGAACTTTTGCTGTAGGTGTAGAACATTGCAAATGACATGTCATCAGGTACTGACCCTTCATTTTTTCCCTTAAATTTCTCAGATTTGCCTAATACCCTTACCCTTATTCTGTCCCCAAAATTACCTCAACTGGGTATGGAGCTTTCAAAATGACCTATACTGAGTAAACAGACCATCAAGTGTCACTGTAAAAGCACTTTCTTCATTTTAAATAAGGTTAAGTTGAAATCCCTTGTTTTCTCCCCTTTCCCAGTTCAAACACCACTGTCCTCTATGTTGACACATCTTTTCTGGAGTCTAGATCCACCCAGTCTGGTGACTGGTGGTTTCCATTTTCTTGTGTAATTTTGTTATGTTTTTAATGTTGTGCTCTAATAGAAATCTACACTAAGGGTCATTTGATTTTAATTATTGCCTTTGACGTGTTAAATTATTAATGTAACATAAATTAACAGCGTTGCAATTTTTCTCTCGTTGCTTTGTTATTGATATCTAGAAAATCCAGCTATGTGTTGCACTTTCAACAGGTATCTTCTTTGCATCAAACTTTTAGGTCATGTGAAGCCTTGATTTTTAATCATGATACTGTAAAGAAATATGATACACAAAGATGCTATGATTCAACAGTAGAGGCCTTTTTGCTGGTTAAGGTTTATTCTCTGATAGACATGATACATAAATCTTTCATAAAAGGAAAGGGCTTGTTGATCCTTTGTCGGAACACTGTTGTGAAAGGTCGGAACGCTGTGGAGAGGAAATATATTTTCATGGACAGAGAAAGAACATCCAGTCCACACTCGAATCTAAGTAGGCCTATCATCCTTCAATGTGACAGATCCAAGTCTATTATATTTACAGTAGAACACGGCTATAGCGGGACTTTTGGTTCCAGAAGAAAAATGCTGCTGTCAGCGAGTTCCCACTATAGGATTAGGAATGCAAAGGGGAAATTACCCGAAATTTTCTAAAAATCCACATGGTTACCTCCCTTCCATATATCAATAAAATTTGCGCTTAAGATTAGTCTTCCTTTTACTTTTATTGTCAACTTCGTTGATTATCTCGGCCTTTAATTCGAGTGAGAAGCTTTTCCTTTTATCTTTGTTGGAAGTCATCTTTTCCTCGGTCTCGTTGCTTGTGCTGTCTATCATACCAGTACGCCTATTGTTCTGATCATAACTGGTGAATTGGATGCGTGCGTATGCCTCCGAGCATCAACGATTGCAATTCAATGAATCGGGAATAACACACTACATGCTCTCCTCTTCTTTTACTTTTTGGCTTAACCTAGGCCTAGGGCTATGGCCTATACGCTCTCATACTCATACTGAGCGTCTAAGCTACGGCACATCACTTTTGGAGTGGCTCCCGTGATGCGTCTCTCCGCACCCTCTCTCTCTGCCACCTGCCCCACCTCACTCATCACTGGACTGGCCAATCACAATGCCGCACTGCAGACTGCCTGTTTGGAGCCCTCCTACAGCCCCTCCAAACCCTTCCCCCCCAGCTAGAGCTCGCCCGATGCCTCTGTATCCGAGTTTGGGCCTTTCCTTGCCCCGCTAAACCCAAGCACAGTTAATTGAGTTAACATAGAACAAAACCCAAAGATCCCGGTAAGGTCCCGCTGCCGCTATAGTCATGTTCTACTTTACCAACTGCACAGGAGTGGGAAGAGACCCGTTTTTAGAGTGACAAATATGTCTCACTCTGGAACTTCGGAATCATTTGAGATTGGGTTTCTGTCCAAATAATCCTTTCCACCGCTGAATTTATATATTTTTCCCAAAAAAAGAGAGAAAATCAAAATATGCGATGGTCGTTATGACCATACTGATGGCCACAACATCTCATATGGTACAGGAAAGAAGCAGGGCAGATACACAGAAACAACATGGGAAATAAAAGAAATAGGATATAAGACCCTCCATCCACCTATGCATAAAAAGGTTCACAAGAAAGAATGTTCAAGTTCAAATTACTGGAGGGAAGCCTTTGTTCCTCGCCGTGGATTCAGACCCAAGTCCACAGCTGGTGATCAGTTCAGTTCCAGTGGAGTTTCCATTGTTGGAAAAGATTGTAACTGAACTGTTCTGTATGAGTATAATTCATCAGAGGGTCTGAATTCCATAGAAAAGGGGTGTGGTGAAATTTCAGTATTGTTTTTCTTTTTGTTATTGTTTTTTTTTTTTAAGTGAAAGTTTTCTCACAAGCTAAGAAATTATAACAACATGAATGTCTGTCATTATTTCCAGTACTAAAAAAAAGATAAAACAATATATGGAGAGAGATATATATATATATGTTGTTCACCTAACCATTATTGTTTAGTTTTATTAGGTGCTTTTTTTTTTTTTTAAAGAATGTCTTGATTGTTCCTGTGCTGTCTGCAAAGACATGAGTTTGTTGTTTTACATTTTGTAAATTCACAATGTTGTGTTGTTATTTGGTTTGTTGCTTTTTAGCCTTCTAACATTTGTCATAACATTTTTGATTCTCTTATTTCAGGTTTTATGCAATAATTTGTTCTTTTTGTTTACTCAAGGCATAATCATGTAAACTAATTTATTCTAAGTAGACCTTTCTTCTATAATTTATTTGGATGGAGATTTGTACTGCCAAACTGATTTGTACACTGCAGAGCAGTGCTTTTAACATGACATGGTACGGTTAAGTATGCAGTACTTGAAAAAAGAATTCTTGATAAAATTACAGCATGTATCAACATGAATTTGAATCACCCAGTTTTGATCAAGGGCTAATTTCTAATTCTGTTGCTTTTCTCCCACGCTCTGTTGAGTTATAATTATCAACAAAAAGAGACTTGTGTTTTCATAAATTCAAGAACTCCATGCGTTACTGTATTATAATTATAGTAATTATAGGCTTCAGCTCTTTCTCTTTAACTTTAAGTAAGCAGTCTGGTGTCATTTTCTTTCATGTGTTTAATCACTTGACTATTTGAAAATCAAAAGTATGGAATAAAACAGACATTTTTGTGTACCTGGTCATCGGGGAGTTTTTTTTTTAATTTGAAATCTCCACGTTAGTCCTTGTTCAGTTGCATTATACTTGGAGGAAACACAAGTTGGCTCCATTTCACAAGAGGAGACAAGTTAACCCTATCCGTGCATCGTGTTTTACTATCGTATCCATACGACATGGAGAACTCTGTGCCACCACTTTCCAAAGAGGAAATTTACTTGTTAATCCGATCTGTACGCTTTGCATAGCAGTCTGTCAAAATGATTTTTTGAGAAATACTGAGTTTCAAAGAGATCTTCGTACTAGAAGTATTCTAAAATGTGAAGAATACAACCCCTGGGGCGTACGGATAAGGTTAAGATTATGATAATGCAGAAAAGAAGTGGAAAACCCTATTGAGAGCACTCACCAACTACCCACGAGGCATTAGTAAGGAATAAATAAACTCTTCTACTTTGTGGATGTTTGAAGGATGTTGGTACTGTAATCTTCTCAGAATCTGATTGCCTCACTCTCACTCTTAAAGGAGAATATTTTAATTTCAGAGACCACCAGACACTTGTTTTTGGAGATGTCATTTATAGATTTAATTTGCCTCATCATGAAATCACCCTGACACTGTATGATGAGAAAATTTTGTGGAAAGGAAGTGAAAAGTTCCTACCCCATTCTATACGGTTGCCATTTTGTAACTTCTACTTGATGTGGTGCTGTAAGTTGTAAGAGAAACATGTTATTCTGGGGACAGGCAGGAGGAAACATCAAGATCATGAAGTAAAAAATTGTTTTCCTTAAAATTAAAAATGCCTGAGTGACATTATCAAGTTGACTGTGTTTCACTACTACTGTGAAATGGACCCACGGAAAAAGTTTTCAGTATCCGGTGAACTGAGATTCAGGGAGAATGATGAAAATACAATTCACACTACAAAAGTAAGCATGATACACATGTGAATGTTAAAAGTTGAGAAAAGGTGAAGAAATCAGCATCATTCCTTCAGTCACAACCAAGCTCTATAAAAAAAGCACAACGTCAGCTCAGTTAGTTTTAATGTTGGGTTATAGTGTGAATGACTGAGGTTCTTCTCTACAATAACAGTGGGGTTCATATTTTTCAACGCAAATGATTTGAGAGTTTCAAGTATCACCATCTACTTTTAATGCCGTTAAGTCCTACTTCTGTGCAAACTAAAAAAATGTCATTCTTGAATCTTAATTTTTTTTTTTTCTGTTTCAGTCAGGCATGGATAGCTCAAACATGCCGCGGATTGACACATATGCGAGGCAGCGTGGTGGAATCGGGCTCTCGTCAATTTTTGGACATGTGGAGTTATTGGTATCATCTGAAAGCTGGTTTATTTGCCTTGCTTCCAATGAAATAAATATCCTTTTATCTTGGATAGAACTCGACATATTTGCGATCGAAGGAAGTAAGGTCGCCTGGTTTCAGTGGTGAAATTAGCGAGAAAATAGCCGCTTAAGTTTGATTACTGTAACAGCTAAAGAGTCTTTGAAACTGAAAAATGAAATATTTTGTGCCTTTAACTCAAAGTTTTTCAGTAAATTCACCCGCAAATGTGTTTTCATATGGACATAAAAGAGGTTAAGCCAAAAATAAAAATTTCTATAAAAATGTCCATACTGGCAGAAAAATGCCTCTTTCTCCAATTTTGCTATTTTGACGAGCGCCTGATTTCACCACGCTGCCTCACATATGTGTTCTACACATCCACAATTAGGGTCAACGGGTTATAACTATTACAAAAAATGAAAGAGATCAGTCAGGGAATGGCAAATTTGTACGAGCTATCTTTGATTTTGAGTGTTCCATGTTCATGTTATCCGTGCCGACTGTATTTTGAACATTCCCAAAGGGGGACATTAACATGTTCTCATGCACAGTAGAATTGTAAATGGGCCGATTCATCAATGTCGTGCTCATAACTGTGCCTGAACTGCAACAGGGAACAGAGCTGCTTTTTCTTTCCTAATCCTTACAATCGACAATTTTCCTCTATTTCTTTTGTATTTTGTCACATTCTTGTGACTCGCTATTTCCGGGGTGCGTTGATAGTCGAAGCACACTTTATGCTATTGAAGCTAGAGAGGTGAGCAGAGTAAGCCTGATTCCCTGTATGAACTTCTCTGTTGACATCCACCCCTTGGCGCTCAAATGACCTTATGCTGTTGCGAGCGCCATAAAAACTCTACTAAAGTAATCTACACTATTTTGAAAAGGATAATTCTACACCACGCCATACAATGCAGAACAGTGTAGTTTTGAATGGTTCCTTGGAAAAACCCAGTGGCATCGGTAGTCTAGTGGTTAGGCTACCAGACTCATTATCGTGAAATTGCGGGTTCGGGGGTTCGGGCTTCAACTCGGTGCAACGTGTCCTTGGGAAAGGCACTTTACACAAATGTGCCACTTGGTTCAGTCCTTCGTCGATGGACGTTAAACACTGATGTCCCGCTTCTTATAACCTAATAGTGTTGATAGGGGCCCTCCAGGTTTTTCAAATTAAATGTATGAAAAGGAACACCTAATGCAGTGGAACTCGGATTCAACGAGCTCCGATTCAACGAGCTCCGATTCAACGAGATGAGATAGATTCTCCGTTTTTCTTCTGTAAAATCAATAAAAAATAACCCAGATTCAACGTGCACTTAAATATCAGCGAGCTCGGATTCAACGAGGTTGCTTCCAGGGTGAACAGCCCCTGCAGACGTGGCTCCGCTCATTTTTCTCCCAGAACGAACTTTATCTATTCCCGAAAACCATCCATTGCACCTGCTTCGTGAACTATTATTCACTTAGTCGATTGCATGCAACCAATCAGCGGCCTTTTTTTTTCATACCAACACACGCATTGTTGGCACGCGCACGTGTCTACTCTGGCATGTGTCGGGGTCGGATGGGCGGCATGCACATGTGTGGCTGTGTGTGCATGTCGGGGAGGGGGGGGGGACACTAGCGGTCCGGGCGTTGAACGTCGCAGACATGTCAGTCTTTTTGCCCTCGGCAACAGATCATGATTACAATGATAAGCTAGTCTTGACATTGATCTACGTAATGAATTGTGCACTGGTCTATGGAATAAGTTGTCGTATGCTAGACTCTACACAGCAACACAACTTTTTGGTAAACAATCGAGATGACACAGGCGTGTGGATTTTAACTAATCAGTCTTTTTTTTTTCTACACAGCTCATAATATGCAGGTATTTCAGGCACTACTTGTGACTTTTCTTTATACATATATTACTTGCTCAGTGCCTGTAATTATCCAAACAAAACCTTGTGTTTGCTATACGAACACTCTGATTCAACAAGATTTTAGGTCAGATGCTGCGACCTTGTTGAATCCGAGTTCCGCTGTGTATAGTTTTTGCACCTCTATACCACCGTTCACTAACTATCTTGCCCCTCTATTGCCCTCTATACTGCTGGCAAATTGGCCACTAAAGGTACACAATACGCTCAATTGCAACATTTTTGACAGAAATGTAACGATGAAATTTCACATGAAATTTTATTGCGAACAAATTTTTTAAAAACAGACAAGGAGATGAATAATTTTGAAAAATAAGGACCACACACATACACAATATATACCAACATACAACCCCATTTATGCTCTAAACACTCAATTTCAAGCATATTAGCAAAAATAAAACTTAAGGCATTGGGTCTGAAACGTGTCAGACTTGGTCAACAAACAAAAACAGTATACCAGTGTTAGAGTTAGTGAGAGAGCAAACAAAAAAGAAATGTGTTAAACAAATGGACACTTAGAAAAGAAAAAGATGGATCTGACACATTTATTCACATTATCATTACAACAAGAGGACATCATGTGTACTTTGTTCATTATATGTTTGATGCCCTTTTCAACACATTTTAAAAAACCATGACAAAAATATATAGGCTATACCAGAGGTAAAGTGGAGCCTGCAACCGAAATCTGTGGGACCACCAGATTTCCTCTGGTTTAGCCAGTTTTTATTTCATAGAGAGGTTGTTCAAATGGAAGAGTAATAAAATTCAGGACTTTCTTTTCTTTTGGTTTACTGTTGTTTTTTTTATTAAACATGTTTGATTTTAAGCGGGCTTTACTCTCTAGAAATGCACCAGACTGAGGAGAAAAAAAACCTGGGTCAGGGGTACGTGGAGAGGGAGGGGTTATGGGCAGAGAAAAGTGAATGCAGATTCCTAGACACTGGGCCAGGATAAACTTGGACTGGAAAAAAATGCACTGGACACCCAGCATCAGACAAATTGTTTTAAAGGTCGCTGTGCTCCATAGGGAGTTCGAAGGCTTGAAGAAAGAAACTAAGGCTGAAAAACGAACATGAAAATTTAACGCTTGAAAGTCATATAGACGACTACGGATGAATTGATGGATGTCGTTGGGGGAGTGAAAAAAAGATCAATTCATCTTAAGTTCAACTTAACTGTTGGGACCTGTAAAGATGAAAAGGTGCTGGGACACGAGAAAAAGATCAACTTAACCAAAGATCAACTCAAGCGAGTTCAACACAAGAGGAGTAGTCAACTGTGTACAGTGGAATCCTGTTATAACGAGAGGGAGGGGACCGGTGCGAAATGTGCGTTACAAGGATTCTCGTTACAAGGGATCCAGTAATAAATTCAAAGGAAATAATACAGTACGCCTAATCTATGAGTACGATGTTCTGTTTATATTTCTTTTTGTTATCTCCCCTGATGGTGATATTGTTCAACAAGACCTCTTGGTCTTACTTGATCAAAAATCGAATCGGGTTTCTATCTCTATCGCTTGCAATATTGACAGAAAGGGCTCTAGGCTAACTCGCCCGCTGTGTTGTTCACCACCATACCACACCCCATGGTGCGTTCCATCTGCTTACGCGCGTCACACATTCGCTCCATCTATCACAGCATTGTGACCTCTCCATCCCCGCATCGGAGAAGTGAGAGGCATGGTAGTGGTAGGCCTAGATAATCTAGACGCGATGCGTTAGACTGCTTGTCTGCGCATACCACACCCTCCCCACTCATTCACTTCGGCCTTCATTGTAGGCACACGTGGGCTCTCCCATTCTTTGTTTCGATCAAGGAGTTGATCATGCGTAAGGTCCTTTGTTTCCCAAGATCACCAACAACTTTCTCAACTGGCGAGGTTTTGCAATGTATAATTGGCCTATGCGCTGTGCACAGCAGCAGCAATATTCCGCTATAACCGACTCGCATTTTTGTCTGATAGCGCTATAGCAATATTTTGTTTACAAAGGTAAAGAGGAGAAAAAAAAGGGGTTTTAGAATAGTGTCTTTATAACAGACCTTGTTATTTCAGGACCCGTTATAAGTGGACTCCACTGTATACTATATACACATGACATGTTAAAAAATTTAAAGACAAACTTGATCTCTATACTATAATTGAGCAACACAATAATTATTCTTTAGACAAATTCCTAAAACTTTCCTCAGCTTCAAGCATCATGTACATGGACGCTCATCATAAAATTCATACTCTTCTTTCCCATTTAATTTTGCACACAAAAGTGACAAGAGCACCACCACAAGTTCCACAGTCAATCAAAAACAAATTATGAGTCAAGTAGATCTAATCTAGGTGGATGAATTTTAAACCACTAGACAAAAAGATACCAGACAAAAAAATATGTATTATAATCATTCATGTTTCTAAATGTTTAGTCGTGAAAACAATAGGCCTACAAAGTTATTATGTTATAATAACTTATAATGTATCATATATATGTACTGAAAATTACTTGCCTTGCAGAGTGAGCTTTCAATTTTTTTTTTAAATCAGCTTTTTTCACACAGACTACAAAATTTTGATTTTTGCATCGTAATAGACTATATTCTAACCACATGAAAACTGTAGCCTATAATTCACACCTTACATTTTATACTTATAGAACAATTTCGAATCTGTACGGTAGACAAAAAAAGTTTACAAGCTGAAACTGAAATTCAGATAGAAGAATAATAAAGTTATGAACAGGGTTTTGGGTTGAGCTTGTTAAGTTTGGGAATGAGGTACACAGCCCTGATAGGCCTACATTCATAAAAACCAAGCTGCACACAATGGCTCTATTTAAGATCAAATTCAACAGATCATGCTCTGAGAAAGTTAAGAATCCAAAGTCCCTGTTTGTGACCCTCCAAAAGTATGCCTAAACGGGACAGGGAACTGCACTCATTGTTTATATAGTAGAGTAACTTAGTATTTAAAAAACTTTAACTTTAAAATTTCATAAATCAAAATCCATGTCCTCCATAGTTGGGCTGATTTATTATTTGACACTCTCCATCCTGCACAAACACACTTTTGGAAGCCTTTCAGCAAAGAATGTGATGTTCTGGTTCCATGGTCACTAAGCTCCACACTGTGAGACCTCGACTGCAACTTGTTGAGAGACCTTTCCTTGGTGTTGAGAATGAAGGCGAAAAAGTGTCTGAAGGTGCAGGGTGTTTCACACACAAAAAAGCAGTATTATATATTATTATGACATCAATATTCTGTGAGAAGAGAAGATTGATCCCAGTGTCCTTTTCTTCATAAATGGAAACGTGGACCGATGTCAAATGGAGTATGGACAAATATAATTTGTTACGACATCAAATTATCATCAAAATTTTTAAGCGGCATCATTTCGCCTCTAGATCTAGATCTAGACTCTAGATTTAGACATCTAGATCTATATCTAGACTCTAGATCTATCTAGTCACTAGTCTAGCCTAACTCATGCAGAGAGTCATCACAACACTCAACACAGACCAAGTAAAAGGAAAGCATTTTAAAACAGCGCTTCTTTTACATTTTTTCAAGTCCTTGAGCAAATTGTGTTATTTCTTTCCCAATGTACTTGGCAAGTTCTTCCTTTGATGCTCTGGGGTGTTCCTTTACGTGTTTCGCAATGTTCATGATTGCTGCCGTTCTCAGGGCTTCGAGTTCCCTTTCCCCACTCAATTTCTGCCACACATCATTCAGTAAACGTATCGCTGCTATCCTCTCAGCCAGGTCGGTATTTCCAGAATGGGCCCACACTAATGTTGAGATTTGCTCTAGCATGTTTAGGTCAATTGACGCCAAATCCATGCTGACGGTAGTAGTAGAGTGAAGAGAAACAACCGGAGAAGAATAGCGGACGACGTACCGTTACAACACAACCTCCAAATTGCAATGTTTGTCAGTCGTCAGTGTTTACTTCCGTGATAGAGCGGAAATAAAATTCATTTATTTACATGGATATGCGCCTGCGTGAGCAATAGTATGGTACACCTATACTTTTCATCCCGAATCGACGTGCTGCTTTATGGAACATGAACTGGTGTTTTAATTATTGTAAAAATACGGGTATTATAAAAATGAACTGACTTTACTATTTGTATGTTAATCAGCTAGACGTAATTGTAAAAACGATGTATTTTTGTTAACCCTTTATTAACAAAACTGTACATTCCATACGTGGTAAAACGGTATTCCATACAGTATTTTCTCGATCCCCTTCCGGTTATCAGTGGGTCATTGTTATGTTTGGGAGGACTGCTTGGGCGACGTGCTAGTTTTGGTGACTGGTCTTTGTTGTCTACCATTCAAATTCAAGTTATCTGGAAACAAAGGGATTATGATACAGTAAGATTGTGTGTGTCCTGTCAGGTCTCATACTGTGTGATTCACCCAGGTTCTTGTAACTTGTCATCTGTTGTGGCAGGTAGATTCTATGTATGAAATCAATTTCTATTTTTTTCCCTTTGGTTTGTTTGATGAAGACTTTTTTTGTGGACTCACTTGGTCGTGGTTCCTATGGCCTATCATCAGAGACCATTGTCATCATCTTAAGGATGAGTAGATCTAGATATAGGTGTTTTTTAGTGTTGAGTCAGAATGACTGTATACCCTGTATTTATATAAGAGAAGTCTTTGAATCTCACCTGATCGAACCAAGAAAGCCCAGATGGATTGCCTTGCCTTTAGTAAAGCAGCATCGGATCGGCATCAGCCAAGCTTAGTTTGCCTGTAACCTCATCCTCACCAGGTCATCACCTTTTTTTCCTTCCTCACTGCACCCCC